>NW_022103904.1:17169621-17181556 GCF_000313985.2 Echinops telfairi
TATGCCAGTGAAATTAAGACATTTCCAGATAAATATAAATAAAATAAGTTTGTAAAAATCTGGCTAAATTTACCAGAAACATTCAAAGAATGTCTTTGAACAGAAAACTAACAATGGTAGACAACAGGTAGATTAATACACACGACAGCCCCACCCACAACTCAATCCAGATACAAAAGTATTCAAACCAAAACATACCTAAGTGAAAAACAGGGAACCAAATACATCAATGTTCAAACTAAAACAATAAAAAAGCAAAACGAGGGAACAAAGAGCAAAGTTAAAATGATAGGTTGAATGTAGAGAAAGTCAAGTAGGTGTTAAGTTAGAACAGACTAGTTTAATCTTGGGAAGAAATAAGTAAATTATAGAGTAACGGCAAAAAAATCAGTAAATGTTTTCATCAAAATTAAAAATAGTTATATCATGAATATTTAGGAATCACTAAAGTAATAGCAATGAAGAAAATGATCAATAAATCAAAATTAACTTAGCACAAAAAATTATATGGAACAAAACATTTCAACAGCATCACAGAAACACACACACCAAATTGACAGATTGATATTAATCATTAATTACACTAACTGTAAATAGATTATGTGTACCAGTCACGAGACAGTGAAGAGTAAGATGGATAAGAAAGCAGGACCCATTAATATGCTGTCCAAAAGAGACATGTTTTAGGCAAAAAGACAATAGATAAAAGTCAAAGAGTGGGAAAAGATAGCAAGCAAACAGCACTTACAAAGTGGCAACCATATTGCTTTCTAGAAAATACATATTTTAAGGCAAAAATCACCATACGAGACAAGAAAGACCTTACAAAATGGAACAGGAGGATACATCTACAATAAATATTTACGCATCACTTAAAGAATTTCAACGTACATAAATCAAACTCTAGCCTAATTGAACAAAGGAACAGACAACTTTATAATATTCATAGGAGACATTCATATATTTTGAAGCTAGGATAACTAGAAATACCTGTAACAAAAACACAGAAGAAATAACACAATCAACCAACTTTACCTCAGATATATCTATAGAACACCAATACAATATACATTCTTTTCCAATGCACATAATATTCTTCAGAATAAACCAGGAGGTTCTGGGTCAAGAGAGCCAAATGATCATAGACTGAGTCCCTCACCCAGAACCAGAAGAAACTCATCAGGGAAGAGCAAGTGGGGAGCAAGCAGTCTTGAGATCAACCCAATAGACAGTGACCCAAACACCTTTGAAGTCCAGGGACAGTGGGAGTGGCAGAGAGTAAGGGGAAAGGGGAGAAACCTAGCCCTTCCTCATGCTAGGCCAAACTGTCCGTCTTACAGCAGACTTCATAGGCACCTTAACTCCTCAGGGAGTGTGCCCTCCACTCATGTGACCTCCAGACTGCCCACTCTCTCTGTTCAACCCTGAGCTAGTGGATACCCTTGGCAAGCAAATATCCAGGTATATATGCAGCCCTGGACTGAAAAGGACCTCTCAGGTGATCAGGGCCCTGGCTGGTGAATGCTAGTGCCCCTCTAACAGAGCAACAAACCAATTGCCCTGAACTTAGAAGGTTCCAGTAACTGCCTTCCATCCTAGCAGAAGCGCCAGGTGAGCTGAGCATTTTAACCCCCTCATGACTCCATCCCACAACCAGCACCCTAATTAGACCACCGCAGGCCATTCCAAGTGGCAGCAAGCTCCTGCGAAGGCTGTTCCTCCTCCACCTTTCTAGGTCATCTAAGAAAGTCCATTCTCCCATCCCCGTCTTGGAGACCGATACCATCTGAAAAGAATGAACCCCATCCCCTCAGACTTGAAGACTATTTATCTTAGACAGCCAGCCAGCACAATTAGATTTGCTCTACAAAAATTCCTGTCTCTTAACTTCCTAAACCACCTAGTCTCAACTGTCCAGACTGTAGCTCAACCCTGCCTGCCAGTCTAACACCCCAAAGGACAGACACACCCACTCCGGGTTACTGCTTCAAATTGCTCACATGAGCTCTGCCCTCCACAACCTTGATCTCTCCTAGAACAGAGTTTAGACCCTTACATCTTTTCTTTCCC
Organism: Echinops telfairi; assembly: GCF_000313985.2. Classification (NCBI taxonomy): domain Eukaryota; kingdom Metazoa; phylum Chordata; class Mammalia; order Afrosoricida; family Tenrecidae; genus Echinops; species Echinops telfairi. The sequence goes on from NW_022103904.1 coordinate 17,171,692, forward strand.
TTTCTTTTTCATCCCCTTCATTAAAACAAAGTCTTGTACTATTTTTATAATTCCTTTTTTTATTTTTAAAAAAAATAATTTTATTAGGGGCTCATACAATGAATACCACAATCCATACATACATAAATTGTGTCAAGCACATTTGTACATTCATTGCCCTCATCATTCTCAAAATAGTTGCTTTCTACCTAATCCCCTGGCATCAGCTCCTCATTTTCCCCCTCCCTCCTTGCTTACCCCTCCCTCATGAACCCTTGTTAATTTATAAATTATTATTTTGTCATATCTTGCACTGTCCAAAGTCTCCCTTTACCCACTTTTCTGTTGTCTGTCCCCCAGGGAGTAGGTTATATGTAGATTCTTTTTTTTTAAAAAACATTTTATTAGGGGCTCATACAGCTGTTATCGCAATCCATACACACATCAATTGTGTAAAGCGCATTTGTACATCATTCTCAAAACATTTTCTCTCCACTTAAACCCCCGACATTAGGTCCTCATTTTTCCTCTCCCTCCCCGCTCCCCCCTCCCTCATGAGCCCTTGATAGTTTATAAATGGGTATTTTGTCATATCTTGCCCTGTCCGACGTCTCCCTTCATCCACTTTTTGGTTGTCCGTCCCCCAGGGAGGAGGTCACACACAGTTCCTTGTAATCAGTTCCCTCTTTCCTACCCATTCTTCCTTTACCCTCCCTGTTTCGCCACTCACACCACTGGTCCTGTAGGGCTCATCAGCCCTGGATTCCCTGTATTTCCAGTTCCTATCTCTACCAGTGTACCTCCTCTGGTCTAGCCAGACTTGCAAGGTCGAATTCGAGTCATGGTAGTGGGAGCAGGGAGGAAACATTTAGGAACTAGAGGAAAGTTGTATTTCTCATCGTTGTTACATCGCACCCTGACTGGCTCATCTCCTCCCTGATAATTCTTTCTTAACCAGTGCTAGTCATTTGTTGATCTTAACAAAATATTTTCCCTTACAACTTCTACAATTCTCGAGTTAGCAATATCCCCATCTTCTAGCTAACATCCATTTGAACCATCATGGACCACCAGAGGCCATTCAGAAATAGATCCTGCCCCATGTACAGTCCATCCTCCACCGCTTCTCCAAAGCCATCCCCAAAAAAGCTGCACAGTACTGCTGCCCCCTCCCTGATCTTTTACAGAGACCTCTAGCCTCTTGTCATACCCTCCACAACTAATTACTTCAGGACTGCCCTGATAAACATCCCCATCATCTACCATTCCACTGAACCCCTTTACTTCCAGACCACGGGATAGTATAAACACATTCCAGTTACCCAAGTACCGAACCAGGGAAGTCACTACCCTCATAGACACTGATGATAACTGCTCAACTGAATTTTGCCCTTTGGGCTTCCACTACAGGTCCTTGATCCATGAAGGCTCCCCACACACCTCCAGGAAGCACATCTTTCTCTGGCACACATCAGGGACAAAGATTCTGGGCAGAATTTATAATTCAAACACTAGCAGCTCTTCTTTTTCTTGTGTTTATTTTTTTAACTTTTGTTTTGTTTTTAAATTTCTCTTTTTTTTTCTTCTCTTCAATCCCTTTCCCTTCTTCTTTTGACTTTCTTCAAAACAAAAGCTCATTTGACTCTTAAAATTCTTTTTCAATTAATATTAGTTTCTTTCATCCTTGCAAAGTAAAAACTTTCTCTTACCTTTTTCAATAGTCCACCAATGAGCATTATCTCATCCTTTTTATATCCTTCCTCCCTTACCCTTTCATTCTTTATCTGTTCCCTAGTCCTTACTCTACCACTCTTCCGTCCGTTCTTCTGAAGTGTCAACCTGCCCTTGATTACACCACGGGACCAAACTAACTCACTCTACACAACCCCCCTGCCTGCCATCACTAACAGCTACACTAAGTTATCAACAAAACAAGAAGTATATATATCATTCCATATAAAATAAAAACAAGAGAAACAGATACAAATAAGTGAAAAACACCCAGACCAAAACAAATGATTGCAATGATAAGGCTATAGAATTATTAGAAAAAGAATTCAGAAGAATGATAGTTGTGCATGTGCAACAGATTAAGAAAAAGTATGAGAGAAAGAGGAAAAGAATAAAACAGCTAGAAACTTTACTACAATCCTTCAAGAAAAACTCCAAACATAAATCAGGCCCGAAAATAACAGAATTGCACAACACTATAAAAGCAAAGAGAAACGGAACTGAAGAGATGGAAACCCAAATTAGTGAGTGTGAAGATAAATGTTTGGACTCCAATCTAAGAGAAAAACAAGCAATGGAAAATGCAAAAATGACAGAAGAAAGTCTAAAAACAGTGTGGGTCAAAAATCAAAAGGAGCATCCTATGACTTATAGAAATTCCAGAAAAGGCAGAAACAAAAAAAATTCCACAGAGAAAATAGTCAAAGAAATCCTGGAGGAAAAAATTCCTCACTGCTTAAATAGCTCAAAGATGACTACCAGAAAGCTGAAAGATCAGGAGGGACCCAAAAGGAAAAGTCCATGACATACTGTGGCCAACTTTCTAACATCAAAACAAGGGAAAAATTCTAAGAGCAGCCAGGGCAAAAAAGAACAGTCACATACAAAGATGCAGCAATTAGAATTAGCTCGGATTTTTCAGCAAAACCAAGCAGGCAAGAAGACAATGAAGCAACATATATATAGTCTTGAAGGATAAAAAGCTGCCAAGCAAGAATCTTGTATCCGGCAAAGTATCACTCAAATATAAGGGACAGATAAAATAAAGAAATTTGAAAAAATTAAGACCGCAAATGACAAAAACTACTAAATGGAGCTAATAACAATGAGTACAAGAAGGAAGAAAAGGTTCTTGAACTGATCGCTATGATGATTATACAACTCTTTTTTTTTATCAATTTATTGAGGCTCATACAATTCATCACACTATATAGATCAATTGTGTAAAGCACATCTATACATTTGTTGCCCTCATTATTCCCAAAATTTGCTTTCCTCTTGGGCTCCCGGAATCAGCTCATTTTCCTTCCCCCTCCCCTCCCACTCCCCCCCATGCACCCTTGATAATTTATAAATTATTATTGTATCTTATATTACACTGTCTGGCGTCTCCCTTCACCCACCCCTCTGCTGCCCGTCCCCCAGAGAGGAGGTTATATGTAGCTCCCTGTGATCAATTCCCCCTTTCTACACCCCCCTTCCCTCCTGGTTCTGCCACTGTTACCCCTGGTCCTGAGAGGTTCATCTGTCCTAGATTATACAACTCTTATATGACTAAATCATTAAAGTGTATGATATGTGAAATATGTCAATAAATTATTTTTAATTATAAAAAAGAAAATTAGACCGTATGTTAGGCCACAAAGCAATCCTCAAAGAATTTGAAAATATAAAAAAGCATTGTCTCATATCACAATGTTATAAAATTAGAAATCAACAATAAAAGAGCAAGAGAAAACCATAAAAAACATGAATACTTAATAAAATCCTGCTTTAAAAACTACTGGGTAAAACATAAATTAAAAAGTAAAATGTTAAAAATTCCTTGAATTGAGCTACAATGAAAACACAACATATCAAAACATTTGAGAATCAGCAAAAGTAAGACATAGAGCATAATTTTTAGCAATAAATGCTCATATCAAAAAAGAAGAATTTATGAAAATGTACAACTTATTCCAACATCTCCATGTTGAAAATGGCAACAGAGAAGCCTATAGTAATAAGAAGAACAGAAATAATGAAAATCAGAGTGAAAATTAATGAAACAGAAAAAAAAACAATAGAATGAATCAATAAGATAAACAATTAGTGTTTTGAAAAGATTAGTAAACTCAACAAGCACCTTATAAATCTATCAGAGGAAAGGAGAAGATTTAAAAACCATGTGTAAGAAATGAAACAGGCAACAGATCAAAATGAAATTGTAATGAGTTTGCACAATGAAGGGTGGCCTGGAACTACCATCTATTTACTAAGTTAATACCCTCCTTATTTTACTATGACATGTATTAACCATGTAGGTGAAGGTTTGCAATTGTGAATGATTATTGAAAAATTTGCCCTATCACCAATCTTCATTATCTGAAGTCATTTAAGTATTTAATCCATGAAAATCAACAATTCATGTATGGCAGTTCATGATTGGCCTATATTAGAATAATTTCCCTTTCTCAACAGTGTTTTAAATCCTATATTGTATAAATTAATGACATTATCAATAGAATTCCCTTATGCTCCACAGGGATGATTGATAATGCTCTCTAATATAGAACGGCAATACACAAATTGTTAGGAAAGGTTAGTAAAGGAAACAAAGAGAAGTAAGAGAATAAGGAATGTTAATTTGTTGAGATTGCAACCAATGCCATAAAAAAAAGTGCATGCTCACCTCCATGATACAATCGCTAAAGACAAATGGGTGCATAAGCAAATGTGGCAAAGAAAGCTGATGGTCCCCGGCTATCAAAAGATATAGCGTCTGGGGTCTTAAAGGCTTGAAGGTAAACAAGTGGTCATCTAGCTCAGAAGCAACAAAGCCCACATGGAAGACCCACATCAGCCTGTGCGATCATGAGGTGTTGAAGGGATCAGGTAGCAGGCATCATCAGATCAAAAAATCTTATCATAGTGAATGATGGAGGGAGTACAGAGTCGAGACCCAAAGCCCATTTGTAGGCCGCTGGAGATTCCCTTGCAGAAGGGTCTCGGGCCGGTCAGGGTTCAATGTAGCAACAATGAAACATACAACTTTCCTCTAGTTCCTAAATGCTTCCTCCTCCCCCACTATAATGATCCCAAATCTACCTTACAAATCCAGCTAGACCAGAGGATGTACACTGGTACAGATAGGAACTGGAAGCACAGGGAATCCAGGGAGGATGATCCCTTCAGTACCAGTGGTGTGAGTGGCAATACTGGGAGAGTGGTGGGAGGGTGGGCTGGAAAGGGGGAAACAAGTATAAGGATCTACATGTGACCTCCTCCCTGGGAGATGGAAAACAGAAAAGTGGGTGAAGGGAGATGATGGAAAGGGCAATATATGGCAAAATAATAATTTATAAATTATCAAGGGTTCATGAGGGAGGGAGGGTAAAAATGAGGAGCTGATGCCAGGGGTTTAGGTGGAGACCAAATGTTTTGAGAATGATGAGGGCAATGAATGCACAAATGTCCTTTACACAATCGATGTATGTATGGATTGTGATAAGAGTTGTATGAGCCCCTAATAAAATGATTAAAAATACTACTAATAAATAAAATTTAATAAAAAAAAACATGCCTGAACCATAGAATGAAAAATGTACCTGGTGTCTGCAGCTCATGCATTTCATAATTAAAAGGAAAAAATATTATTTAAAAAAAAAAAGATTCTAGATAGAAAAATGTTCCCTCAAGGAAAACATCCAAATCAGACATTATGCCTAGAAACTAAAAATTCTAGCATAGAAACTCAAAGGACTAACATCTATCAACAGCTGGGTGAGAAGAATTACACCCAGAGAAAGTGATAATAAGTTAGATAATACTGCAAAAGCGAGGCAGATAGTGACTCCTTTATAAGGTTCGCCATATACCTGATATGAAAAAGACACTGGGGAAAAAAAACAACACAATTCTAATCCAAACTTGAAAACTTGAGATAAATTGAGGATGCATAGACAGAAAGGAAACAAGTGTTCATCACAGTAACTTTTCTATATGCTAGAATTCATGTCTAAGCATTTATTACACACGCCCTAATTTGACTCTGTAATGGATTTAGTAAAAAGTGCTCTGGTCGCACAGGAGTTAAGTGATCAACTGCTAATGAAAAGTTTGTCAATTTGAACCCATCAGCATTTTTGTGGGAAAATGATGGGGCAATATGTGTCTATGAAGATTTCCAGCCTTTGAAAGCCTTTGGGGGCAGTTCTACTTTGTTCTAAAGATTCACTAAGAGTCAGAATTGACTGGACAGCAATGCGTTTAACATATATATTGTCACATGTAGTTAGCAAGCATACAAACACTGAAAAAACTAGCTATGAGGTTCAGTATGGTAATAGGTTACAAAAAAGATTCTAGAACTGAAAGGTGTATACTGCATGAATCATGACAACATAATTTTAAGTGATAATAGTCTCAAACGAATGATACTTCTTTGAAACTTTGTGTTGTGTGTCATTGATTCAGCTCCATCTCATAGTAACACTGTGCAATGCAGCGGAGCTGTCCATAGGGTTTCCCAGGCTGGATCTTTAGGGAACAAAATCACCAGGCATTTCTCCCACTGAGTTGCTGGTGGATTCCTAATGCCAGTCTTTTGGTTAGCAGTTAGGTGCTTAATAGGATCCTACTTGCAAACTTAACAAAGAAACTACTAGAATGCATTTAGATCAGAGACAGATGATAGACCATCAGGATATATTACTGGTTTGGTGGGAGACTTGGGTTCAGTTCCTACCCAGTGCACTTTATGCATAGCTACCTGGGAATGAAGCTATGTATTGCTGGGATTCAAAATAGGCTTTAAGAGAGCATCCAGACTAAGAGGATTGGGAATAACAACCTAATGATCTACTTCCAAAAATTAGCTAATAAAAGTCTATGAATCACAAAGATGTAGCCCACAACTTATCATGGGGATAGTATAGGACCATGTAAGATTGCCTTCTGTTGTGAATGAAGATTCCATCGATCAGGAGCCAACTTGACAACAGCTAATGACAAATATAGATTATTGTTATATTCCTCGATCTCATATTTTTAATAATGCTAAGTATCCTACTGAAACCAAGTGAAACAACAGACAAATTGGTCTCTATGGCCCAGGGTGCATGCCTGAAACCTGAGGTCAAGCAGAAGGAAACAAGCATCCTCAGTATTTTGGTTTTAGTCATTATCATGAAATATACGTATTGAAAACCCTGGGAAATTTGAAGAAACGTCATCCATTTACTTTGTTAAAAATTCAATTAATCAAAACATAGACATGGATCCACTTTTATGATATAAAGTATGGACTTCTATGGAATGCTACTCCAGATAAAAAATGGGGGAAAATCCTATTATAAACTGATTAAGTCAAAAACCATTCATGTTTCTATTACAGATTGCAACACACTTTAAGAAGACCCAAATTCTCACACCTAGACCAACACAATGTCTTGATAAACAGAGAAAAGATCAAAGTGGTCAAGGATTTCATCTTGGTTACATTCACAATTAATATTCAAGGGAGAAGCAGTCAAGAAACCAAATGGGTAAAATGTTGCACAAGGCCCCTTTGAAGTGTTAAAAGAGCCAGAGTGTCACTTTGAGGATTAAGGTGAGCCTGAGGGAATCCATGGTATTTTCAATTGTCTGACATGATTGTAGGAGTGGAACCTTGAATAAGGAAGACAAAGAAAGAGCAGTGAAGTTGAATCACGGTGCTTAAAAGTAATATGGAACATAGCATGGGCCACCAGAAGAGCAAACAAATCTGTCTTGGATAAGTACAACTAGAATGCTTTGGAAACAAGGATGGGGAGCCTTCATCTCACATACTTCGGACCTGTTATCAGGAGATACCGGTCCGTGGAGAAGTACATTATATTTGATAATGCAGAGTAGTGGTCAGAAAGAGGAAGAGCCTCGATGAGATGGACTACAACAATGGGCTCCAACATAACAATTGTGAGGATGCCACAGGACCAGGTTGTTTGTTCTGCTGTGCATGCGTTTGCTGGGTTAGAGCCATCTTGATAGCACCTAATGACAGTGTCCCCATTAATTTTATTACCAGAATGTCATCTATCCTATTTAGAAGGTCTTCTATTCTATTTAGAAGGTCTATGGCACAAGCCCTAAGACATAAAGACTTTCCTAGGACACCCACATTACTCTTCACTCATATATCTTCCTCGATAGGAAGACATCTAGTAATTATACAAGACATCTACTTGCTAGAAGACATCTCTTTATTTTACAAGAACCGGTTTGGATTCCATAGCTTCTAAATGTCATCATGTCACTCTCAGCTAAGTCTAACCCATAGGTAGAGTTTGGGGGCAACCTTTCCATCATACACCTACATATATCATACTGTTATCAGACTTCGTTGCGCTGGTCTTCATTGTCGGAGATGCTGGTGGTTTCAAACTGTCAACCTTGAGGATTGCAGCTGCTGGAGAAAGACTGGACTGTCTAGTCCAATAAAAAGTTACAGTCTTGGAAACCCACAGGGAGTCAGCATTGGCTTGATAGCAATGTTATTTGAAAACTGAGAGACTTTATCTGCAACCAATCACTGATTCCAAAGGTGCTTCATTGGGAATGTGCCTGAGCATGCATCAACTGGAGCCCTCGTAGCGATACATTTTTATTTACTTCAATGTAACAGCTCGGGAGAGTTGCTCACATGTGTTACAAAATGGGATTTTCCCACATTTGAAACATCGACGTTATGAATGGGCTGAGCCATAGATAGCAAGTCTAGGAGGAAAATCATACAATGGAAAGAGCTTTGTTGCTTTGGGAATCATTCTTGCACGAAGATCAAGATCACAATGATCAGACTCAACAAATTCGGGATGGTCATAAACTCATCACTCATACTACCATAGTTTTTGAAAGTGAAGCGAATCATTCTTGATATATAAATCAAGGCAATAGGAGTTGTTTCAAGACACAAGCAAGACATGTGGTCATCGTAAATAGAGAACAGCCACTATATAAAAGAAAGGCAGTAGGTTCCTGACAAGAAGATTACTATTATTTCGAAAAGGAGCCTAACCATCCCCGCCCCTATGTTTTATGTCAAAACATATATGAAATGTAAGTCAAAGGAAAAACAATACCCTTTCCTTTCTATGAATGCTCTATGGTAGCTTCTTGTTTATTTCTTCATAACTATTATTCTAGTAAAATCTTTTAAACAATGTAAACTTAGTCCTTCCTATTTAATCTAGAGCTGAAGCATTAAAAAGGGGACATATGGAAGACTCCATTTGGTAAAGATTATCAGTTCTGTCCAAGGCACTATATAAGTTTAATGCAATCCTGATACAATTACCCTCATATTTCTTCAAAAAATTGGAAAAACTGATTAGCAACGTCATATGGAGAAGGAAGAAGCCCAGAATTAGCAGAGAACTCCCCAAGAAGAAGGACAGAGTGGGAGGGCTTGTTTTATCTGACGTTAGCCCATATTATACAGCCACAGAGGTCAAAACTGTATGGCATTGCTATAATAACAGATACTCAGACCAATGGAAAAGAACTGAGAACCCAGAAATAAAATTATCAGCATATAGACAACTGATCTTTGATAAGGGCCCAAAAAATATCAAATGGGAAATGGATGCCCTCTTCAACAAGTGGTGCTGGAAAAAATAGATATCTATCTGCAGAAAAATGAAGCAAGACACTTATCTCACTCCACGCACAAGAATAAACTCAAGGTAGATCACAGACCTTGAGGTAAAACCCCAAAGTATTAGGGCCATCAATGAGGGAATTACGACCACTTTGAGAACATTGGCACAGGGAATACATAGGCTATCAGAAATAGGGAAAGACACAAACATAGAGGAGGCACAAATTGACAAGTGGGATATACTGAAGATAAAACACCTGTATACATCTAAATAATTCACAAAGAGAGTAATAAAACAACCCACGAACTGGGGAAAAATCCTTAACAATAACACTTCAAACAAAAACCTATTACTAAAATCTACAATACTCTGCTAGCTTCCTCCCCCAAAACCTAAAAAACGAATTGCCCACTGAGGAGATGGGCAATTTACCTGAACAGAAGTTTCACAAGGGCAGAAATCAGAATGGTCAATAAACATATGAGAAAATGTTCCCAATCATTAGCCATAAGAGAAATGCAAATTAAAACAAC
>NW_022103904.1:17183751-17185536 GCF_000313985.2 Echinops telfairi
TAAAAGCTGGAAACAAAGGGAATCCAGGACAGATTAAACCCCTGAGAGTAGCCATACCAGGAAGGTGGGGGGAGAAAGGGAGGACCGATCACAATGATCTACCTATAGCCCCCTCCCAGGGGGATGGACAACAGAAAAGTGGGTAAAGGGAGGCATCGGACAGTGTAAGACATGAAAAAAAAAATCTATCAATTATCACGGGTTCATGAAGGAGGGAGGGTGGGGAAAGCAGGGGAATACATGAGGGCTTATATTTGAGCCAAGAGTTCAAGTAGAAAGAGAATGTTTTGAAATTTATGATGGCAACAAATGTACAAATGTGCTTGACACATGGATGTATGTATGGATTGTCATAAGAATTGTACCTGACCCCAATAAATTATTTATTAAAATTAAAAAATTGAAAAAATTAAAACAATGGCAGATAGAAAAAAAGAATTTGTTGGTGACTTTAATGACTTTTCCAATATAGAAATAAAATAAATATGTTGAAAGGGTAACCAGACTAGGGACATTTTCCAATTAACTTTAGTTAATTCATTCATATAATTCAAAATCATGTTTTAATGTAATAAAGGTCAATTTTTTAATCATACAAAATGGGACATATAGTATTTATGATGCAAGACATGCCATATCTCATTACAGATGGATTTGTACCTGAAAGGATAAGTACGAGAATCAGATATGTAGATTGTTCAGCTTAATAATGTGAGCACTCTTATGAGAGATGGGTACAAATACATGAAACATGACTTCAAAGAGTGATTCAAAAATAGAAGAACATATTGAGATCTGTAATTCTAACATTCAAAATCATTTTAGAATGTACTACTTCAAAGAAAACTTAAAACTCTGAGAGCACATAAAATGCTTTTGAATTTATAAAGTTTTATTTTTTGAAGATAGCTCAGAGCTCATCTGTATAAAAGAGTATGATTAAAATGGTATGTAAATACATGAAACACTAAAATAGTTCTATATTGTTTTCAGGTTAAAAACAATTACAAAAATTAAAATGTAGTAAAAAAGTGAGTGGCTATTTAGAATTGATAGAAAGGGGTATCCAGGAAATAACATGTAGAAAGACAGTCACCAGCCTTAGAAGTAAAGTATAAAGGGATGGGGATGGGGGCGATAAGAGCTCATCAGAAGCAAGCGACAGTGCGGAACATATATAGGATATTTATGACATTTAATATGTTTGAATAAAGTAAATTTTAATAGGTGAAAAATAACAATAGTCAGGCTCACTAAAAATCTAAGAGCTGCCTAAAAAAGCAATGAGATACTAAGTCTAAAACATACAAAGCACAAATTAAAAGTTGCAAAAAAAAATTGGCTTTCTCTGTCCCTCAATGAGGAGTAGGAGTTTGGGTCTGATTTATTCATATACATGTGTCTACAACCTAGAACCATATATTTAGCATGCAGTAGTGTGCAATAAATGCTTGCAGAATGGAAGAATTAATTACCTTATGAAACAATAAATTTGGAAATATTTATAAGGGAAATTAGCAATCAGCCTTGGAAGAAATACAATTAGATTCCTTACTTCAAGGATGGCAAACTTCACCTTGCTTTGGAAAGACCAATTGTGAAAAACAGACATGCTGTTTTGTAGAATTGAGGGTCAGCAAAAAAAACCCAACCAAACAAAAAAAGATAGCCCTTAACAAGTTAGGTAAGATGACAGCAATAAATATAGACACAGTTGTGCCAACAATTATAATTCACTCTACTATAAACTAAGTTGCCATAAGTTGGAACCACTTTGAAAAGAAT
>NW_022103904.1:17185636-17193949 GCF_000313985.2 Echinops telfairi
CCAACCAAACAAAAAAAGATAGCCCTTAACAAGTTAGGTAAGATGACAGCAATAAATATAGACACAGTTGTGCCAACAATTATAATTCACTCTACTATAAACTAAGTTGCCATAAGTTGGAACCACTTTGAAAAGAATGGTGGGTTTTGAATAACTTATAATGTATGATAATAAAAATTTTAAACAGATACATAAATAAAAATATTCATATAGCATTACCTATGACAGTGTAACATTCTAAACAAATAAAATAACAAACTTCTGTGTGTCACAAAATAGAGATTGCTTTTTGAAAGAGTAATAGTACCTCAGTATAATATACTATAATATACTCAATATAATATACTACTGCACTGTCATCGAAAGGTATGATTTAGGCATACTGATTCACAAGAACAACTAGCATATATATTATCAATTGATAAATCACACCACAGAAAAAGTAGTTTGATCTATTTTTAAAATACAAAAAGTCCATGAAATTAAATGTAATATACTATGATGCTATGTGGAAGATTATGAACCAATATGTCTATGGTGTATATAACTGGCAAAATAATATGTGATTATTTATTCCTTTTTTATTACCTGAATTTTGTATATTTCCTTCAAGAAATATATTTAACATAATTTATATTTAAAAATCTCAAAGTAGTTGCAGAAATATAACACTAACCAGAATACAAGCATCAGCATATACTCTTATATAACTATGTTAATATTAAACATTTCAAAAAAGAACGATAAGAGGAAGGAAATAAAATATGTTGCCAGAAACACTTGAGAAATCAGTTAAGGGCATAATATTTGAGTGAGACGTGCATGCATTTCTGTAAACAGGATTATTGTAAGATTGCTCTCTGAAAACCAGACCCTATGGAAGTTAAAAATGCAGAGGGGGAAAAGTATATTTAAAGGAAAGGTAAAGAAACAAATTACGTATGTCTGTGCCTATATTCATTTAGATCTAATTCCAAATTATATACAATTTAAAGTTACATGTATATTAGCATTCACTGACTAGTTTATTACATTTTAAAATGTGTTGACAAAGCAGAGCGGGTATTGTCTGCGTAGTTGTGCAGATCATGAAAAATCTCAGTCGACTTGCCTGCAGTCAGAAATAACGAGTCCCTGGTCCTGGAAATGGGACTAACTGCAGGAAAAAGTGTGTGTATTCACAGCAGTAGTGCCTAGTGCCTGCTATGAGAGGCAGAGCTACGGTAATGCCTGCCATACAGTAGGCATTCGGTGTCTTGAAATAGCAATTAAGTGGAATCAGATGAAAGTCAAATTCAGGGAGAGAGGGCATTCCTGTTTGAGTTCCACAATCATGTATCTGTGGACCTAAAACCCATAAGGCTCTGAGAACTTCTTTTGGTGGTAAAAGCTGGGATGGTCAGAATTTATTGATGCCAAAACTTGATCTAAGCTGATATAAAGACGTTCATAGTCTTTATGAATAACTGCTGCCTGAAGACCATCTTTTGAAGGTATTGTAAAACATACAATTTATATATTTTCACAAAATACTAGAAGTTATGAATTCTGGAAAACTTATGACCCTATCAGTTCCTACTGTGGACTTGTACATAATGGGCCCTTTGCATATCAGCCCATGGGGCAATGTCATTCTGACAGAGCAGGGGGTCTTGAGGCTGGAGGAGGTCCAGGGTGCCCAGAGACACACAGGAGACAAGCCCTTCACTTTCTGTCCTATGGTGTCTCCCAAAGAGACTAACCCTGAATGCAGCAAAAGCTTCTCAAAGGTGATTCTTTTTTTTTTAATCGTTTTATTAGGGGCTCATACAGCTCTTATCACAATCCATATGTACATCAATTGTGTAAAGCACATTTTTTGTACATTAGTTGCCCTCATCTTTCTCAAAACATTTGCTCTCCACTTAGGCCCTTGGCATCAGCTCCTCATTTTCCCCCTTCCTCCCCACTCCCCTCTCCCTCATGAACCCTTGATAATTTATAAATTATTATTTTGTCATAACTTGCCCTGTCTGACGTCTCCCTTCACTCACTTTTCTGTTGTCCATCCCCGGGGAGGAGGTCACGTGTAGAGCCTTGTAATCTTATTCTTAGTAACTCAAATGAAAATAGATAAAAACAACAACAACAAAAACTGCCATAAAGTCAATTACAACTCATAGGAAAAAGTAGAACTGCTCCTTAGTGTTTCCCATACTGTAAATATTTATGAGGATAGTCTGGTCTTTCTCCTGTGGATGGGCTGAGGATTTGAACCACTAACCCGACAATTATCAGCTCAACTTATAACCCAATGTGCCATTGGGTCATCCATACTCCTTTATTAACTCATACTTCTAAAATAATGAAAATCACATTTATATTTAATTTTTTCCTTTGGAAAATTTAAAATACACAAAATTTTCAAAAGTGTCAAGGTAACTTCTATTCATAAACTCTCCTGATATTATTTTGAAGGCAAAAAAATGATCTTACCTAAAAAAATATGTTTCTGCCCTCTCATAATGGCCAGGTGCCAATTTGAGGGGAGGGTAGTTGACAGCCAAAGGTCTCACCATGAATAAACCCATGGCCAAGGCCACAAAGAGGACAGGGAGCAGCAGGTCTGACAGCGTGCCTTTCCAGGCCCGGAGAGTATGGAGCAGCCTCTTCCTCAAGAGAGCAGCCATCTGGGAGCCAAGCAGCTGTGCACCCCGTGCAGGCACCACCTTCCTGGGAGCCTCACCTGCAGCAAGAAGATTGAGCAATGGGAAGAAATTTTTAATATCAACAGTCATAATAAGGCCACCAGGTCTAACAGTCCACAGAAAATAAGAACACCCCTATTTATTAAAAAGAACAAACCTGAGTCTCTGTGTAGACCTGCTTTAAAAAGGTAAATTATGTGCCAATACAATTCAACATCAAGGACAAAATATCTCACTGTCTATTCTATCTGGTCTTGCTTTTGAAAGGAAAAGGACAGGTGTGAAAGAATGAAGAGCAAGGGTCCCTGGTTGAAGTTTATTGGTTAAAACACCATATGCATTAGCACCAATATTAGTGTCTCAAAGCCATGTTTATCATCACAACAGGGCCGTCCTTCGTAGGGTCCTGCCTCTGTTTCTCTTGGTGTCTCTGGTCTTCTTTCCTCTGTGTTCTGAACCGGAGGCCAATCCTGAGAAAGCTTAAGGAACAAGCATCGGGGAAGAGCCATTGTAGGTACCTTTCCTTTATTCAACCCCACCCTCTAGTACCCGCTGCACTTTGCAACTTAAATTTGCATGTCAAGAAGGCCATGGGGAGCATGAGCCCAGCACATCCTTCATCTGATGTGGCTTCATCCCTCAGTCCAGGAATCCTCAGCTCTTTGTGCTTGCCTTTCTCTACCCTTGTGAACACACAATAATTCTGAAACGAGCTCGCAGCAATCAGAGATTAAAATTATACTTAAAAGTAAAATGTAAGCTGGGTTTATATTAATGGATTGACCACCCTGAGTGATCATTTGGTGAGTCCATGCAAATCTCGGTAAGCCAGTACAAATTCAAGCCAACTGCAACCAAAGAAAAGCTGTTGAAAGTGACCTTTACACACAATGCTCGGCTGAGAAGTCAGGAGCAGAAAAAGAAGCAGGCCCCATAATTATAGTCCTAAACTCTGCCTAGAGGGAGGAATACAGCTTGGTCGATCAGCTGTATCAATAGTTTATCCAGTGATTCACTCTAAATTATTCCAGAAAATCCAATATAAAATGTATTAAAAAAAATTGGTCTGATAATAGAACAAATGTATTAAATTGATTTTACAGGTCACAAACACCAAACTGAAATACAATAAATAGAAAAGCAGTGTCCAAGTTTGAGGAAACAAAGGAAAGCATTTTTTTTTAAGTGCCCCATTTTGAAAGATAACTTATTTGCCATAGCACCACTAACAGACCTCTAGAAGCAGAGTTAGGAATAAAAATGTCTATCTAAAATAACTCTTCATTTATCAGATATTTAGTGTGTTTGTGGCAGTCACTGGTGTCTGTCATCATCGACAGGTAGCTGTAAAAATATAAACAAATAACCTTGATCAGTATACCCAATGGTTTATTAGAGATAGACATTGCTCAAAACATTGATGAGAGAAATAAGACAGAATTTAAAATATTTAGAGAGATAAATCAGAAAGCAGTCACAATCAAAGGGTCATTAAGGTAAAATTCCATAGGAGTTTGCAGGTAGACTAGAAAATGTGGATTTTTAAAGGACAAAGTATAAAATAAAAATGAACATGGAATATTCTGTGAATTATTCTACGTGGGAATTGAGTAGTAGTATTCATGTGGAACGTGTTGTGAGGTGAAAGTTAAAAGTGCTTGAAAGTCAAATCAGGAAACACCATGCTAGCCATATGGAGGCTTACAGATTCTGTCTCAGGCTGAAGAAATGGAATCCACGAGTCAAGTGACTAGACATGGGTATCATCATGCTATATGAGTAGATCTCTAATGAGAGTAGAGTATAATATAATTAAAACCCTGTTTTCTAAAACAAGAGGTATATCAGACTCATCCAGGCACCATTTTTTTTCTAATATGGAGGGCCCCAGGTCTTACCTCATGCAGAATCAGAACTACTAAGTCTTCAGAAGTGTGTGTACATGTGTGTTTGTATGTGTGCATGTCTGTATTTCACTTATTATTGTAAAATTACAGATAATACAACATTTGCTAATTCATCATTTTTAATGTACACCATTCAGTGATTCCAATTATAATACTATATAATTGTGCAATTATCACCAATAGCTGTATATTTTCTAACACCATAAAAAGTAACCCAATGATTCCTAAACAGTCAACCCCCATTCTCCCTCACTCTCATCCCTGGTAAAGACTATTAATGTCTATTCTCAAAATGCTTGATTATTCTACTAACTTAATATTAGTGAGCTCATAATAGATATAATATATATAGATATATCCTGCTATGACTAATTTATTTCACTTAACATAATGTTCACATCCATGTTTGAGCATGTATTTTCACATAACTTTCTAGGATATCCTGATGC
Source organism: Echinops telfairi (assembly GCF_000313985.2). Classification (NCBI taxonomy): domain Eukaryota; kingdom Metazoa; phylum Chordata; class Mammalia; order Afrosoricida; family Tenrecidae; genus Echinops; species Echinops telfairi. The sequence goes on from NW_022103904.1 coordinate 17,190,680, forward strand.
TCAGCTGAGTTGTGAGGCCACAACTTTGTTTTATGAAGGGTGACATACAAGACTCTCTCAAAACAGTTATTACCTTAACATATGTAGAGATTTCACTGCTAGAAAGGATTAATTATTAAATCTTACGTGCATAAATATATACACCAAACACTGTGTGTCAGTATGGTATACTGTGGTGGCTTGTGTGATGCTGTGATGCTAGAAGCTAAGACACTGGTATTTCAAAGGACCTCACATCTTCCAAAGGGAATAGTTTTCAGTGGAGCTTCAGACTAAGAACAGACAATGTAGAAGGAATTGGCTGTCCACTTTGGAAGAAGTAGCCACTGAAAATCTCATGCATAGCTTTAAAACAATGTCATATTTTGAAGGTCTAATAAATGGAAAAATAATATTGTTGGAGATAGTACCAAATGATTGGCCCCCTCCAGCCAGAAGGCATGCAAAATGTGACTGAGATGCTTTCTCAGGATGGAGTCGACCGTGGTGACGTGGAAAGAATAAAGCCTGTGGGAGGGGCGCCGTCAGGATCTTCATTTGCCGTTGGGGCACAACTCCAGGTACAAATAAATAACTGCAAAAATCTAGTCATTGAAACTTGGAGTATATGAAGTCTGAATCTAGGAAAAATAGAAGCGGTCAAAAATAAAATTGATGTTTATTTAAATATCAATATCCTATGCATTCATGAGGTGAAATTAACTGGCATTGGCCATTTTGAATCAGAAGATCATATAGTTCACTATGCCAGGAACGGCACAATCAAGAGCAATGTGTTCATTTTCAGAAAGGGCATTTTAAAACCAATCATGAAGCAAAATGCTGTCTGTGGTAGATCTTTATCTAGCTACCATCAAATTTATGCACCAAATCAATCTCTTAGGGCCTTCCTCTCTTCTCTGCCTCTCAACTTTACAAAGCATGATGTCCTTTTTCAGGAATTGGTCTCTCCTGACAACATGTTCGAATTATATAAGACAAAGTGTCACTAGTCCTTGCCTCTCAGGAGTGGCCAGACTTCTTCCAAGATAGAAAGGGTGGACCCTTTAGCAGTCCATGGTGCTTATTCTTCTCTTCACCAGAACCACAATTCAAAAGCATCAATTCTTCCTAAATTTTCGGTACTCAATGCCCAACTTTCACATGGCTATGGGGCAATTGAAAGACCATGACTTTGCTCAAGCACGCCTTACTCCTTGAAGTAACATTCTTGTTTTTCAATACTCTAAGGATGTCTTGTGCAACAGATGGACATAATGCAGTGCATCTTTTGATCTCTTGACTGCTGTTTCCATGAGCATTGCTTGTGGATCCAAGCAAGACAAAATCCTGGACAACTTCAATTGTGTCTCCATTCATCATGAGGTACCTAGAGATGTGCCACAGCGTTGTATCCTCTCCCCAGGATTGTTCAATTTGTATACTAAGCAAAGCGTCAGAGAGCTGCATTACAAGAGGAAGAATGTGGCATCCGGATTGGAGGAAAGCTCATTAACAGCCTTCACTATGCAGATGACACAAATATCTTTGCTAAAAGTGAGAAAGGCTTGAGGCACTTGCACATGAAGATCAAAGATTACAACTCAGTCTAAAGAAGACCCAAATCCTAAAAAATGGACCCAAGTCATTGCATTTTAATTGCCTCAAATGCATGTGAAAGTTAACAATGAAGAAGGCAGACCAAAGAAGAATCGGTTCATTTGAATTGTGCTGGAGAAGAAGATTGCAAGCACCATCAACTGCTAGCAGGAAAAGCCGATCTGTCCTGGAAGAGGTAAAACTAGAATGCTCCTTAGAGACCAAGATGATGAGACGTTATCTTACATACTTTGGAAATGTTATCAGGAGAGACCAGTCCCATGAGAGGGACATCAGACTTGATCATGTAGATGAGCCACAAACAAGAGGAAGGTCTTCAATAAGATGGGTGGACACAGTGACTCAGCAATGGGCTCAAGCATAGGGTCAATTGTCAGGATGGTTCAGGACCTGTCAGTGTTTCATTCTGGTTTGCACAAGGTTGCTATGGGTCTGAACCAACTCACTGGAACCCAACAACAAAAATAAACATATGCGCTCATTTACACACACGAGGGGGCTCCAAAAAGTTCATGAAAAATTGAATAGAATGATAATGGCATTTTCCCACAAACTCTTTGATACTCCATTGTATGAGTGTGTGTGTATATGCATTTGCATTTATGATAATTTTGTGAGGTTATTATACTGAAATTTATATGATTATGCATTAAGACATATTAGGAGAATGATCTAATCCAAGTTAAAATAACTTAGATGCTGCTGGCTCCTACCTCCTTGGTTTATGCATTGGGCCGTTAACCACAAGGTCAGCAGTTTCAAACCACCAGTTCCTCCACAGGAGAAAGATGAAGCTTTCTAGTATTCTGCTGTAAAGATGTACAGTCTTGGAAACAAACAGAGGCAGTTTGATCCTGCCCTATAGGGTTGCTATGAGTTGCAATTTACTGACATTGAGTTTGTTTGTTTTTAAGTTACTGAGATAATTACTTCATTCCTTCACTCTAGCCTTTGAACAAGGGACTCTCTCTGGTAGAGTAGAAAGCCTTGCTCTTTTTAAGGTCAAGAGGAATTGAAATTGCCATTAGTATATCCCATGACTTGTCTTCTCACCGTATCTACTTTCATTGTCTACCAGAGTCATAGTCGCAAATAAGTCGTTAAGTAGCATCCTTTGGCGTTCACATTTAGCTACCTACATTTACTTCGCTGTCAAACTGTGAAATACCTTTCTGTTGAATAGAAAATATGGTTGGTTTTTACCACCTCTAAGGAGTTAAGAGATGGAAATGGAAATGGGACATGACTGCATGGAGGCTGGATATCGATTAAGAAATTTGCTTTGGTAATGGAATAGGACTAAGAGCAGAGTCAGAGGGGGGTGATTTATGCATACCTAGTTTTCATTCACAGAGAACCATTCTGAGAATCACTGGTTCTCTCTGGTCACCATGAATGTTTCATAAAGGCAGTTTCATTGGAACCTTGTTTCTTGTGATGGCTGATTTAAGAAAGCAACATGAGGCTGTGAAATTTTGTTCCCTGCTCAGGAAAGATGCCACAGAAGCTGTTGTTGTGTTGAACACAGCTGACAAGACGAGCACTATGGGAAAAACTCAAGTGCATGAGTGGTTTTCTCTTTACCAAACAGGGGAAATACTGATGGATGGCAAACCTGGTTCTGGATGACTATCAACTTCCTGAATGGATGAAAATGTCCACAAAATTTCC
>NW_022103904.1:17195338-17196656 GCF_000313985.2 Echinops telfairi
ATTTCAAAAGTGTTTTGTAAAATAACACAAAAATAATTAACTTACTAACTAATACTACTATTAAACTGGTGTGTATATGTTTTAATTTAAACTCTCCATACACATTTACAACGACGCCTGGTAGCATTGTTGTTTACATGTTGGGGCAGCTAACCTGAAGACTAGCAGTGTGAACCCACCAGCCACTCTGTGGGAGAAAATTGAGACTTTCTATTCTCATAAATATTTGTAGCATCGCATATACACAAAAATAGTTCTACTCTGTCCTGAGTGGAACATGAATCAGCATGGACTCAATGGTAGTGGGTTCAATCCTGATTAATTTCTCCCATAATTTCTTAGTTTATAAAATGACTATTTAGTCATCTTGAAATCAGTCATTATTTTGTAACAATTGTATATTTACTTAAGAAATGATGCACCGTTTTATGAAATAGAAAGAGTATAATTCTGTGTTCACTAAGTTAAAAGAAAACTTGGGTTGAAGTTGATCTTAAAATAACACTCAAACTTTTCACTCATGAATAAGAAAGCAAAGTTGAGGAGAGGTTGCAAAATAGATAAAATTTGGGGAGACATGTACAAGTATTATGCTAGACACTTAAGAAATCTAAATGAAGTCCTCTAAAAGGGTTTGGGGTCTTAATACAGAGTTAAACACATTTGTGATAATTAAATTTACTGTGCCAACTAGGCTTCCATAGCATATGGGGGTAGTTTAATCAGGTTGCAGCTTGATTGGAGGGTGAATCTCATAATGGCTGAATAACCATAAATGGCTTTTCAAGGCCAGCCCCTTTCTCTCTTTCTCCCTGGTGATTGGACCAGTGCTTTGCTGCCTGAATTAGTCCTTTCCTGCAGTATTGTGGGCTGAGCTAACCCGTGATTCAGTACATGCACCCCTAGAGCTTGAGGTTCCCGGAGACCTGCTTCACCACACTTCTTGAGGATCCATCAGACAGTTTAGGCTTATCTGCCCTTGGAAGCCACTGCCTTCTTTTTTGCTCAACTTCCTTATCTTCCTGCTGTTGCTGCCAGACCCTGCTTGTCTTGCCTGAGGGCAGACTCCTCTGCTTCCTTGACCCTGGTCCAGCAGCCCCCATGAGTTGAAGAACCTTCATTACATTAACAATTACACAAAAGTGACTTGAATTGAGCCCTCTGTACTGCTGTATGGACTAATAAGCTGTATTTTCCTTCTCACTATATAACCTATCCTTTTATATATATATAATCATAAGTGTCCTGGTTTTGTTTCTCTAAAGAACCCTGCCTAACACACACATAAAATAGGGCAATAAAAATAACAAACCGGAAA
>NW_022103904.1:17197867-17203910 GCF_000313985.2 Echinops telfairi
TCTCACCACAAACATATTAAACATTTTGGACAGACTGTTTCCCCATTTATAAAACAAAGTTTAGATAGGGTAGTGTTCAGCCATTTTAAAATGTATATTTGTATGATTCTTAAAATCAAGAATAATTGTTTTACTCATACAATGCTTGTTTTCTCAATAATAAAACTAATAAAGTTAAATATGCAATTAGTAGGAATATTAGATAAAAGAAAGAAAGGCATAGAAAACACTTGTGGGACTTTGTGTACTTACAAATACTGCATAACACCCAAAATAAAATATTTTTTAAAATATTAAACATTACACTCACGCTTTCAAAACTCACTTCCATGGAGTGGATTCCAACATTGCAAGCAGACATACGTATATTCTTAAAAATGAGCTATAATGCTATAACCTTGATTTAATGTTCTGTCAAAAGCAAACAATATTAACAACTTTTAATTCTTAAAAATTAATCGGTGGAGGCTTTCTTTATCCAAATTGCTTTACTGATTATTTCAAAACTCTATTTCACTCCACCCTAATGTGTTTTATCTGTTTTATTTTTCTTATAATAACCAAACATTTTAAAAAACAGCATGCAATTTAAAAATAAAAGGTAAAAGAGCAATTTTCTATGTCACACTGTCTACTTCCAATTGCCATAAGGCTGATGTAGCCTGTTCTTTGAACAGCACGATGATTATAAGAGCCAAAATGTTTAGAGCATAAAATTAGGGTTTCACTGTAGAATGATGTTATGACTTGCATCTATCTGTATATATATTTGGGGGTGGGGTGATAATTTAAAGTTGGATGAAATTCCTTTGCTTAACCTTCTTTGAAAAGGCACAGCATTAAAGAGAACAGGGATGCAGCCCCAGCATTGCCTGGGACCACTTCTAGCAGCTGGCAAGTCACTCTGAATACAGGATGCTTCTTAACTGCCACCAAAGGCAGCTTCTCCTGAAAGTTCTAAAGGGCCCACTGGACTTGATCCAGATCTAAGCGCTGCAAACCTAAGTGTTTGAATTGATGTCCCCATGATCCAGCCTGGGCCCTGCCTCTGATTCCCAGTCTGGTCACATTTTGGAAGCAGAAAGCACTGTGGTAAAGCATTAGGTTTTATTGTTAGGTCACCTTTTCTTTGAAGGTTGAATCAAATCGTTTCTTTAGGAAAAGGTAGTCATGATAATGGAACTAAAAGCCTTGAGATTGGAACTGGTGCAGTGCCCAGAAATGAATATGCCTCAAAAGAAAAGAAAAAACAGATTCCCTACTACCTCTTTCTGTGTCCAACGCCCACCTGCCTCGTGGTATCTCTAACTTTCCACATGCCCGTTCCCTCCCCACTCAATGAGGTCCTCGCAGCTGAATTCAACTCATCATTTTATGCTCAGTTGAAAAAGACCGGACACTAAGAAGCTGCACACTAATGTCTGCTGAGTGAGCGAATGAATGGCTATTCACCAAATACTACATCCTTACCTATTGCTCACCTCACTGAGTTGAAAGTCCTCTCCATTACATCTATTATTCTCCTACTCAGAAAACGTAATATCACCTATTCAGTCCTTCCAATTACTTGAACCTCTTGATTCTATGCTTAGCCTGGACAAACAGGCCTAAAGGGGCTCACTCCACAGTAATCTGAAATTATTACCAGTAGCTCGATTTCAGTATGATTTTCAATCACAGTGTCAATAAGAAAATTAAACAGGTTATTAAACAGAGCTATAATTTTAGACTTTGGTCTTCAGAGACAAAAACAGAACAGCTTATGAAATTCTAAGGCCTTAATTGGTATCTCTCTATACCTAGTAGGAGGAAATAAGATGTGCGGGGTTGAGGAAAAGGGTACAGTCTGCAGTAACCAGTGCATGGTGTCCTATTCAACTCGGGCTCCTGCATAGAAGAGAGTGTTAAGAATGAGTGGGGGAGGGGGGGGGGGGGGGGGGGTGAACCCTCAAGGGCACATGAGAAGGATTATCTTTGGCTGTTTTTAATGTTTGTGTCTGCATGCTAATACAGGTTGCCCAGAGCTGCTCCTGTCTGAACCATCCAGGTTGTTCCATGATTACCTTTGAGGCCCACACTGCACTTAAGTTGAGTGAAGCATATCCTTGTCAAATGTTTCATGTCAAAATGGTATTTTAATTCAAGAGATGAGGATTAAAGCTATTTGTCACCCAATTCAGCAGCTTTTGCTAGCAGTCCTGATTTGCATCGCTGCAGGAACGATGGCTTCCTGCTTTCCCAAGGCACCTGACAGAAGTCACTGCTGGCTGGCTCCTGCTCCCATCATTTATCTGCCCGTCTGTTTCAAAACATTTTGTTTCAGCAACAGTTTTCTGCAAAGCACCCTACCGGCAGCTCTCTGCTGGTTTTAGCTCAAGTGAAAAACAAACACTCTTGGGCATGTGTAATTGGCAGCAGTCATGTTTCTTCCCTATCTTGTTTGCAGAGAAGGTAGTTCTTTAAATTCAAGGAAATGCAAACAGCAGAAGAGAGCTCTGGGTCTAACACCCTGGTTTAGTTTATTAGACACCCACAGAATTTCTAACCGCTCTTTGAAGAAACAGAGAATAAGAGCAGCCCTGTAAGGGACAGAATGTGCAAACAGGATTGTCTTAAAGATTAAGTGAGTGACTGCAGAGTCTTCATATTAATCACTGCTGAAATTGCTTGCCATCCTCAGAATAAGCAGCAATTAGGAGTAAAATGCAGAGGATTAAATTGCAGGAGAAAAACAGATGTATTTCAGATAAAGTGGTACTGAAAAGCATAGCGCTGATAATAATGTAAACGCAATCTCTGAGCTCACAGAAGGATCATAAAGCTTCTTAAAAGGTGGGAAACATGCTATGACAGAGCATTATGCAAAGAAAACAATCCCCCTCCCCAGACTCACTCAGTATTAAGTGGATTTGTGATCTTTCTCATGCATTTTGAACTTGAAGAGACTGGCATTTTTTAACATGACCACAGTCATCTAAAAAAATATATATATATATCTGATCTTGTTATCAATGCAAATAACTAAGTTTTCTGAATCAAAATTAGTAGAATTTGGTCCTAAGACTACCATTTAATAAGTACTTTGGTAATTTTTAAGTCTTCTTTAAAATATATCCCTATTAAAACTAAGTCATGAAATATCAGCCGGGCCCTGGATAATTCATTTTGCTGGACACTATGAAGCTAAGAGTTCTAAATGGGACAAGGGATACAGAGGTGTGCTCCTCCAACGCCAGATAGGTGACAGTAACCTGTGGATACTGGAAGTCACAGAGGAGAATCCAAGAGAAGTACAATAGTCATTATGTGCCACCTCATGCAGGGCCACTGGTATATGAAAGGGTACCCCCCAAAAAAACAGAATTTGTTTTCAAAGTTATATATTTAATTTTTTTACAAAACAATCTTATCACCTACAGCGTACTCGCCATTACACTTAATACATTTGTTGAATCTGTGATTCCATTCTTGGAAACATTTTGAAGCTCATCGGTTTAGCTGTCTGACAGCATTCCTTGTTTTTTTCTTCACCTCTTCTACTTTATCAAATCACTGTCCTTTCATGTTCCTCATCATGCCAGGAAATAAAAAGAAGTTGGACTGAGTGAGGTTAAGTGAGTAAGGTGTATGGAGCAAGAGGGGAGCGCTGTATTTTATCAAAAAACTTGCACACTGAGATGGCTGCGTGAGCAGGTGCATTGTCGTGGTGGCAAAACCAGTCCCCCGTCTGCCACAAATCAGGCCTTTTTTGTAGCACACTGTTAGGCAATCTTTTCAGAACCTCTAAATAGAAAGCTTGATTAATAGTTTGACCTGGTGGAACAAACTTCAAATGCACTACAAGTAGACATTTTTATCTGTTCTGGAAGTTGATGGATGTCCAGACAAGGTTTATCATTACATAACATTTCACCTTTTTTGATATGAGAAAACCACTTGTACACTTGAGCTTTTCCCATAGCACTGTCCTTGTCAGCTGTGTTCAAATTACATCAGTTTCTTTGGCATTTTCCTGGTCAGGAAACAAAATTTCACAGCCATACTATGTTCTCTTAAACTGACCATCATAAAAATGATGTGTGAGCAAAACTGCCTTTCCAAAAAAATTCACTGTGACCAGAGAGAAACTTTCCAGGTGAAAAAACTTGGTGCACTAACTCAGAGCAAGTTGCTCGATGCTTGCCTAGTGGGGAAAAATGTGTACTATGAAAGATCCACTCCATCCAGCACAATTCTGTTTGGGGGGCACCTCCTTGTATTTACTCATAAATTTTGGCAGTTGCAGTTAGGCAAGAAAAATGCATTAGAAGATACAGGGCGGGGACCGATCACAATGTTTGAAGTATAATTCCCTCCCCCCCCCTCCAACTCCCACCCCCTGGAAATGAAGTAAACATGTGAGTGAAGGGCGACAGTGGTCAGTGTAAGATTTACAATTTATCAAGAGGTCACAAACATGGGAGGGGGTGGGGATGTAGGGAAAAAAGAGGAGCTGATACCAAGGGCTCAAATAGAAAGTAAATGTTTAGAAAATTATGATGGCAACATATATACATACATGCTTGACACAATTGATGTGTGGAATGTTTTAAGAGCTGCAAGAGCCCCCAATAAAATTATTTTAAAAAGAAGGAAAGAAAGAAATATCCTTTGCATATATACTAAGAAAAGTTACTGCATTAAGTACTAGGAATAAATATAATATATATTTAATATATAGGAATATATATATTTAATACATAGGAATATATATATTTAATGTATAATTAATAAATAAAAAGCACACAGTCCATTCCTCTTGCATTAACCATCTTTCAGCAAGCACTGGTAGTAAACAGATGCAGTTAATTATGTAAATTCAATCTGTTATAAGTGCTGCAAAGGACGAGAAACGGATGCACCTACCTTGAGCATGGGTAGGGAGGGTATCTGACTGTATGGAGAATGTCGTGCACTAAAACAATGAATCTTGACTAAAATCAGAGATGTGGGTAAGGAAGAGAGTAGTCCAGGCAGGGAGATGAGCTGCTGTGAAGGTCCTGGGGCAGAAAGAGCTGGATGGTTTCAGAGACTGCAGTTCAGCAAGTTTGGAGGCTCCCAGAAGAACTAATGTCGGAAACCAAGGTTAGAGGATGCTCTGGAGGGTGTCAATGTCAAGTGGAGCTGGTTTCTATCTTAGTTCAAGTAGAGGGGCATAGACACACAGAGATGAGATATTTCAGGCGCTCAGAAATCACTCTCTGACTGTGAGGTTCAGCAAGGAAGTGACTTACTCACGGCACTGCTACAAAGCAGTGAAGAGAGAAAATACACCAGAATTTCTGATTCTCCTTCTACCACCACACTGAGGCAGTGGTTCTCAAAGTTGGGTTCCTGAACCATTAGCAGCACATGGCCACTTGTTAGAAACGCAAGTTCTTAGGTCCCATCCTCGTCCTGATGAACCAAAATTCCACAATTAAAGCCACATTTGCCTTTTTAAAATATTTTTTTAAAAATTATTTTATTGGGGGCTCGTATAATTCTCATCACAATCCATACATACATCCACTGTGTCAAGCACATATGTACATTCGCTGCCCTTATCATTCTCAGAACATTTGCCCTCCACCTCAGCCCTTAATATCAGTTGCTCATTTTCCCGCTCCCTCTCCAATACCCCCTCCCTCATAAACCCTTCATAATTCACAATTTATTATAGTTTTGTCATAAGTTACACTGTCGGACATCTCCCCCCACCCTCTTCTCTGCTGTCCATCCCCCAGGGAAGAGGCAATACCTACATTCTTGTAATCGGTTCCCCCTTTCCACCCCACATTCCCTTCACCCTCCAGGCCTCGCCCCTTTGACCACTGGTCCTGAAGGGATCATGCACCCTGGATTCCCTATGTTTCCAGTTGCTATCTGTACCAATGTACCTCCTCTGGTCTAGCCAGATTTGTAAGGGAGAATTGTGATCATGATAGTGGGGGGAGGGGGAAGCATTTAAGAACTAGAGGAAAGTTATATGCTTCATCGTTGCTATCCTGCACCCTGATTGGCT
>NW_022103904.1:17205282-17215409 GCF_000313985.2 Echinops telfairi
ACATATGAGTTTCTATGGATTCATTTCTTTAAAGTACCCAGACTATCACACAACCTAATTCAATGACTCTAAGAACTAGAAACAGAAAAATTAGCTAAGCCTGAAGATCTAACAGAAGAAAGCAAAAGACAAAATGAGTAAAATTGAAGGGAAAAAAAAACATAATATGTATGGATAAAATCAATAAAATCAGGCGAGTTTTTGACAAACCTTTGCTAGACTGACAAAGAAAGTGAAAACTCCAATCATCAAAATAAGAAAGCAAAAAGAAAACATTACAACTAATCTAGTATGACAGAATTTCACAAACAACTGTATGACGACAAACTGGATAACCTACAAAAAAATGGGAAAATTCCTAAAAGCACACAACCTACCCAAAATGACAAAAGAGAAACAAAGTCTCAGCAGACCCAAGTGAAGTAGAGATCAAAACAGTGATCAAAAAAGAACCTCCAACTACAAAAATACAGGACCAGAAGGCTTGGCTAGGGAATGCTACCGAACATTTAAAGAAAATTTGACACCAAGACCATTCAAACTTTTAAAAAGCTAGAGAAGGGAACTCTCCCTATTTTACTCTGTGAAGCAAATATAGTCCTGATATAAAAACCAGATAAAGACACTATTAGAGAAGAAAACTACAAGCCAATATCTCTGATGAATATAGATGCAAATATATTAAACAAAATACTAGCAAATATCTAAAGGCATATTCAATGATTCATAAACAATAACCAATTTATTCTAGGAATGTAGAGATGTTTAAAATTAGAAAATCAATCAATATAGACTACAACTTAATAATAAAAGTAAAATACAGTTTTAAAATATTTCATTTAAAATTGGCAAAACATTTGAATAAGTATTTCTCAAAAGAGAAAAAACTGATACACCAAGGGCCATTAAACATATAAAAAGTTGTTAAATATTATTAGTGTTTATGCAAATGAAAACTATAATGAGGCACCACTTAATACTCACTAGGTTGTCTATAATCAGAAGGACACATAAGAGCAAGTGTTTGCTCTGCTGTAGATTAAAAGTTTTTGAAATATTCCTTTGGATGTAAATCTGAAACATCCTAGTTAAATCTCTTCCTTTTGAAATTATACAATAACTGGCAATTTAGGACTATCATATACTTGCTATTTCCATACTTTTTCTGCCATGTATTAGTCCTGAAGACACAGTTTTGCCTTAGAGAATGAGCATGATTGAAATGTTGTCTTGTGTCTAACCCTCATTGCTTTCTTTCACAAAGTTTACTTACTTGTTTTTAACCTGTATAAATGAACATCCAATGCATTTTCACCTTAAAAGTTTTCCTATGTATATGTATGTTTTCTTTTTCCCAATAGTACTTTAAATTCTATAACCTTGGCTAGATTAATGATACTAGTATTAGAGTTACAAAATAGCTCATGAAGGTTACTAAATTATTTCATATATATATATATAATAGATTTGTCTCCAAAATCTTACTTAATCATAAGTCTAAAAGAATATTTTTTTAAATGTGGCCCTGCTTTATATTTGCCCTTATAAAGTTATTATTGGAGATTTGGGCACTAGAGCAAAGTGTTAAAGATATATCAGATGATGCCCAGCTATCAGAAAGAATAAGGTCTGAGATCCTTAAAGCTTATCTTAAAACAAACAGCCATCTAAGTGAGGTGTCAACTAAGTTCATTTGGAATGAGCACACCAGCCCATGTGATCCAAGAAGTGTAAACAATAAAATCTAAGATCAGAGGTGGGAATTCTACTGGAGCTTGAGTTCTGAGCACCTGGTTTGTAGGGGGCTATGGATGACAGTGGGGATCCGGGAACCATTTGAGGAGTTTCCACACTGATTGATCATCCGTTAACTCTTGTACCAGTGACTAACCAAACCAAAACCAAACTCATTGCTATTGAGTCAAGGTTGAGTCATAGTGACCTATAAGGGCAAAGTAACACTGACCCCGTGAGTTTCTGAGATTGTTTTTTTTTTTAATTTTAACAGTTTTATTGACATATCATATAATTCAATCATTTAAACATATTAAAAAGAGTTGTGTAATCATCAACACAATCAATTTTTGAACATTTTCTTGTTCCTTATACTCATTAGTTCCCCATTTCCCCCAACTTCCCCTTTCATAACCCTAAAACATTTTTTAAGGGAGTAGAAAGTCCTTTCTCCCTCAGAGCACCTGGTGGTTTTTAACTCTTAGCCTTGAGGTTACAGCCCAATGCATAGCCACTATGCTACCAAAGCACCTGAATCACCGAACAGGCAGGTGAACAATCAGGCCCTCAGATGGAGTGCATTGGAAAGTGGATTACTACAGATGTAATTAGGTTTAAATTTAACACTTTAGAATTTGTTTTCCATTTTGACCCATTATAATTGGTCCTAGTTTATATTACTTTATGCTTTCTCTTGGAGGACTGAGGTTTTTCTGTATAATTTTATTCTTGTTAGGGTTTTATTGGTATGATTTTCTTTATATGAAATCCAGAATATTTAAATCCATAGAAACCATAACTAGATGAATAATTCCTCAGGGTTGGAGTGCAGTGCAGGTTGGAGGGATAATGGTGATTTAATGATAATAAGTACAAGAATGAAGAAAATGCTCTAAAAGTGACTGTGGTGATGTACAAATATATTGAATACATCCAAACCATTGAATTGTACAGTACATAAATTATGTGTCAATAAAACTGATAAAAATGAAAATAAGTCTGTTCTAATGAAATAGCTTATTAAATCACCCATTCAGTATTTGTTTCATTATTACTGTATCTTTTTAGTTTTTATTGATTTGTAAGATTGAAAACTTCTTGATTAGAGGGATGACAATGGGAGGAGTCTTGACACAAAGAGAGATGGAGGCACACTTCCTTTCAGGCTCCCAAAAACACAGACTGAAAGAGACTGTGTAGTGCAAGGGTGCAGTGAAGGAAAGAAAGGGTGCTCACATAACCCAGACAACTGCTGAATTGAGTATTGGTTTGCCGGGCCTGGCAACAAGGACACAGCATGAACTCGTGGGGACCCAGAACAGGGAAATATGCTACAAAAAAGTTAGCCAATAGCAGGAGATCTGTTGCAAAGCCAACCAATGGTAGAACATCCACCATTAGCAGGACAAAACCTAGCTCTACATTCTGTGAGCTCTTGGATTTTCTGGGGGTCTTTTGTGTGTCCCACCAAAATACCTCCTTAATAGCCTCACTTTGTTCCATTCAAACCATTTTTCTGACTCTGATATGAATACAGTCCTTCAATCTGAATTCCTTCTTGCAAGCAAGATGAGACCCAAAGAGAGGAGAGACTTTAAACCTCAAGTCACATCCAGGTAACACAAAACAAGTGAACTTGAAAACATTGTGCCAAATAACTAGTAAGCGACAAACAGGCAAAAATGTTATAATTTCACATATATATGAAATATCCAAATAGATATAGACAGAAAGTAGATAATGGATGTCGAGAGCTGGAGGAATTGAACAACTGGGGAGAAGAAGTGATGTCTATGGTTTTTGGAGTGGGAAGACATAATTAAATATTTTAAAATTATTTGTGGTGATAGGTATAACACTTTGTGAATAAACTACAAGTTGTTGAATAATGAACTTAATTATTATTTTAAATTTTATGGACATATAACTCACATATCATATGTCAATGATTTAAACATATTAAAAAGAGACATGTAATCACCACAATCAATTTTAGAACATATTTTCTTTCTTGTGCTCATTAATTTTAGCTCCCCATTTTCCCCTGGCCTCCTCTAACATAGAGATAAGAAACTATTCATCCAATTACTATATCTATAGATTTACCCATTGTGGATTTCATATAAAGAGAAACATACAAAAGAAAATCAACAAAAATAACAAAACATTAAAAAAGAAAGCACAAAATATTGAAAACCTGGAACAAATATAAAATGGGTGAAAAAGAGAACAAATGATAAGGTATTAAATTTTTACCTAATTACATCTTCCTTCTTCTATTTCCCAATGCTCTCTGTCTGATAGCAAGACTATTCAAAGACCTGGTCAATGGTCCACTGGAGTATTAACTTACATGGGGACCCTGAAATGGATATGGGGCTTCCACTGTCATCCATAGCATTCTGCTAATTTATCTTATCTATATTTGGATTATAATATTTACAAACCTCAGATCACACAGGCTGGTGTCCTTCTTCTGTGTAGACTTAGCCAGAAGCTCACTTAGATGGCTGCTTGTGTTAAGAGAAGCCTTTACGATCCCAGACATTATTTTTCCTGATAGTTGGGCACCATATGATTTCTTCATCACACTTTGCTATAGCACCCATATCTTCATGATCTCTTCATGAGAACAACTATCAAGTAGGGCCACATCAGAGGAATTAATTGTTTCTACTTTATGGCTATGATAAGTATAAGTACAAAATCCATTCATATATCTTTGTTTTATATATCACCCTGGTCCACTTTAGAGACATCATTATCATTTTATTGGGAATATTATAAATAATCCCCATGAGGATATGGTGATTCTATTGCTAATATCATTTAATTTAGTAAATGGCTTAGACTTTAAAATAATGTTGAGAAAAGGAAAGTGTACCTGTATACATCCTTTTAGACTAAAATAAATGGATTCTTGATTGCAGAAATTAAGTGCCTGGCTTTGTGTTGGTGTTTATCCTTATAGTAGTGGTCTCACACAATACTTGCCCTTTTGTGAATGGCTAATTTCAATGGGCATAATGGTTTTCAAGTCCATCTATGTCACAAGGTATTTCTTGGATTCATTACTTGTTTTACAGATGCATAATATTCCGTTTTGTGTACATATTAGTTTCTTTTTCCATTTTTCTGCTGGTGAGCAGTCAGGCTGTTTCCAGCTTCTTACTATTTAAGGTAGTTTATTGTGCCAACTTGGCCAATAAACACATGTGGGAATAATTGAAGGGCAGAGAGAGATAAATGGCTCGGCGAGCCTCGCCTTTCTTGTCTCTTGCTCTTTGATCATCGGATCAGTGTGCAGCTGCCTTGCTTGTTCTGTGCCTCAATTTGCAAGCTACACTACCTGTGGGACACCTAACCTGTGGACTGTGTTGCTGTAATTTGAGGCTCCTTCAAGACCTGCTTCGCCACACCATTGGAATTTACATCTCTTGAGCTGGGGACTGTCGGACCCTGTCATCTGGCTGACTGGTGACCTGCCTTGCTGTTTGCTGCCTGTGCCCAGATAGACAGGAGACTACCTGGAGGCCCTCAAGACTTGAAGGACTGCCAGTGTCTCACAGCTGTCACATGGGAGTGAGTTGCACTGAGCCATTTGTACTGCTTTATAATTTAATTAACTCTTTATTTCTTATATTATACATCTATCTATCTGTATAAATATATATAATTATAGCATTCTGATTTTGTTTCTCTAGAGAACCCTGTCTAACACACTATGGTAAACTCTTCTACAATGAACATGGGAGAGCATATGTCTGTTTGTGCTGTGTCTCTTACTTCTTTGGGCTATAGATCCAGCAGATGAGTGGCTGGGTCTTAGGATATTTCTAGTCCCAGTTGCTTCAGCACCATATTGATTTCCAAAGTGGTTGTACAAGCCGTGTATAAGCGTTCCAATCTCATGGGTGAATGGAGACGTCGGACAGTATAAAACATGACAAAATAATAATAATTTATAAATTATCAAGGGTTCGTGAGAGAGGAGTGGTGGGAAGGGAGAGAAAAAATGAGGAGCTAATGCCAAGGGCTCGAGTAGAAAGAAAATGTTTTAAGAATAATGATGGAAACAAATAAACAAATGTGCTTGATGCAATGGATGGATGGATGGATTGTGATAAGAGTTGTAGGAGCCCCCAGTAAAATGATTTTAAAAAGAAAAAAAAAGTTCCAATCGCTCTACACCTTCTCCAGCATTTGTGTTGTTTTCTGTTTTTGTTTGTTTGTTGAAATTGGGCTATCATTGTGAGTTAAGTAATATTCTTTACATGGACAAATGATTTTTGAACTAAATCTCAAAACTATAAGAACTAAAAGATGATATGATAAACATATTTAACCTCTAGAAAAATAAAAATTACAATGGTAAACCATTGTCAAAAAGTGTTGCTATAACACTGGGATCTTAAAAATTCAAGAGGAGTTGATCTCAGGTGCAATGATAGGTCTCTCCAGGTCTGAAGGAAAGAAAACACCACCATAGGATAAATCCCAGTTCACAGTGACCCTACAGGACAGATTGCAAGTCTCCTGCTGGGTTTCATCAGCCTGCTGAACTGTTCGTTTTTCAGAAACATAGATACCATCCACAAATTTTTGGATGTCCTTATTTTTAACTGTAGTAGCTTGTTGAATTAAAACAGCTGAATTTGATACAAGCTCAATGTTGTTTCCTTCAAGAATTAACTCATCTTTATGGGTTTGAGAAATGAAACAAGCAACACCTGTCCCCGTGTAAACCTCCACGTGTATTTTTCCTGCAAGAAGTTACGAATTTCAACAGGAGACCCATTCTTCCGAATAACCACATTGGGGAAGTGAGCATACATAAATCTCATCTTGTTTCGGAAGCCCAGTCTAACACCCTTGATCATGTTCTGTGCATGAATGACCACAGATAGTGCAGACTGTAACTAGTTCCTTGCTATTTCCCCATGAAGAGTCTTCTTTTTCTTTCTAAGGAGACTGGATTCTACATGGATGTAACTGAAGTCCCTCCTTGGGATCCTCTGGGGCCTTTCACAATAACTCTGTGCCCCTTCAGGGAAATGTCGACATTTTCTGGAATGTCCACAGTTTTATTGCTAAGAATGGTGTTCATTCTCACAGTAGATGCAGTCAGTGACTTATTTTTAATAAGTCCCAATTATCTATTTTTTCTTCCACTGTGTGTCTGATCTGGTAGTCTGTGTATGTCCTGCAATAGAGCCCTTAAGTTTGGCCCAATGTTCTCGTTGACGATGCTGATAGCTTGGGGTTTACCTGTAGGTCTCTGATCCACCTTGAGTTCATTATTGTGCATGGGGCAATGCAAATTAAAACAATGATGAGATATCATCTTACACACACAACCATAGTCTAATGTTTAAAAAACAGAGAATAACAAATGCTGGAGAGAGGGAGAATAGATTGAAACTCTGATACACTGCCAGGGGGCTTGTAAATATGCATAAGCATTATACAGAATAATAGGATGACATCTAGAACAACTGTCAATAGAAATATCACATGACCCAGTAATGCTATTGCTGGGCATATATCCCAAAGAAATGAAAAGACAGAACACAAGCAGATGTATAATCTCCCATGTTCATCACAGCACAGTTCACAATCTCAAGAAGCTGGAAACAGTCCAAATTCCCATCAGTAGAAGAATGGATAAAACACTTCGATATATTTACACAATGGAATACGATGCATCCCTTTAAAACACAGTGCAGAAGACCTGAAAGACCTCATGACATGGAGGGATCTGGAAATCAGTATGCGAAGTGAAGTGAGCCAATCACAAAAGGAACGACAGGACGCCTAGGGTATGAGTCCATTACCATAAGGCTGAACACCAGGATGGAGGCAGGCTTCCGCTGCACCGTCCTACAGGCTGCCAAACATCCCATACGAAGCCTGACTGTGCCCAGGACGCAGACAGCACCCCCTTTTCACGTATCTCTTAAAAATCACTTTAGTAGAGGAGACTTCCCTTCAGCGATGGCCAACTTTTAAGTTTGGAAAAGAGAGCAAAAAACATTGAGCTGCTGCCATACAAACTTGTACTATGGCCACCCCAAATCAACAGACAATTCTACCAGAGTGCTAAGCAAACCTGATGAGAAATTGAAGTCAAAATAGTGGGAGGGGTGCATGTATATCTCGGAGAACCCAAGTGTATTTCTGTTGGTAGGAAAATGAGGCTGACCAACCTCTAAATGGGAAAAAAGTGCTTAAAAATACATATTTAGAACCCAAGGGGAGAATATGCCTGGGAACATGTAACTAATTAGACACTTCACACCCAGTTTCTAGTCAGCCTCGGGTGACCCAGCTCATGTCCAGACTGCTTTCTTATTCTGGAGCTGTGTCCTTGATGAACTTGTGCTGCTGCAGGAAGGCACTGAAATGTATTACATCCCGCACCCCAGAGCGGACCCAGTGCTCCCTGGTGAGTTATTGCTCATAAATATGCAGGGAATGAGAGGGAACTGAAGCTGCAATCATGCATGTAGAAACGAACTCTGAATTCTGTCCAGCTGCTGGTGCTTTTTCATGGACGTCTACACACAAAACCCAGGACCACATCCAGTCCGAATGGACCGAAGCGCTGTGAATGCGATGTCCTCAGTTAGCCGTGCCACGGGGCAAACCTGTCCCCAGAAAAGGGCCTGCGCCTAACAGGTACGAAATGAATATATACTAGATTGGTTTGTTTTGATGGAAGTCTAAAGAAAAAAAAAACAGGAAATGTCTTCTTTACCCTAATTTTATATCTTAAGAAAGTTCTTATAAAAAAGAAATTACATTCTGAAGAATAATGCTATCCCACAAACACACATTTGTTCCATTCAAACCACAGTAAAGCATAAAGCCTTCTGTGTCTGAGTTGCAACCTTTCTATGAATTCACACGCCCCCTCCTTGTTTTTAGCCTCGTGCTATTCAATATTGAAAATAGAGTTTTTGAATGAGAAATCTTGATATTCATTGTACGTGGAACAGAAATGCCCACACACTCTACTTACCATAGCCAGGCAGTTGCGCCAGAGATCTCGGAGGCTGTGGCTCCACAGCGCCCCCAGAGGCAAGATGAGATTTCTTTTGGGAATCTTGCATAAGCATCAAAAATACCTTTTTGCACGTAAAAAAAAGAAAACAATGTATTAGTTTGTTTCTTTCCACATCACATTCTGCCTTGTTACACAACTAGATAACTATGAAAATGGGCAGCACACACACGTGCGCGTGCGCGCGCACACACAAACACACACCGCATTTAGTCATCAGTTCATTGGCATAGTTACAAGACCACCTAGTTCTTGGAAAGCTGGTTGTCAGGCAGTTCATAATACAAAGAAGAATCACATTAATCTTGGTCCCCAGAACATCTACAATCATATACATAACCAGGAGCACACAAGACAGGATCAGGCAAGAGGAGGTGTCAATAATCCAATTCAATTCAAATTCATGACTCACTGTTCCTGCCCCTTATAAATTCAAAGACAATAATATTGTCTGCACCGTCTGTTAGGATGGATGGGGGCTTAGAGTGAAAATGTTCACTGCTCACATGGTCTGCATGTGCTATAACATTCCATATTATCAAAAGTTAAAATAACTTGCTGGAAGTCAACATCAATTACTGATAGAAGCATAAGTCCAACATCCATTTGTTAAATCTCAAACTCCATAAGCGTGGGGTGAAGAAGCCAAGCAGGAAGAGATAAGGTGGGCTGCAAATAGGGAGGCCCTAAGTTGCACCATGTGCTTTCTTGGAGGGTGGTCTGCGTGATAGAGCGGCTGTAAACATGGGACAGAGAGCAACAGGAGGAGTAAAATGGATTACAAGCCTGAGTCCACGCAGGCCATGGTTAAGGTCTCAGACACTGAGCTGTGAGACATGCAGCAACGCTCTAAGAAACGCTCAGGGCTAGTTTTCATCTCAGGTACAGCACCTGGCCTCCCTGCGTACGGGCTGCCTCGGGAATAAATTAGTGTACATACAAATTTGTCATGGCTGAAGACTGGCTCAGACACAACAACAATGGTAGTGAGTTGCTGTCAAGCCATCTCTGACTTATGGTGACCTTATAGGAAATAGCAATAAATGTCTGATTCTGTGGTATTTCATGATCCTAATGTGTAAATTAGGTGAAAGTTTACAGATCCAATCAGTTCTCTATTCCACAATTTATACACATTTTCTTTCATATCATGTCATACTGCAGTATAATGAATTCCACTTGTACTCTGTTTCACATTTCTATTCATCCTTCTTTCCTAATCTTTCCTGCCTTCTGAACTTTGTCCTTGAGCAAATGCTACCCTTTTGGTCTTAACAGTTGGTTGCTTTAGGTAGTACTTATCTGCCTTATGCCACTGTACCTTATAGAT
>NW_022103904.1:17216734-17217970 GCF_000313985.2 Echinops telfairi
TAGTAACACCATCTCTGAGCATGTGCCAGCTTGTGACACTGGAAAAACTATGTTACCTCTCTGTGGCTTACTTTCCTGATGTGCTAAATGATAAGAATTAAACACATGAAATTGTTGCAAACTTGAAATGCAATAATGTATATTACATGATGAACTTCTGACCCTTTAGAAGTTCACAATGCTTACTTAGCTTTAAAAGTAGTCACAGAAAGATTAGTTAGTGTAGTGAAATGTGCATTGTTATATAATTTATTTCTCAAAGCAATCCTCTAAAATGAGTACTATTCCCATATAAGAAGAGGGCACCAAAGCCTAAAGTGATATGTATTCTTCTTGTGCATTTATAAAGAGTAGAATTCGAAACAATATAAACAGTATGAGTCAATAATTTTTAGTGTATCGAATTCTAGGTGAAATTTTCATTTCATATTCATATTTATGAATTGTGTAAGCTATATATTTATAATGAACAATACTGTGAGTCATCATTGCTTCTACCCTTTTAAATCTTTTCTTCTCTTCCTCCTTTTACAAGATTATGCATTGCTGTGAGCTTGGATATATTGGAGGCAGAAACAGAGAAGAAGGGCAGAGTTTTTCTCCAAAAGAACCTCAAAGTCGGATGGAGGACTGAACATTTGTAATATACACAAATGACCAGGGTACAATGTATCTGGGAATCCTGCAACTTTTTCTCATATAAAAACAAAATTAAGTCTAAAGCAATAAAAAATATGCCCCCTACTTCCATCTCATTCTAGCTGCAGACATATTGTCTGAAAATACGAGACATTTGATATTAATAATATTATTCAAATGTTTCCACCTTCTGTTGGGTCACTTTCATTGGAATGGCACAAATATGAACATTTGTTCGTTTGGTTGGCCCGGTAGCTCTCTTTCAAACAGCTGGGCAGAGACAAGTTAGTGCTTCCAGCCCTGCATCAGATTTTTGAAATATTTCACTTGGGATACCATCAGTTCTTGAACCTTGCTTTTCAGCAATGCCTTCAGTGAATTAGACTCCTATCGATACCATCGGTTCTTGATACATCTGGATGTGTTACATCCAGAAGTGGTTGAACGTCAACTGATTCTTTTTTGGTGTAATGGCTCTGTGCATTCTTTCCATCTGTTTGATGCTCCCTACGTTGTTCAATAGTTTGCCCATAGAATTCTTCAACATTGCAGATTGCGTTTTGCATTTTTCATCGGTTTTCTCAGCTTTAAACATGC
>NW_022103904.1:17219644-17227644 GCF_000313985.2 Echinops telfairi
TGATCCCAAGGACTCAATGGAAAGTAAATGTTTAGAAAAGAATGATGATTTAATTTCCATATGTACTAATACGCTGGATACAATTGATGTATGAATTGTAAGCAGAGTTGCAAGAACCCCCAATAAAATAAAACAAACAAACAAACAAAAGAATCAGACTCCTAACCACAAGGGTGACAGTCAACCTCACCAGCTGCTCTCAGAAAGCCAGAGTGGGCTGTCTGCTCCTCTACATACTGAAAGCTTCGTCAAGCCTATCGAGGGCCACAGTGGGTTAGTTGAGACTCGGTGGTAGTAAGTTTGGCTTGAGTTTGGGTGCTCTCTTCACATACGATGCTGAGATGTCTGGTCCAGTCTCCAATGTGTCAAATCTGGTCTTGAGACGGTCTCTAAATTCAGTGAGCGATGCTCCAGGCTTTATTTACATTCTCATAGACCTATTTCCATTTTCTTCACTTTCAATTTTAAATTTTACACGAGCAACTGATAGTTTATTTTACAATTGGCTCCTGGCCTTGTTCTGGTTTATGAGAGTGAATTTTTCCAGCAACTCTTTACACAGTTATAGTTGATTTAATTTCTGTATGTTTCATCTGTTGAGGTACACTGTCATCCTTTATATTATTCAAAAGATGTTTGCACTAAAGATGTTTTCAGTCTTTCAAACTGTGATCTGCAATTTCAATCGTACCACCAATGCCATGTTTTCCAAGTGTTAACCCTTTCTCTTTATTTCTTACTCTTGGAACCCAATCATCAGTAATTATAAATGCATCTTTACTGCTTTTTAAAAAAAATCCATTTCAAACTACAGGGGTTGCTTGAAACCTTCAATTTCTTCATCTTTGGCTTTAGTGGGAGGTGCATACATTTAAATCATAGTTGTACTAACTAGGCTTCCTTGTATTATCCTATGACTGACAACATTGTACATCAGGATAAATATTGATAAATGTTTTGAAAATGAATGTGGAACCACTTCTCTTCAATTTATTTTTTCTGATACAGTAAATTATATGGTTGCCCAAAATGGCTACTACCTGTCTATCTCAGCTCACTAATACTCAGGATACGGACCTTTCTGTGCTGTGTTTCATGTTGACAGATTCTAATTTCCCTTGGTTAATTTGTTATGCATCTACACTTGGATTATTAATGGACATTTGCAGCTGTTTCTTCTAATTTTGGGTCATGCTACATTAGTAAATGAAGGTTTTGAGAGGGTTTTTTCCCCATCCCTGACATTAAAGTTGACTGCTTGAAGTAAGTAGCCCTCACTCAGTTTATTTAGTGTCTTCCAACAGAAAAAGCTCATCTTGCAGCATTTTATCAGAAAATGTCCCACTCCTCTTCTTACAGCTTGCGTGGCTAGTCTTTCACAAGTGTTCCCTCCTCCTTCCTAGTCTGTCTTAGTTTGGAAACACTGCTAATACCTGGCCAGCATAGAGAGCCTTGTGGGTATTTTAAATGTCAGTAGACTAGCTTTCAACATCAGAGCCACATACAAACCACCACAGTAGGATACACTGATAAAGGGTGGTGGAGAACTATCTACAGGTATGCACAAATACAAATAGGTGGGTACAGGCACACACATTCCTTCAAGACCCCAATACAGATATTCCTCAGGATAACCAAACACTTTCCAACTTGGTTCTTATGGGTTTGAAGGCTTAAGACCATGGTTTCATGTCACAACTTAATCAATTGGCATAACAACATCTGAATCTCTATCAATGTAGTAGCATTGGTGGCCTTAAAAGCTATGAGCAGCTATGTACGACACAGCTACAAGTCTCTACTCACCAATAGAACAGTAAAAGGACAGCCAAATGCTCAAAGAAGAAACAAGTCTAGACACAATCATATTTGCCTTGAGATCAGAATAACGCTATGATGCCTGGCCACCACAATGATGATTTGAAAGGGAGGAAAAAAAAATTAAGTCAAGACAAAAATGAACCACAGAGAATAGGCCTTCTTCCTGAGACTAGTGCCTTGAGACACGCTTTAAACACAGAACCAGGTTTATCCCCTAAAACCACCTTTTAGCGTAGGTACCACACACACAAAAACAATTTAAAGGAACAGCTCCGGCCAGAGTCTTTTTCCCTTTAGAGGAGCAGCAAGCAGCTCATCTGGAGTTAGTGCACATAGTGGCATCGCCTGGGAAGGTTGTCTCTGGTCTCAGTGAATTTTTTCATAAAAGCAATTTCACGCAAACTTCATTTTTTTGTGAAGGCCAAATTAAGAGAACAGTGTGAGGCTATGAAAATTCGGTTTTCTGCTTTGGAAAAATGCCACAGAAACGTTTGTGATGTCAAACCCAGTTTACAAGGGCAGTGCTATTGGAAAAACTCAAATGTATGAGTCGTTTTCTCATTTGTTTCAAAAATGGTAAAATGTCCATTGATGACAAACCTCGTTCCAGACATCAACTTCCCGAATGGACAAAAATGTTGATTCATAGTGCATTTGGAGTTCATTCCACCAGGTCAGACTGTTAATCAAGCTTTCTGTTTAGAGGTTCTGAAAAGATAGTGTCACTGTGTGTGACAAAAAAATGCCTGATTTGTGGCAGTCAGGCACTGGTTTTACCTCACCATCACAATGCACCTGTTCACACGCAGCCACCTCAGTGTGCAAGTTTTTGGCAAAAAAAAACCAACATGCCTCTCTTGCCCCCCACACCTTACTCACATGACCTCACTCTGTGCGACTTCTTTTTGTTTTTGTGACTGCAGAGGGACATGAAAGGACAGCAATTTGATGACACAGATAAGGTTAAGAAAAAAAACAGGGAGGTGCCGTCAGCCATCCAAACAGATGAGTTTGAAAAATGCTTCACAGATTTGTCAAATGTATTAAGTGTAATGGAGAGTATTTTGAAGGTGATAAGGTTCATTTGTAAGAAAAAAAAATTAAGTACATAGCTTTGAAAAAACTATTCCACTCTTTTGGGTACCTCCTTTTAGGTCAGTGTCCTATTAAAAGATGAACCTGTCCTAAAGTTCAGTGTCTTACTTAAAAACCATCAGTATTAGACCCTAAGGTCAGCAAATACTCAAGAGCTAATTGAGAAAATAAAGGTATAGGGAAACTGGATTACTAGAAATGAAACAAACTGAGCACAATTTAATATAGTGTTGACACTGGAATCAATATAGCTAATATCACTGAACAAATCATGTAAGAATTGTCAAATGGAAATCTAACTTGCTGTGTAAACTTTCACCAAAATGTTAATGAAATATTACTTTAAAACACAATCAAATATCATCACTGATTCGAATGGAACACATTTTATAGGAAGGTCCCTAATGTTCCATTGCACTTTGGAAATAAACATTTCATATTACTGTTTTAACGTGTTCTTTAATATCTGGTACATATTTTCCAATGCCCTCTGATAATACAACAGCTAAGCTCTTATTGCTTACCAAAAAGTTAGCTTTTCAAACTTCATGTGAGAAAGATATTGTAATCTGCTCCTATAAAGTCTGTGGACTATAAAACACTTCTCTGCTGCATGTATCAAGATGAGTCAAAAATCAAGTTAGCGCCCTCTAACCACAGCACATGTTCCCGATCTCATGGTATACATGAAGCCCTGGACCACTCACCAAATGTAGTGGTTTCAAAATCACCCCGCCTGGAGATTTGCTTCTGGAAATCACAGCCTATGATCTAGTGCTGCCGTGTACACGTGGCCTTACCATCAGTCAGAAATGCCTGACTGGCAACTAACAGCGAAAACATTCTCAAGCATGACTTTGAAGGAATAGATATACTTGACCCCCAAATTCTAGTTCAGTAAGAAGAGGGCATCTTATGTTTTGTTTCATTTGGAAAATTGAAGCAAAAGGCAAATTTCTACAGAAGAGTTTAGTGTGTCTAAGGTTATAAAAGCTTTGCTAAATACAGTCCTTCAAACGAGAAACAAACTTAACATTGCATAGGAAGTTAATTTGATGCCAGCTAAGCATTTACTATCCCAACTACAGTTTCCAAAAGTTAAGAAAGTTGCCGCTGTATATTGTTCAACATAGATATGAAATTATAAACACATTCTATTTCTCATTCCGTTTTTTCCGTTAATCTCATTTCTAAATGAATACAGGCAATCATCAATTCAATTTTCCAGAGACTGGTCTCCCCTGAGGAGCTAGAGTAACATAGTGGTTATGCATTGTGCTGCTAATTGCAAGGTCAGCAGTTCAAAACCACAGGTTGCTCTGCGTGAGAAAGATGGGGCTTTCAATTTCTGTAAAGAGTCACAGTCCAGAAACTCACCGAGGCAGTTCTACCCTGTCCCATTAGTCAGAGCAAATTCAAGGGCAGTGGGTTATAGTAAATTCATGTGGATCAAATACGATCTGCACTTGGTCTCTTTTATATAAAATTGCTATCAGTATACTTTCAATCGTGTCGAAAGGTTTAGAATTCACTGGATTTAGCTTTAGTGCACACTTTTCAAGTTAAGGGGCAATTAAATGAGGACTCATCACTAAAACTACACAAATATTATATAATTCTATCTCAAGCATACTAAATCACTTGAAAATTGTGTATAATTTCACAGAGCTATATATATTTAAATGTGATAGATATGTTACTTTCAAGGAACAATAAATTCAGTACTTCAAAATGCTTCATTTTGAAACTTTTGTCTTCTTGATTTAAAATGGCTTCAGGTTCTAAACATTTAAGACAGAAGTCATCTTCTGGTAGCATCTAAACAGTGATTGTATGATAAATCCTTCTGATTGGGGGAGATGGCCCACCTTTCTGTGTTCTCTATTGAAAAGGGCATTGTCCAGAAATGGTGGACCCCAAAGTTGACCTGCACTCAAAGTGTCAGTTTGATAAATCACACCCTGGAGATGATGTGCACGGTGCCTTTCTGTTTTTCTGTTGGAGAAATTGATGATGATCAAACTTCTGTATGAGAATAGCACTCTATGCATTCCAGCTTGCTGATAACTTTCACAGAGAAAAAGTCAACCATTTGCCAAAGCGTAACACTTGGTAGGTCTCTTCAGATTCCCAAAGGTGATCTTTCTTCTGAGAAGCAGCACTCAGAATCACGTAGAGAGCGACGATGGTAAAGGCCACTGAGGCTCCGCACAATTCCTTTCCACACTGTGGAGGGACGGGCAGTCAGCAGGATGGTATTCTGTTACAGGAACTTGGCAGGAGCTTTCTATCGCTACTGGAAGTTTTCCATAAACTTAATGGCTTACAACACTTTCCACCACCACCACCCCCGATAGTGCCGAACATCGAAACTGCAAAAGTCAGTTTCCTTGGGCTAATGTAAAGGTGCCGGCAGACACTGTTCTTTTTGCAGGCTCTGGAGCCAATCAGATTCCTTGCCTTTTTCAGCTCCTGGAAGCCACTCTGAGTCCTTGACCTGTGACTCCTTCTGCAATGCGATGCCCTCCAATCTCTGTCTTCCGTGCTCCCTTCTGCAGATGGGCCCGCTCAGCTCCTCCAGAAGGAGCTCCTCATCACAAGTTCATTGAAAGTAACCTTTCCACTGTCTGAGGATTAAGATGTGGACATCTTTGCAGGCTGTCTCACCCTCAGAGATCTTCGAAATGAGGGAAGGCAGTGAGAGTTAAAAGGTAAAAAAGGAATTACAAAGTCTGGTACAATTAAATTCCAATTCCTAGACATAGGCAATAAATTTACCTTCCTCAGAGTCAGGCTGACAACCCCATGTCTGCACATTAAAAATAATTATATCAATTTCAGAGCGCATCTGCGAAAATTAAATTAGATAAAAATGGAAAAGCTTAAATGTTAGTCCAAGTCTGTGCTACCGTACAATGTCTGAAAAGAGAGAGAGGAAATGCAAAAAGGCAGTCATGCTCTGCTCTGAGGAACGGGTGATAAATCCAGTTAATACTGAGATACACCAGGTTATCAGAAATATTTAGATATTGAAGTTATTTTAAATTAAGAGGATATAGACTGAAAACTTAAGAATTGATTGAACTATTAGGTTTCTGGTGCTCTGAAAGGGGCAGAAATGCTTCATTTAAATGCATACCTTACGGAGATCAGGTGCTCAAAAGCCTTGTTGTTAGGGTCCATCAAGTGCGTTCTGACCACAGTGACGCTATGTCCAACTGAACGAACACTGGCTGGCCCTGCGCCATCCTTCCAATGTTCCTATGCCTGCGGCCCATCGCCGCAGCCACCGTGTCAATCCATCTCCTTGAGCATCTTTCTCTTTTCCGCTGCTCCTCCTCCACTTTACCAAGCATGATGTCCTTCTGACTACAGGCCCAAAGCCTGTAAGATGAAGTCTTGCCATCCTTGCCTCTAAGGAGCACTCTGGCTGTACTTCATCCAAGACAGATCGGCTTGTCCTGTTAGTACCTGTTTTTTATATCTTCCATTCCCCATTTTCTTCCTTCCTTCCTATAATTCAGTTGTTAGGCTTAATTGTGGCAGAAAGCCAGCTTGTTGACAGCCAGAGCCCACGTGAGGGGTTAGAGCCAATTCAGGGCTTGTAGGCCCGGCTGGAGCACAGCCACCACCCTGTGAGGTAAGGTTTCACACAAGGTGGGGGGCGGGGGGTGGGGGGTGAGGGAGTTTACCTCTGAGCCAAGAAGTAGCCTACATGCTTTTGGAAACAGCTACACATGGAAGGCCACTAAAGTGTGTTTATATATTGAATATACTGAAAGAGGAGTTTCTCAATATCAGGGAAAGGAGATACAAATAAGGAGAGAGGGAAAGCTAGCTCAACCTTTTGTCATTGTGATATATGGCAAGAGAGAGAGAGAATATTCAAGGGCTGATGCTACATAAAAACAGCTTTGGGCACAGTGCAACTCTCTCCAATGAGCAAATACACTGAAGCACGAGGGGAAAAGGACTTTATTTTTGTGAGTAAAAGGAGCAAGAGGGTCTGACTTAGGATTCTACCTATTACATTGGTTTGTTGAATTAAGAAGGGGATAAAATCACAGGCCTACATACATTACACATACAAAAATATTATAAGCATGTGTGCACAATTAAAAAAAAAAACACCCAAAATGCAATGTCTTTGTGGCCATTAGATTTTATATCAACTTGACCCTTTGTGAACATGTCGGGGTGGAGTCTAAGAGGTCAACTAGGTCACAGCCTGCTAATACCTTCCTGGGGGTGTGGTTCTTTTAAGAGGAGGAACACTGGGACCGTCTCCTTCCTCTCTGGCACTGAGCCTTCGTCCTCACTGGGATTTCACTGGGACTCTGGGTCTGCCTCCAGGTGCAGCCTGATGTGAGCCACCAACCTGGCGAGCTGTCAGTGGCCTGCCACGTTTCCACCAACCTGGGATCCACCGAGATTTGAGCCCACAGGCCTGTGATGGCCCCGATTTCCACTTCACCTTTCTGTCACTGGCCTGCAGCTATGAGAGTGTGAACAGGGCCCCAAGTAGCATCAGACCATGGACTTGAGCCAGGATGCCTTATTGATATAAAACTACTTCATGATATAAAGTTCCTTCTGATACATACATAATTACCACTGATTTTGTTTCTCTAGACCAGGGGTCGGCAAATTGAGCTGTCTGTGCAAATATGTAGCTCTTTCAGTACAGATATGTGGCTCTGAAGTAAAATTGAAAATTCAAACAGAACAATCATAATTTCATTTATAAAGAATGTAAAGGATGTTATTCAAATAATGGTAATTTCTTTGAAGTGTAAATATATATATTTATGGCTCTTGCAAATTTTTAAGTTGCTGTGAGGGATAGGATTGGCTCATCTGTCTCAAAAGTTTTCCTACCCTGGCTCTAGAGCAGTGGTTCTCAACCTTCCTAAAGCCGTGACCCTTTAATACAGTTCCTCATGTTGTGGTCACCTCCCAACCATAAAATTATTTTCATTGCTACATCACAACTGTAATTTTGCTACTGTTATGAATCGGGCGACCCCGTGAAAGGGTCATTCAACCCAGTCATGACCTACAGATTGAGAACAGCTGCTCTAGAC
>NW_022103904.1:17227744-17240589 GCF_000313985.2 Echinops telfairi
ATATACCTTTCTCAAACAGATCCAAATATACTGCAATATTATGCTTTGTTAACTCTTTTTTTAATCTTCCTCCTTATACTTACACAAAAGAATTAGATGTCCCTATGAAACAATTGCACGATTCATATTGTCGACACTTTGCGGTATTAAATTGGTTTATTAAAATAAGGCAAACACTTTACCCATGCCATGCCTCTGAACCGTTAGCTAAAGAATGTACTTCTCCTTCCTCTCTATAGTTGCTTAAACTAGTTCTATTCAAATATAATTAGCATAGTGTACAATTCAAGAGTTCGATGACATTAAGAAAGATTGCACAATCATCAGCATGCATCAACTCTAGAACACTGTCTTCCTTCTTGTGCTTGCTACATCACAACTGTAATTTTGCTACTGTTATGAATCGGGCGACCCCCGTGAAAGGGTCATTCAACCCAGTCATGACCTACAGATTGAGAACAGCTGCTCTAGACAACCCAGCCTAAAACAATCTTCTAATTAACATATAGTATAAGCCTGTATCATTACCATGGTAACTCTCCACCCAATGGTGTGAGTTTTACAGTACAAATGTAATAGTTTTTCTTGACCCTCTGACCATTGTCCAAGCAATAAAGGTGAATAGGAACTGCTAGTTTTCTAAAGGACTAACAGAGACCATGATGCTTATCACTAACTTTGAATGCTTGAGGATTTCATCCCACTGGGTTTGGGAAAATACAGTGTGAACTTTTATCAGAAGGACAGGAAGAAATATCTTGTTATCAAAAAGTAAGAAAATGCTCAAGTAATGATTGGAGCATGTGAAGACATAGAACGTAGTTAGTATGAACTGTCGCTGGCTAAATCTGGTAAAATTTGAGTGTCAAAATAAATGATTGATGACAATTCATTGAATAGGTGCCCTGGTGGTATAGTGGCTCTGCACTGGACTGTTGACACTGGACTGTTCACCTCAAGGTCAGCAGTGTGAAACCACCAGTCGCTCCTCGGGAAAAAGACAGGGGAGCCTCAGAACCCTGCAGAGGCAGGTCTACCCTGTTCTGAGGGGCGCTGTGAGTTGGAATAATTAATGGAATAAAATAGAAGCACGAGTCACCTCTGATATGTCACAAATGAACAGGTTGAACAGAAGATTGCCCTTCCCTACAAATTAAAGACAAGAACAAATGGCATTAGGAAAAGCGCCCGTTTGCAATCAGGCTTGTTTTCGATCGTTGCTATTGAGTTGGACCTGGCTCGGTGTATTTGAGCCTGTTGTCTGTATGTTTCCATCTCAGTGTGTGCTTCTGTCCTTTTTCCTAACGATTTGCTTTGCCAAACATGATTGGTCTTGTCGTATGCATGGTCTGAAGTAAATAAATATCAGGAATAATTACTGTAGACAACAAACATCAAGAGTGTTTAAATTAGTGGGGCTAAAGTGGGATGAGGATTAGGAATTTGCAGAGTATCAAAGTGTGCCTTCACAAAACATGTTACAGTGATGAGGAAAGGAAAGTTAACTGCCGAGTAGGAAAACCCGGCAGACATCACTTTAATGGAACAATCAAAGTCTTCACCACCAGTAATGAGATAATTAGCACCTGTGCCACACAGTTGGTATCCATGAGAGGAATACAGTGGCACATCTACAAAATTCCAGTTAAAAGTACATAGTCAGTTCTACTCATGAGTAAACACAGGACAAATCCATATTGAAGCCCAGGGTACAAAATATCTGTTATTTTCAAAAATATCCAGGTCATAGAAGATAAGGAAAGAATAGAGCATTCCTGTGACTTGATTATTTTGCAATTGAATACAGCTCATAATCAGACTAATATTGAGAATATGTTTGGGAAATAGATTAAATCTGAATGAAAAAAATACTAGATAGTATTTTTTGCTCTTATAAATTATTTTTCAAAATTAAAAAAAAAAAGAGGAAGAGGAAGAAGAGGTGGTGACAGCAGCCTGGTCCTTATTTTTTTATTCTGAAATCGGTCTTTGATATTCAAAGGCCATGCTATACCTTTTTCAATGTATAGGATGGATGAGCCTGCCCTGATGCACCCAAGAAACCAGTATCCAAGAGCTTCATTAAAGAGGGACAAAGGGAACCCAGCACAAAGTACTTAACCAGCCGATGGCAAGAAACTGCCTATCTGAGTTTCACGCAGGCAATCTGACTTTGCCAGATCATTCCAAAACTGTTCAAACAAATCTACTAACGTGGATCCAGCGGCAATATTCCAGGGGATCCCGTTATGCAGACACAGCTTACTGTAGACAGCTGCAGAGGCACAGCCAAACTCACTGAGTGCCCAGGGTTTCTAATCTCACACAAAGTAAATGTTACGCAGTGAGGGCATTTTCCTGAAACCTGCCCTTTGGAATAAACAGTATAAACTCAAAAATGCATTCCTGTTAAGTAGATTCCAAGCCATAGTGATCCTTATGATGAACTAGAACTGTCCCCAAGAGTTTGCAAGGCTGATATCTTTACAGAAGCAGATTGCCATGTACTTATTTGGGAGAGTAGCTGGTGGGTTCAAACCACTGGCCTGTCAGTTTGCAACTGAGGGGTTTTAAATTGTGTCACCAACCCAGACCCAATTCTTTGCCACTGAAACAATGTTGACTCACAGTAACCCTGTATGACAGAGTAGAGACTTGGCCCCATGAGATTTCCAAAGATATGATCTTTAAAGAAGTAGATCCAAAGACTGGCTTGTGTATTTGAAACACCAGCTCTTCAGTGAGCAGTCAAGGGTTAAACGCCTGTGCCACCATAATTCGTGAAATATGGTGAATGACTTTTAAAAATTGCTGTCTACTACGATCAAATCTTAGTTATGGGTCCCACTGGTTTATTGATAGGTAATGGTTTACAATGTATTGCCATTGTAAGTGAATCTGTTTCCTAACCACAAAACCAAGAGAGTGAATTGACAGACCTGCCTCGCTCAACATAAAGCCATCGGGTGTAAACAGATGAACAAAGAACAGAGCACGCACAGTGCTGTAAGAGTCGTGTTAAGCTTAGATCAATAAGCGGCACGAGCAACAAAATCAATGTTTGTCAAGTTTGAAGAGGCAAAAATGATTGAGAGACTTTTTATAAACTATGGCAAGCAAAAGAAAGCTTTGAGAAAGCGTTTAATATTTTTCCAATGTAATATACCTTTCTCAAACAGATCCAAATATACTGCAATATTATGCTTTGTTAACTCTTTTTTTAATCTTCCTCCTTATACTTACACAAAAGAATTAAATGTCCCTATGAAACAATTACACGATTCATATTGTCGACACTTTGCGGTATTAAATTGGTTTATTAAAATAAGGCAAACACTTTACCCATGCCATGCCTCTGAACCGTTAGCTAAAGAATGTACTTCTCCTTCCTCTCTATAGTTGCTTAAACTAGTTCTATTCAAATATAATTAGCATAGTGTACAATTCAAGAGTTCGATGACATTAAGAAAGATTGCACAATCATCAGCATGCATCAACTCTAGAACACTGTCTTCCTTCTTGTGCCCGTCGCGGTTGACTCCCTATTTCCCCCAAGGTAATTATTAATCCTATCTTATGATCTCCATAGATCCATCCATCCCGACTTCGCTATACAGGGGAAAAAAAACATACAAAATAACAGAAAGAGGACACAGCAACAATGACCAAATGGAACAGAGAAAAACCGACATCAGAAGAAAGCAGAAAACATTTTGTCAATTAGGGTAACTTCAAAGTGGGTCACAAGGAAACCAAATGACAGAGACTACAACCCAGCCTAACTCTCCCAGTTGGTAAAATCAATTTTACAATGTCTTTATCTTATATTAAGGCTATTCACATTCCTAGACTATGGCAAGCAGGGATTCACCAGAAACTAACCCACAGATGGACTATGCAGATTGGGCTTCCACCCTTATGGATAGGGTGTTTACAAGACAGGCTCCGGTACCATCCCCTCCCTGCGTTACGTTTTTATTTTTTGCAAAACTTCGGTCAGACAGGCTGATGGACTTCTTGCTTGTGAGTTTAGCTGACTCTGCACTTATCGAGTGAGACAAGCCTTTAAGACCCAGATGGTTGTTTTTTACTGATTGCCAGGCACCATCTGATTTCTTCACCACATTTTTCTGCAGCACCCATATTTTCAGTACTCTCCTCATGAGAGCAAGTATTGAGCAGGGTAATGTCACAATAACTAATTTTTGTTATGTTACAGCTAGGATCAAGTGAAAGTTCAAAATCCATTCATAACTATGGTTTATACATGTCCGTGGTTCACTTTAGAGACATCAGTATCATTTTATTGGAGTACATCATAAATCTTCCCCATGGGGCATAAGGTAATTCTATTTAGAACATCATTTTTTTTAGTTAATGGTACAGAATTTAAAACACAGTTAGGGAAGGGAATTTATACATGTGTAAGATATTTTTACTTTTAATTAGTGCGTTTGATTCACTGACATGCCGTGTCATTATTGACATACTTGGGTTTGCTGCTGTCAGTTTGCTGTGTTTGTGTCTGTTTTCTTTTCCCGTGTGTGTGTGTGTGTGTGTGTGTGTGTTGTGTGTTTATTAGTGTCTTTAGTCTATTTCTAGTTCTGTATTGTTTGCGGTGTACTTTCATTGTATTGGTTTCTGGGTAGTGTTGTCTTGTATGATGCTCTCATTTGATTCTCTGTCCATAATGATCCAGTTAATATTTTTTGTAATGCTGATCTTGTTTTTATGAATTCTTTTCGTTGTTCCTTCTTTGGAAATACCTTACTTCTTCCTCCTATTTAAGGAATAATTTTTATGGATATAGAATCACTGGTTGTTGTTGTTTCTCCTGAAAAGTTGAATATATGTCACCCCAATGTCTTCTTGCCTACATTATTCTGCTAAGATGTCTGAGTTTATCCTTTACCTGTTTTCCTTTGTAGGTGACAGTCCTTTTTTTCCTGAGCTGCCCTTAGGATTCTCTCCTTTTTTGGCCCATAATACGTATATATGCAACAGCTCAATTATCTAAAGCATAGTTTTACAAGCATCATCACAATGAACTTTAGGACATCTTCTTCCGTCTTGTATCCATTGTTATTAGCTCCTCATTCCCCTTCAATTTCCCCTGCCATTCCCCCCAAGATTCCATTAAGCCATTTACTTTCTCTATAGATTTATTTATCCAGGATTTCATATACAGAAAAACATACAAAACAAACAA
Source organism: Echinops telfairi (assembly GCF_000313985.2). Lineage (NCBI taxonomy): Eukaryota > Metazoa > Chordata > Mammalia > Afrosoricida > Tenrecidae > Echinops > Echinops telfairi. Next base: position 17,232,954 of record NW_022103904.1, read on the forward strand.
AAGAATAGCAACAATAATAGAGTAAGTCAGAGAAATACTTCAATTGAAAAGAAAACATAATATTAAAAATTAGAACAAATTTAAAAGGGGTGAAAAGGGAGACCAAATAATTATATGAGAAGACTTGAAGTTGGGAAACTGAAAACAACGAACATATTCGGTATTAATCACGCTGAAAGAACCAAAGAAAAACTAAGCCTTGAGATCCAATACTAAAGCATTCTCTGGACAAAGTACTGAATGAGCTAGCAAATATCAAGAAAGATTGAAAGAATACACAAAAGCACACTACCAGAAAATATGTTCAATAAGCCAATGTCTCCAGACATAGCATATGATCAAGAACTGATGGTTTGAAAAGTGGAATGCAAGCTACATTGAGGGCAAAAGAAAGATTTCCAGGTATTAATGGAAAACTAATGGAGATATTTCAAAGCACTAATGCAATTCAGGAGGAGACACTCATCTTTGTCAATAATTTTAGAAGACAGCTTACCTGGCCAACTGACTGAAAGAGATCCATATCTATGTCTATTCCAAAGAAAGATAATCCAATGAAATATGACATTTGGAACAATTTCATTAATTTAGTATGAAAATAGTATGTTTCTTAAAAGAATTATGTGGATGGCTTCTGTAGTACAACTCTGAGGAACTGCCAGAAAATAGTTGGATTCAGGAAGGATTTGGAACAAAAGATAGCATTGCTGTTGTCACGTTTCTCAGCTGAATGTACAGAATACCAGCAAGAATACCTCTGTCTCATTCATGTGCAATGGCATTGGTTAGCACGGGTCCTGGCAAATGTGGGGTAACATTGCAAAGAATGGAAATTACAGGACACTCATATTGATCATGGAGAAACTGTACACAGGAGAAAAATTGGAAAATTTGATAACAATGTGTCTCCGTGTTTATCTTCTTGGATTTACCATATTTGAAGTTCTCCCTACTTGTTGAATAGTTATTTTCTCCTCCTCTGTAATGTTGGGGGGATTTTCTTCTATAAATTCTTGCACTGTTTCTCTGCAGTTCCTTTGTTCTTTCTCTTCTTTCTTTCTCTTCCTTCCTTCCTTCCTTCCTTTCTTTCTTTCTTTCATCTTGATCCAAGATCCTGATGAGACATAGGCTGTTTCTCATAATAGTGACCCACATAATTTTGGGGCTTTATTTAGAATTTTGTCATTTTTTGTTGATTGTTTCTGTTATCAAAGGAGTCCACGTGCTGTACTAGTTACACATTGGACTGATAACTGTTGGAATTTACCAGCTGCTCTGAGTTAGTGGTGTGTGGGCTGCTGGACTATGCAGGGTTGATTGACTTTTTTGAATGACAGGGGAGAGGTTTAAGGGGAGCCAGAAATCACATAGTAGGGAAATGGCAAAAAGGGAGAGATATGGGTAAGTGCAGTTGGTGGGAGTATGGTACGAGAAGAGCTGGAGTAAGCTATAATTAATAGTAGTAATAATAAAAGATATCCTGGACTACAGAGATTCTAAAATAATGGAAAAACATTTCTAGAGGTATAATAAGACTCAATAGTTAATATGGAAGAGAATTTCACTTGGATAGAAAGCAGAAAGAGCGAGTGGGTGGGGTAAGAGGAGAGTGTAAGCTGATAATTAGCCCAGAGCAGAGTTATGCATACATGTATTTAGAGGAGGAAGTAGAATTGAAGCCAGGAAGATAAATAGAAAGAAAAGAAAGAGAAGAAATGAGAAGGAAAAGAAGACCAAATGGAAGACCACAGAAGGAAAACGGGAAAATAAGGAGGAAAAATAGCCGGGAATTGGGTTGGGTGTGATTCTGGAATTCTGTTGCTTCTGCAGGGTGTATATAGGTGGGTCTTTGTCCTGAGGTGTCAGGGTTTGCTTGGGTCTGCCTGGGAAGTGTACGTACCTGCAGTGGGGTCGGGCCTCTCTGAGAGAGGATATGAGGTGAGAGGGCTGCCTGGTGGGTGAGGACAGGATTTAGGAGAGATCTACTTTTGCCAAGGAAGGCATGTGCTCTGAAGCAGCTCAGGCTGCTGGAGAGGAGCAGGAGGTTGGTGTGCTGATCTCTAATATTAAAGAATGGATGTGGTTTGTCTGTGTCTGCCTGGGAAGCATGCATACATACCTGGTGGGGCTGTGCCAAGAGGGGATGTAGGACTTAAAAAGGAATATTCAGTGTGGACAGAACAGGGTTTTCTGCCTTGCCTGCTAAGGAACTGGACAAAGCATTCTGTGGAAAAGGTTATGAACAAAGGACTCTGTGAGAACTGGCTTGGTCAACATTTTCACCTTGAAGCCAGGCCCTAGTGAAAATCCTGACACAGGATTATACTCAAAATAATTCTGAAATAGCCCCCAATATGAGCAATCAAAAAAAAACCCCAAAAAACAGAAAAACGTTGAAAACCAGATAGGCTTAACATGCATCAGAGGGGGGTCATCTGCCAAGGCTTTAACGTTCAAGTCAAGTTTATCCTTTTGATTTTCTCCAGTAATCTCTCCAGTGCACACTGTTCAGTAACCACTTCTATCTGCTATGTCATTTGGTGTCACCCTCTTGAGTTTTGTTATATGCTTTTCTCTTCAGTATATGAGGGGGTACTCCCCCCCCCCAAAGTGGAATTTTTCCTCCAAAAGCTATGTATTCAAAATGCTTTAAGCAAAACCCCTTTATCACCTTCAAAGTACTCTCCATTATACTGAATGCATTTGTCAAATTTGCAATTGCACTCGGGGAAACATGTTTCAAACTGATGCATTTGGATAGATGGCAGCACTTCCCTCATTTCCCCTTCACCTCTTCTACGTCATCAAATAGCTCTCCTTTCATGTCCTTCTTCATTCTCAGAAACAAAAAGAAGTCACAGAGCAAGGTCAGGTGAGTGAGGTGTGGGGCAAGAGAGGTATGCTGAGGTTTTTTTGCCAAAAACTGGCGCACTGAGATGGCTGCGTGAGCACGTGCATTGTTGTGGTGACAAAACCAGCCCCCCATCTGCCACAAATCAGGCCTTTTTTATCACACACTGTTACACAACCTGTTCAGAACCTCTAAATAGAAAGTTGGATTCACAGTCTGACCTGGTGGAATGAACTCCAAATTCACTATCCCCCTCACATCAAAAAACAAGTGAGCATCGTCTTGACCTTTGATTTCACTTGACAAGCTTTTTTAGGCGAGGTGACAATGGCATCATCCACTGGCTTGACTGATGCTTGCCTGTGGGGTCCTAGGGAGAGCACCGTGTCTTGTCATCAGGACTGACCACGAGAAGAGTCTGGGTCTCTGTGGAGCTATTCTTTCAAAGCAGGGCATGCTTTCAACAGACACTCTTTTTCCTGAGACAGATTTCACAGCGACCCTTCTCATTCCCGAATCCTCCTTACAATGTGCTGAACCCAGCCCCAAGACAGCCCAGATAACTTCCACCTCTATTCACTGGTCTGCAGCGGCCTTTGAGCACCAGGGCACGAATTTTGTTGCCATTTTCATCATTTCAGGAAGTTGATGGACATTCAGAACAAGATTTGTCATCAATCGACATTTCACCTTTTTGGAAATGAGAAAGCCACTCATACACTTGAGTTTTTCCCATAGCACTGTCCTTGTAAGCTGTGTTCAACATCACAACAGTTTCTGCCCAGTTTTTCCCAAGCAGGAAACAAAATTTCACAGCCACACGCTATTCTCTTAAATCAGCCATCACACACACACAAAAGCGATGTTCGAGCGAAATACTTTTGTGAAAAAATTCACTGTGACTGGAGAGAACTGTCCCAGGTGATGCCACAGGGTACACTAACTCAGAGGGAGTTGCTTGATACCCCCTGGTGGGGAAAATGTGTACTACAAAAGCTCTTTTTCTTTTGGGTACGCTTCATGAAATCCAGGATTGCTGAGCCCATAGGGACAGCAAGTATAATGGTTTCTGTGAGTGTGGGGTGTGTAATGTGGGGTAGGTGTGGTGGTGGTGGTGGGGAGCTGATGCCAAGGAGTGCAGAAAGGGAAGAATGGTTTCAAACTGATTGTGGTAGCAATTGCACAATACTGCTTGATGTGATTAAACTATGGAATGATATATTTGTATTAACTCCCAATAAAATAGTTTTGGAGGGAAAAAGATAATTTTGAGACCTGTCCGCCCAGATAAATTTGAAAGAAAAGATTCATGAGATCCTACGGCAGACTGAGTAACTAATTAGAGAGTTGCTTGATCATCTGCAGAACGGCACTTCCACAGCTTCACCTTGAAAGCACTATTTAAAAACTGGAAGGGTTCCCCAAGACAACATCCATTCACAACTAGAGAGGAGAGAACATAAAATATCACACCTGTGCTTAAGGTGTCCCTTCTCCACTCTGGAGAGGGACCTGCTTCACTTCATTTGAAGTAACTCTATTCCTTAATAAAACTGTGGCTTATCTGTTTGCGTGTGTGTGTGTGTGTGTGTGTGTGTGTGTGTGTGTGTGTGTGTGAGAGAGAGAGAGAGAGAGAGAGAGAGAGAGAGAGAGAGAGAGAGGCGCTTATTTCTGCCCTCTAAGGAACCACACAGGCTTCAAACTTTCTACTACCTCCATGGACAGCAGTGTGGGCTTCAAAACCTCACAATATTGATTAAGTTAGAATAAAGTACAAGGAGATTGCAAAAACTGAGAAGTAAAAAATAGACCAAACCCATGGTTTGGGTGGGGACCACCACTTCCCAGTTTAGGGGGGCACAGCCACATCGGCCAGATGTAGCAGAGAGGTCCCTGTGGAGAGAGGGGCACCGACGGAAAACAGAGAAATTAACACAACTGAGAGAACTCTATAAAATGGCAAAAAGCATTGCTTGTGCTGTGAGGAAATCTTTGCCAGGCTGCCTGTGGCTTCCCCCCTCCAGGCAGGGCTCCTAGAGGCTAGTGAGGGTAGGGGCTTATTGGGTGGATTGGGTTGGGGTTTGAGATGGATATACTCCTGTAAGGGGGGTGGGGAGGGGGGAAGCAATTCTCAGAAGTGACTCAGGACAGTCATTCAATGATGAACGAGAGTCTCAAAGCTCAGCCTGTAGTTCTGACTTAGTGTTTTTTCTTTCTCTAGAAAATCTTGGTGCATTTAGCTTTCAAGTGGATTATTTAGTTGGAAGAAGCAATGGCCCCTTCCCGGTGGAACTTTTCAGTGACTTGCTGAGTTCCTCCTGTGGCTGCTACCCAGAACACACTATACCTCTTACATCAGGAATATAGAAAGTTCAAATCTTTCGCCTAAAAATGGCTTTAAAACAATTTCTTTTTTAACATTTGTATGTCAGTGGTGTGCATTAAATAATTTAACAACTGATTCACTGCCCTTAAAAAGATATACTGATAGTTTATTATTATTTCATATAGCTAATAAATAAGAACAATAAAAGAGGTACACAAAACTAGACTCTGTTATAAGAGTTTGCAAATATTAATGAAAAATATTAAGTAGTACCTGATTTTCAAAAACAATAAAACTATTACAATACTTCCATATTGCTTTTGATTGGGATTCTCGCATGCAATATTCTTCACTTTCACCTGAGCATCATTGGCCATGTGATTTATCCTTAACTATCTCTTCACTGTAGGAGTGGGATTTTCTTCCTTTGAGGTAGGTCATTATGCTTGATATATTAGAAACAAGCAAATCGTTTTCTCTGAGCATGTTCTGCTCATCTTTGAAAAACTCCTTTCTGCTTCCACTTAACTTACAGCAAGTATTCTGACAATATTTAAGCTCTTTGAACACTTCCAGTAATTGAATAATTTACTCATGATATCTTGTGGGTATTTGAGGTGTAACACAAAGCTGAAATGAGTGACAGCAAGTCACCTTCTGGTTGTTTGCCAGTGTTTCATTTTAAATTATATGTTTGTTTGCTGAAAGCAAATGCAAGGAAATAAAACTATAGGATTTCATCAAAAGTATATTGAGTTCTAGGAAACAAATAAATAATATTACAAGCATAGTTCTGTCTAATTTTTTATGCCTATGGATGGAATGAACATTACCACATGTGCTTAGAATGCACTGTTGTGCAGATGAATGTTAAAAAAGAATAAGAAATCTAAATTTGTGATTTCCACATTGGGTGGCTGCCCAGGCCAGACTTAGACAGAACCCTGATTATGTGCCATTTTAACCACTGGCTTGCCTAGTTCCACAACAACTTAGATATAAATCCTGCTGATACAAACCAGTTGAATCTCACCACTGGAGAATGTGGGAAATGGCTCAGCGGTCATATTTGACGTCCTCTGGCTACAGATGTCAAAGGAGAAGGAGAATCTATGTCCACGCTAGCCCAAGGCCTATTGCCTTGTGCAAACTGGGTACTCAGAGTCTACATTCTAACCCAATTCTCTCCTTTGAGTTTGGATTTGATTCTTTACAACTCTTGGCAGAGGGCAGGCATGCCTCTACCCTCCATCTTTTTTTCTCCCTGCTGTAACATTTGTTCCTCCCACAGCACTCTACTTGTCTGCTGGGTTTTATAATTCATTGCAGTGGCCATGTGTTACCCAGAGACAACACTCAAAATGACGGGGGTTGGTTAAGAAAGTCAACAGGCCCAGATCAGAAAACATTAAGGACAGTCATTGGTCCTCAATCAGCAGCCAAGTGTCTCTCTCAGGTCCTCAGCTGCTCGCTCAGCCACATGGTCCCTTGGCCTCTTTCTTAGGGGTCAAGGAGTGTGCCTTCTGTTCTGCCTCTCAGTCTCATAGTCTGGACACTGGCCCCCTGCTCTGTCTCAAAATCTCCTTGCCTCAGTCTCTGGTCTCAGCCTGGCTCCTTTGCTCTGTCCCAAGGTCTCCATGCCACAGCAACTGGTACCTCTGGTGTTGGTTAGCCACTTTAGACAGACTTCTGTCTATGTTTTTGGTGGCTCTTCTGATGGCTCTGGACTTTCTTTCTGGTCCTCAATCTGAGATAGCACTTCTAGATGGAGGTGTGTTTTTTGTTATGCAGCAGATCATATCACCAAGGAAACAAAAGGTCATGACTCTCTAATAAGGTGGAGACTCACCTTGAGCCTGTCATTAGCCTAACAGAGAACTCCCTCTAAAATGGGATTCCAACCACACGCGCAGAAGCTAGAATTTACAATACATCACAAAAGGGATTATGGCTAGAAAGGCTATATTAATTGACTACATCTCAACAGGAAAGGGAAAAATAAAAGAGAACTAATCAACCAATACTTATTTAACACCTACTGTTTCCAAAGCAAGAACTAAAACTAGAATTAGGACATGATTGTTAAGAAATGAAAGAACTACGCATACAATCTCCAATGCCTCCTTCTCAGGATTGTGAAAGCATGTTGTGTCTCAGAAAATAACAGCTAAGGTCAGGGACACCTGCTTCCTGAAAACACAAATTTAAAAATTAAAAGATAGAATGAAGATGGTTAACAGCATATTATATCACAGGGAAATCCAAGTAAATAAATTAGAAGGCTAGCACAAGCAATGCTCTACAACACGAACAGGAAAGACCCAGATCTGGGTTTGTGGGAGGCAGACTTTAGATGCCTTTCAGAAGAGCCACAGGTGGCTTTTCTTCTGATGGTCCTGATCTGAGATGTCTCTCCTCCAGGAGAACAGAAAGGAAAAGGAGAAGGAAGTGTGTGTGTG
>NW_022103904.1:17240689-17243379 GCF_000313985.2 Echinops telfairi
ACAGGATACTGAAATGCCTATTTACATACAATTTAGTTATTTATGAAATCTACAGTATATTTGAAAGAACATGTAAAAGCCATCCAGAACACAAGGGTGCAGGCTCATGGTTTTTTCCTATGATGTCTAAATTCACAAAATACACAAGCCAGGTATTTGACAAAATGTCAGTATACTTGATCATAAAAATCTAAAAGAGTCCTTAAGTTTCATACTTTATTCAAATTTACTGTCATAGAGTCAATTCTGATTGATAGTGACCATGTAAGGTAGTGTAGAACTGCCCATGTGGGTTTCCGAGACTTTAAATATTTGTGGAAGTACAAGCCTCATCATTTTATACTGGAGCAGCTGTTGGGCTTGAACGGCTGACCTTCTGGTTAGTAAACTGACACATAAGACATTCTGCCACTAGGCCTCCTTATTAAATGAAAACTTACTGCCATCAAACCAGTTAATAGCCCAGGGCTTATGTGAGTGTGTTTGTGTGTGGGTTGATCATTATCCTTCTTAACTTTTAAGTGTGATTGGTTTTATAAAATTGACTTACAGATCCCACAAGGTCTTCTCCGCTACTCTGAAAATCCAATGAATTGCTGCACATGGTCTGGTTATCCATACAGGTCATTATATAACGAGCAAACTATTGGCTAATCTGGTTAATGAGGAAAGACATAGATAGTCACATAACAAACATGAGCTTGGTGGGCAATAACCTTTACTTCCAAATCCAAAGGAATTATTTTTTTCTTTTTCAAACAGCCCAGGCTGAGGAAACAACTCTCAAAAGCTGCACATTTTCATGTCTGCAAGGAAACTGATTCACACCAGCTGAAACTCCCCAGTGATCCAAATTACCAGCTTTGTGGTCATATTTGGACTTGTTATCCACACATCAGAAGACAGTGACAACTGGTATCTGACAAAATAGCACTCAACACAGCATCTTAATTAGCTGCAAGCACTGTGAGCCCCACATCTGCAGAGAATCACAAGGCCTTCCTGGCTCACACATGCAAGAGGAAAAGGGCATGGGAATTCACTTGAAAAAGCTGCTTGATGTAAGTCCCTTGAGAAGGGATGCCTTTTGCTGGAGCACAGATGTTATTAAAATTATTACAAAACATGTCAAATACTTGATAGAAAAGCCACAACCATTTTTGACTAGTTTGTTCTTGATATTTAACTATTAATGAATGGTTTATGCAAACTCCTAGAGCCTGTCACAGATAGATGCATAAAGACTTTAATCTAGAGCTCTCTGGAACCAAAGTTAATATTTATACATAATATGTTCCTCCTAATAAGTAGTGGGTATGTGTTGGGCTGTGATACTCATTGTCTGCAGTTTAAAACAACCAGCAGCCCCACGAGAGAAAGACTGGGCTTTCTACTTCTGTGAACAGTTAATAGTCTCAGAAACCCACAGTGGGGCTCTATGAATCGGCATCGATTTGATGGCAGTGAGGTAATCGGTAGGGGCATCTTTGGAAATGGCCTGTTACAACATTAATTCAGGAAAGACAGCCACTAGTACCAAGGAGCCTAGATGGTGCAGCAGTTATTGGACTACAACCTTCACGGTCATCAGCAGTTCGAAACCAGCAGCTGCTCTGCGGGACCAAGACCAGGCTTTCTGCTTCCAGAAAGAGCCACAGTCGTGGAAACTCACAAAGGGCAGTGCTAGCCTGTCCTATAGGTTCGCTCCGAGTCAGTGTTGACTCCATGGCAGGGAGTTGTGAGTTTGAATGTCAAGAAGGTGCCTGGTGCAGCCAGGATGGAGGTGAGGAGAGAGGGGAAGCAGCGGCCTAGTCCAACAGCTTCTGGGGAGAGGCAGAATGAGACAGTGATGGTTTGGAGAAACGTCAGCACAGAGAGCTACCAAATGCAGTGAGGGAAGGCCGGGGACTAAATGGAATTCAGAGAGAAGCAGGGACCTCCTTTTGGTCCAAGAGACATGTGTGATGAGACTCCCAGAATGGAAGCAGAAAACAGGAGACTCAAACTAAATACCCAGCACTCTGCGCTCTTTGTCTTTAGAAAACAACTGCCCTCCGGTATCCGAGCGTCTAAGTAGTGCTTTATTCACCTCTGCACATCCAGATTGGCACTACTAAAAAGGAGGTGAGCCAGATGTGGAAATGGAGTTTCTCTGTTCACCGTGACCCACAGAAAACAGAGCATCACTCACACAGACTTCAGAGAATCCGTCTCACTACCAGAAAGTCTAAGGGATTTGGGATTTAAAGTTGTGATAAAAGCTATGTGCTTCGATAATAAACTGATTCATGATACAATTTGCCTTTCTTCTCTCCCATCACTAACTCAGTGATGGGTCTTCAACCCCAAATCTATTTCAAAGTGCAAAAGAATGTTCAGATTAGTTCTTTAAGATCATCTATATCATTCCTATAAACATTCATGTTGCATACTTTCAATATCAACGACTAAATTTCCAAAATGATTACATGCTATTATTTTGTTGTTAGTGATATTGAGTCAATTGTGATGCATGATAGCCCATGTGTGTCAGAGAAAAACTGCTCCGAATGATTTTCAATGTCCATCTTCTGTGATGCTGCTCAACCACCAAACTTTCAACGAGTAGTTAAATACCCAACCGTTTGCACCACCCAGGGACTAGATTCCAGGGAACTTCAAAGAGTTCACCAAAAGGTGTAATGAAAAAC
>NW_022103904.1:17244011-17247631 GCF_000313985.2 Echinops telfairi
TGTAGACATATTTATATGTATATATGGTACACATTTTATATAGACGAGAGCCTCAAAATGTTTGGAAAAAATCCGTTATCTTTTAACGCTTTCACATATGTTTTGAAGCCCCCTTACTTATACTATATTTTTATTCTATAAAGAATAATAGTCATTTGTCAAGCATATTAAATTAGTATCTTGTGATTTGCCTGAAACTAAGCAGAACTTAACAATAAATTGAAATGTAAAGTATTCATTGCTTGCTGTTCTCCACTGGTTTCACCCAACATCTTTTGTTAATGTAAAATGGAAGCGACATCATAAATCATGCAGGAATAATCAAAGATCCCCATACCTCTTCTAATGTGGTGTCTGAAATCCCATAGCCTGTCAGCTGAAGATGATGTAGATTCTGGTCCAGATCTTGAAAGAGTTCTGTAAAGCTGGCCTTGTCTGTGTTCTTTGGAAGGGCATATGCAAGTTCACTTCCACTGCTCGATTTGAGAAATGCTTGGGGAACATAGCTCTGTATCAAAGACGTAACTCGAACTATGCCTTTTGGATCATGGAGCTCCGTAACAGAAGGCTATTTGGGGTGGGGGGTGGGGGTGGGGCGAGAAAAAAATAAGAAATATAAATTGAAATGTGCATCAGTTAATTATATATATCTATATCAGTAAACAAATTCTTGAAATTTCATTTTAAAGCAATAATATCAGGAAATAAAATTTATGACAGGTATTCCAATAATATATTGTATTTTTTCTTTTTAAAAGATGTACATTTTTGGTGATTAATCTGGTGAATCTGAAACTATATGCCCCTTGTGTTCACTGGGAATATTGTGCCAAGCTGCCAGGAGCTCTACATTTCAGAGTGCCTCTAGAAGGATCGTGGAGAAGACTCTCTGCCTAACATTCGGACAGCCAGGACACAATACCGACATTGTCTGAAAGAGAAGTAGGGATTCCCAATCGTGGAAGAACTATTATGGCTGACATTATGCGCTCCAAAATAAATGCTGACATTTTAATTCCTATACTTATAAACAGAATCCCTGATAGTGGAGAAGATGAAGCATGGGGCTGCTAACTGAAACATTGGTTGTTTGACCCTCCCATCTGCTATGAGAAAGAAAGTTGAAGTAGTCCCGTTCCATAAAGATTTATAGCTTCAGAACCCTACAGAATAGTTTCATTCTGTCCCATACAGTTGCTCTGAGCCGGAATCCACCCGATGGCACGAGTTTTGTTGTTTTTTGTCATAGAAATGTTCTTTTGTTGGTGATATGCCATAGAACATTGGATCCTTATCCTAATCACTTCTGAGTTATAAAATTTTGGATCCTTATCCTAATCACTTCTGAGTTATAAAACTAGTAGACTGGATAGAGAGGTACATGTAAATATATCAAGAATCCTAAGAGTATAGTTGGAAGCATTTCTGAGTATTCTAACAACTACAGGAAGCTAAAGTAAAAAAAGTTGGACCTAGAGCCATGCTAGGAATTTAGACTTCCAGCCTCCAGAACTGTTAGAAAATATTTTTTTCTTTTAAAGCCACATACTTAAGGTATTTTTTGTTATGCTCGGCAGTGTTTGGTACTTATTTGGCATGTAACCTTTTGTGTGAGGATGCAGTAGTGACTCAGGGATGGAATGCTTGCCTTCCAGGTAAGAGACCCAGGTTTTAATGACCATCTTCATTGCACAGTTACCACATAGCTGTCAGTGGGGGCTTGGTGGTTGCTACGAGGACAAATGAGTTTCTATCAGAATGAGATGTATTAGAGGAAGAAAGGTCTAGAGACCTGCTTGTGAAAATCAGCCAATGAAAACCTTACTTGCAATGATAACAATCTGATCTGCCACTGATCATGGGAATGGGGTTAGACGGGACAATGTTTGTTTTATTGGAATTCAATGGTAGATCACATCAACAGACCTTCATACATAGAAGGTCTCTTCTCAGATTATATATATCTTTGTATCCACTTAGGGATGTGGGTTCAGGACCCTCCACAAAGCTCTTGTAACCATCACCTTCTCTTCCTCTGTGACCACCAAAATGCAATGTTTAAAGTGTTTCCAACCTTCCTGGGGCTTGATTATAGTTAATTTACAAGAATAAGGTGCATAAGGCATTTTATGCCTCATATACAAACAATGAATAAGTAAGACCTAAGAAGAATCGATGGGTTTGAATTTTGGTGTTGGCAAAAGATACTAAATTTACCATGGAATCCAAGCTAAAAAGAAACTCTGTATTGAAAAAAAAAAAAGCCAGAGTGCTCCTTAGAAGTAAGGATGGTACGACTTTATCTCTTGTGCACTGAACCTGTTATTAAGCGGGATCATCTTCTGAAGAAAGAACATCATCCTTGGTGAAATATAGAGTGATCAAAAAGAAGAAGAAGAAGAAGAAGCCCTTCAACGAGCTGGATTGACATATGCCTGGAAAGCTGGATCAGGCACACGAACAATTGTGAAGGTGGTACAAGACCAGGCAGTGTTTCGTTCTTGTTTGTTTGTTTGTTTGTTTGTTTTCCCTGTTGTACAAAGGATTGTCGTGAGGTGTAGTTGACTGATGGTTCCTAACAACAATGATCCAAAACCACACTCACTGCGATCAAACTGATCCCAACACTGAGGGTCCATATCGGTCAAGGAGAAGTGCCCTTGTGGATTTCCAAGACTGTACCTCATGGGAGGAGAAAATTCACCTTCTCCCACGGAGTGGCTGTTGGTTTTGAACTGCTTACAGGTGGTTAGCAGGCAGTCATAACCTACGACACTACCAGGGCTCCTGACAACAATAGTTAACATATTTTGGTTTTGTTTTGCTTTCTGGGTTTGTCTTTACCCCACTTGTCCTGAACTTGCAAGTACTTTTATGCAGAAACCATGTGCCCTTACTCCTTCCAGTTTTAACTTCCCTGGAGAGCAGCATAAGGTACATGGGAGATTGAGAAAAAATACCTGTTTATCCAATATGTAGAACACTATTAGGACATCAGGGTCACAACTTGTTCTTATGTCACCAACAGGAAGAAGACTTTCCCCACGTAATTAGGTGGCTCTGACTCCTGCATTGTGTACCTGCTTTGTGAGTGTCAGCTGGAGCCCCTGGCCATAGGCCTCCTTCAGGCACATGGCAGGCCCACAGCACCGGAGCCGCCCCTGCTGCAGGATGGCAATGCGATCACTGAGTACTTCGGCTTCGTCCAGGTGATGCGTGGTGAAGATCACGGTACGACCTGCAGCTCAAGGAAAGGGAACATCAGGATTGACATGATAAATGTCCCAGAAATATTTCAATGGTTATATCATTCAAAGAGAAGTAGTAGGAGGGAATTTTTAAATTATCATAAATTATTTTATTATTTTTAATCATTTTATTGGGGGCTCATACAACTCTTATCAAAATCTATACATACATCAATTGTATAAAGCACATTTGTACGTTTGTTGCCCTCATCATTCTCAAAACATTTGCTCTCCACCTAAGCCCCGGCATCAGCTCACTTTTCCCCTCCCTCCCCATTCACCCCTCCCTCGTGAACCCTTGATAATTTATAAATTATTATTTTGTCATATCTTACACTGTCCGACGTCTACCTTCACCCACTTTTCTGTTGT
>NW_022103904.1:17249671-17260311 GCF_000313985.2 Echinops telfairi
CAATTGATGTGTGTATGGATTGGGATAACAGTTGTATGAGCCCCTAATAAAATGTCAAAAAAGAAAAAAAAAAAGAAAAGAAATTGGTCCTCTGTTGTAAAATTTCATACTTAGGTAGCTCCCCCTCCCCCTCTCTTTTTCTGACTGTTGCAAGAACTGCAGCTGCTAAAATCAACGTTGCCTTGAATTGAACCATTTCTCTCCAACAGACAGAAACCAAGACCTTCTACTCAAACAAAAAATTACAGTCTTAAAAACCCATAAGGACAGTTCTTTAATGTCCTCCAGGGTCAGAATCAACTTGATGGTGGCACGTTGAATCAAGTTAGCCAGCAAATCAAAAATTCTGAAACTCTTCTTTTATTATTACTCCATCCCTTCTTTACTCCAGGATCACAGTGGTTACACACTGGGGTGCTAGGTATAAGATCAGCAGTTCAATACCACCAGATGCTGCGAGGGAGGTAGACTGAGTTTTCACATCTGGTAAAGAGTTACGCCTTCAGAAACTCACAGGAACTGTCCTGCCCTGTTTTATAGGGGCTCGATGAGTTGGATCAGCTGGATGGCAGTGAGTTTGGTTTGGATTGATTCATTACTTGAGTCCTTGGTTAGTACAAACATTTGAAAGCACTCAACTACCAACGAAAGGTTAATGGCTCAGGCCTTCCCAAAAAAAGCTTTATTAATGCACGTCTATAAAATTACATCTGTACAAATCCATGGAGCATGGTGCTATTCTGCATGCAAAGGTTTGCCAATGCTCAGAAACAGCAAAGGGTTCTCTTCATTATTGTTGGGTTCGACAAATCCTCCATCCTTCTCACAAATCAATGGAAGTACCCTGACATGCACTAAGACTGAAATCGAGGCACATAAGCCTATTGCTGCTCCCAGCCACCTTCTTCTGTAAGAGTTAAAACCAGACCTTTTGGTAGAAAGGTGGTGAATCTCTCTCTGTGTTGTTATCCAAATTCTCCTGGTTCCACTCTTACTGTACATATGGGGAGGGTGCTATTCTATGCAAGTAGCTACTGTATGCGAAAATAAGCACCTTGTTAAGCAGAGATTGATCATAGAAAATATCTCTGAAAAATGGTCATTAGTTAGACCAGAGAAAATAAAAGGTGTTTGTATAAAGTTCACCTCAGTTATGCAATGGAAAGATTTAGTTTTACACACCACTGCTTGGTAAAATGGAGTCCAACTTCCCAGCAGGATAGAAATAAACATCATTAATTTATCCTTATCTCCAAAGAAAATTGTCAAAGAGCAGATATGTAATGCATTTATAACTTTACACAATTTTAAGATTTTTAATAAAGGAGGAACATTCAATCCTTGGACTCTCAGGGTCATCAGGGGGCGGAGGGGATGCAGCAACAAAATATAAAAGGTAAAATGTCAACCTAAGACTAAGAAGTCAGGTTCATAGCTAACATCTCACAGCGTGTGGGTCCCAACACCAAACCAGGCTCCTCTGAGGACGAAACAGTGTATTTAGTCCTTACCTGAGATTGGAACAGCTCAGATACAGTAATTTTTAGCTACACTACAAATCAGATAGTGTATTCCTTATTATAATATAATCTAAAATAAAAACCAACTAACATTAATTCCACAGATCTATGATGGCTTATTAGTGGATATAAAGAAACTCAAGGCATGTCCTATACCTCAAAGGCAAGTAATGTTTTATCAGCCAAAAGCATTGCTTTACTATTTCTTTTCCCAGTCAGACGGTGTTACTCTGCCACCTCCCCTTCACACCTAGTCTTTCTCTAGATGATGATGATGGTGGTGGTGGTGATGATGAGGATGATGTACTGTTATTTACTGGGCACCTCTATCAGACATTGAGCTACACACTTTGGTGTATTTGTCATTCTTGTGTTCCATTGAGTCAACTGTGATGCACAGCAACCAAAGGACACGGAGGCCGTGATTCAGAGGGAAGCCAAGTGCCACAACCTTTCCCCGCTTAGAGGTTGGCGAGTCGTGCTGTTGACCTCTTGGTTCGCAGCAACACCTGGAGCCTCCATGCCACATTGGATAGACGCACAAAAGTAATCTAGTCCTTGCAAAATCCTGCAAGTTGGTTCAATGTCCTCCATTACACACATAAAGTTCCTGGTAGATGAGTCTCTCAGTGGTATTCTGAGAAAAGAATCTCTTTCTATCTATCAGGAGACATTTATTTTTACAAAGTTTGTAGATCTGCTTCATAAAGCTTTCTCACGGTTACCTGGAAGTTTGGGTCTCCTTTCAAAAATTGGATGTATGTTTTGATTTGGGGAGTCGCCTTTTTATTTTAGCAACACCTCTTTAGCCCATTGATATCCTATGGATTTTGTTCTATAATAAAACCAGGCACTATTCCAAAGGTGATTGTTGTTCGATATATCACACTGGTTTTGACTTATAGCAACTTATGTACAACAGAATGAAATATCCTCCTGCAATGTTTAAGCCGATTTCAATCTCTGTGTCAATCCATCACATTGAAAATCTCCCTCTTTTTCTACGTTACCACATATAATGTCCTTCGACAAGGACTGGTCACTCCTGGGAACATGTGCAACGTACAGGAGATGAAGTCTCACCATCTTCACTTCCCAGACACATTCTGGCTACACTTCTTTCAAGGAAGATTTTGTTCATTCTTCTGGAAATCTGTGGCCTATTCGATATTCTTCACCCAAACCAGTCTTTTAAAGATATTGATTCTTCTTTAGTCTCCCTAATTTACTGTCCAGTTCTTACAAGTATAGATTGAAATGCCATAGTTTAAATTAAGGGCACTTAAGTCTTCAAAGTGACACCTTTGCCTTTTTAATGCTTGGAAAAATGGTCTTTGTATCATGTTAATACAGATAATATCCACTGAAGAAGTCAAAAGTACCCCAAATAGATGTGAACCCTCAGGAAAAGCATCAGGATATGTCATAGTCCAACTATGCAACTTCAAAGAAAAGAAAAGAATCCTGATAGAAACTCAGGGGGGCGGGGAAATACCTTCAAAGGGGACTCAATAAGAATAAGTTCAGATAGTTAAAATACAAAATCTACAGACAACAAGAGGGTGGAATGATCATTTAAAATCTAGGAAGAAAATCTGCCAACCAATAACCCCTACCCAGGAAAACCATCTCTAAAATATGGAGGAAAAATAAGGACATTTTCAGAAAAGAAAAACTAAAGTAATTTGTAAAATCAAAATGAAATTCACAGGAATCCTAATGGGAGTTCTTTGAACAGAGAATCAGCAACAGTAGACAGCTACCTAAGATCAACATACAAGATACCACTATCGAGAAAACAAACTACTAAAATAATGTAGAAAGTGAAATAAACCTGCAAGATTGAAACTAAAAATAAAATACAACAAAGAAACTAGAAATAAAGAAATTGAGGACGTTGAGTAGATATGAAATAATCTAATGGAGAGGAAATCACATAGGAATGGAGAAACAGAATAAACTGCTTTAAATATAAGAACCAAATAATTTAAAAAAGAATGAATCCCCCTCCAAATAAGGAGCCAGAAATCATTGAAAAAACTTCAGCAAAATTAAAGAAGGAAAAACAGGAAAATAATATTCAACAGTAACATAAAAACAAACAAAGGAATTACAAGGGAAACCACAGGCAAACTGAACTCAGCACAGGACATTAAAATGAAGCTCAGGCATAGAAACAATTGTGCGGATGGTGCAGGACCATGCAGCGCTTCATGCTGTTGTACAGAGGGTCTCCATGTGGCAAAGCGGACACAATAGCACCTACCAACAACAACAACAAAGAAATCAATAGCACCATTAAGAAGCACACAGCAAAATGACGGCAATAAAGGCATACCTATTCATAGCAACATTGATTTTAAATGAATTGCACTCAACATTTAAGAGACAGAAAACAGCAAAATGGATAAGGAAACAAGACCCATTAATATGCTACTTATAAGAAACCACCCTTAGATACAATGACAAAAACATAATAAAAATCAAAACCTAAAAAAACAAATTCACTGCTATGCAGTTGAGGTCAACTCACAGAAACCCTGTAGGATGAGGTAGAACCACCCCAGTGGGTTTCCAAGACCTGTTACCAGGACTAGAAAACCCTGTCTCTGTCCCACAGAGCAGCTGATGGTTTCAAACTGCCAAGCTTGTGGACTGCAACCTGACTCATCACCACTAGACCACCAGCACGCTCTTTAGATCAACCAAAAATCAAACTCACTTTCATGGAGGCAATCCTGACTGATAGGCAGTCCCTGTGGGTTTTTGAAACTGTAACCATTTAGGGGAGAAGAAAGCTCTGCCTTTCAGCCGCTGAGCTGTTGGCCACGTCCGACTGCCTGCCAGGCGGACTGCAGCCCCATGGGTAACCACTGCTCCAACAGGGCTGGAAAAATACATTCATCTTACAGTAATCAAAGAAAAGCAGACAAATTTATCTTTGATAAAATAGACTTCAAGGGAAAAGCCATCATGAGAAAAGAAGAAGGTCATTATAGAATGATTAAAGACACAATTGACTAAAAAGATATAATTATAATAAACATCTATGTACTCAATGAAAGACACTCAAAATGCATTCATCCAATTCTTACAGTGTTGAAGAGGCAAACAGTCAATAAAACAATAATAGTAGCAGACTTCAGCACACCTGTCTGAAGGAAAGACGAAGCATCCAGGAGAGAGGTCAACAAAGATACAGGAGAAGTCAACAACACAATCATCTTGCTCTCTTAAACACATATAGAACACGACTTCCACAACAACAATTTTGTCCAGTGCACATGGAAAAGCAGAATAGACCACATGTTGAGCAACAAAGCTAGCATCAATAAATTAGAACATTTAGATACAAAAAAGCATTTTTTTCAGATTGTAATGCTATAAATTTAGAAGCAAATAACAGGAAAATCAAACCACCCCCTCCCAAAAAAATCAAATGTATGGAAATTGAACAACACAAATTCTGGAGAAGGTGTGGTGAGACTGGAACTCTTATTCACTGTTGATGGGCTTGTGAATATGTACACCCACTGGTGGAAAACAATATGGTGATTCCTAAAGCAGATGGAAATTGAAATCCCATATAAGCTAGTAATACCATTACTGGCCATATGCCTCAAAGAAATAAGAAATGGATCATGAACAGATGTATGCTGTCCCATGTCATTGCAGCACAATTCACAATAGCAAGAAATTGGAAACAGCCTAAATACCCATCAGTAGAAGTTTGGATAAAGAAGTCTGGAATATATGGACCATAGAAACCTACACATCCTTTAAAAACACCGATGAAACCACGAAACACCTCATGACATGCAGGGATCTGGAAGTCAATATGCTGAGTGAAGTTAGTCAATCACAAAAGCACAAATTCTGCATGAATCTACTGCTGTAGGAATAAGCAACGGGACAGGCACAAGCTCAGGCTTGCAGGGGATTCAGTCTGCTGACCTGGATGGCCAGATGGCCTGCTAGAAAGCCTAACTGGTGCCAATAAACCATACACTATCCTCTCTAGGTGTATTCTTGAACGTCACTTTGCCAGCGGGTGCCTCACATCAGCTGGGATCAAATTGGTAAGGGAGGGGAAGAGGATATTATCTACCATAAAAGTTATGACGAGTCACCGCTGGACAGATAGACAGCCCTATCAGAGGGATGAGGGGTACTAATAGGAAAGTCAAGTTAGGAGAGGGGAAATGGAGCAAGTGCATCCATGGGAGCACAAATGCAGGAGGACTGACCTCCAGGTGGCAGGAAGATTGACTGAAAATGCTTCGGGGGACTAGAGGGAGTGGTGTTCCTGGGGGTATGCATGGAATGGGCCATATTGATCCAAGCTTCTGGGTGCATCCTGGCGACCCACGATGGGTCCTGTGGAATGCTGGGGCATTGGATCCTGAATATTCAGGGTGCACAGGATGGTCCAGAGGCCGCATCAGTAAGATTCTCTGTGGAAAATCCACTGGGTGAGCCAGACTCTATCTCCGATATCACTAGTGGGGTTGCAGAATTGTACAATTTACTATAGAGAGCAGTATAATACTTCTTTAAAATATATAATAAAAATGCCATATGAGCCAGCAATTTCCAAAATCATTATATAGCTCCACTAAGCAGTGGATACCCACAAAGAAATTAAGACCAAACAAGAAGAGATGTGCGCACACCTGTATTTATCGAAGCATTAATTCACAGTATCAAAAGGATGGAAACAACCCAAATGCCCCTCTCTGAAAGAATGGATAAATAAACTTTGGCCTATAGTAATGGAATCGTATTCATTTCTGAAGAATGAAGACTATTCCAAACCCCTCGTGGCATAAGCAACTTTGGCAGCCATTATTCTCAGCAAGGTTAATAAAGACATATAATACATGAGACCACTATTAGAAAAAAACTGAGAAAGATTATTTTGTTTGCTCACCAAAAGAAATAGATTTTGATGTTTACAGGGAGGTCAGGAGAGTGGGGGAGGGGAGAGAGAGAGGAAGAAAATTAATTTAAAAATAGAAACATACTCAGATACACATGGATATAGAAACACACAGACACACATATAGGTACAGAACGGGGGTGGGGGGGGAGTTATGTGGTAGTCACCTAATCTGGTGCTAATTTAAGGATGAAAAGTGTAGGGGTGCGGTCTAGGCTGTCAATCTGGAGATAGCCAGTGAGACTTCTGTGTGGGCATGGTACTTCCTCCTTGGAGGTGGAAGGCATCTCTCTCTGCTACTCCCTGGGAGACATTGCAGAAGACAAGCCACATGGACGCAACCAGACCTCGGAAGCCGGAGAAGCCACAGAGAGACCCCTGCCAGTGCTGAGATGTTTCCTGCGCCACTGGACCCAAAGACTTTCTACCCACTGGCTTGTGATCGTCCTGCACTTGGTTTTCTTGCATGTGTTTCATGAGTCTAAGGAGGACTTTATAGATTGGTATCGGACATATGGGCTAATATCGGACTTATGGCCTTGGACTGGGTGGGGATGTTTTCTCAATGTTCAATTCGTCTTGTATATACACATATGTGTGTCCATGTGTGTGGAAAACGTAATTCTTTCTGTCTATATCTCATCTGTCTTCCTCATCTGCAGCAGAGTATCAGGGAAGAAATTAAATCTGGTTTAAATTAATTTTATCTTAAAACATAATTACACCTTTTAATGTCCATGTGTCTTTTAATCTCTTTCTTATACACATATGTGTGTCCATGGATTTGTTTCTCTAGTCTACCTGGACTAACACAGCTAGCAACACATAAATCAATATTGAGAGAGTAACATAGATAGACATAGATAAACAGGTATTAATATAAGTAGTTTGCATACGCACAAAACACACGTAGATACATAGTAGCATTTTTTTAAAAATAAGCAAGTGGGCTTGCAATATTTTAATACAAGTTAAAATGCACATGAGCACGTGTGTGGAAAATGTAATTCTTTCTGTCTATATCTCATCTGTCTTCCTCATCTGCAGCAGAGTATCAGGGAAGAAATTAAATCTGGTTTAAATTAATTGTATCTTAAAACATAATTATGCCTTTTAATCAGTGCTTATTATCTCTTGCAAAGAAAGCTTATTTCTCATTTCTATTCCCATCATCGATTTCTCCAGAAAGGCAGAAATTGTATGCATGATTTCATAGCAATTGCACGTGTTCAGGTGCACTGTGAGCCATCATCTCCTCTGGTGTCTGAGGGAGAACTGACTCTCCCTGGCCCGCCCCCTCACAACTGCACCACCTCTGTTGTAAATTACTGGCCTTAAAACTGGGGCAATAACTCCCACAAGGTTCATTTCCATAAATGTCTCCTCCTGGCCTCAGGCTGCCTCTGCCTCACTTTGCTGCCAGCTCTGAAGGCCACCTCAGGCTTACCAGCAGCCTGCTGTCAGGTCCTTCTGTGTTCTTAGTGTGGATGCGTGGGCCCTGAGGAGGCTCAGGAATACCAGCCCTCGGGCCATTCCGGGCCCCCATGCATGGCTCTCTTTCAAGAAAGCTGGTGTGGCTGCAGCAAATCAGACAACCGATGCTGTCCCTAAGACCGCTGATTTCTGGAGTACAATGTACTCTCCAGGGCAGGTTTTAGAAAGGAAACAACTCCACATTTTCTTTTTCACATCCCTCAAAATTTGAGGAGACAAAAGGAGCAGGATTCTTTTCTTACATTCTCTAAGTTTCACTCTCATCATTTCTGGCCGGAGGCTTTTTACCCCTAAAGAGAGAATTTGGTCTTGGTCCTAGGGCTCAGCCCTCTATAATGTTTAAGAGAGGGTGGAGAATCTTCTTTCTTGCCCTTTCACTGTGCTTCTCGTTAGTGACAACTCCTAATCTGTTTCTCAAGGAAATGCTCACTTAAGGTCAAGTATGATGAAGACCTGATCCTCAAAATGCAGAAGAGAAAGGGAAAACAGCATGTTCGAGGATTCCAACATTGACCTTGCCACTTAAGCTTCTATATTCTATACTAATAATGCCAAGACTTTTTATTTCTGTTTTATTATCACCAATGTTTCTTTTGAAATAAGAATGATTCTGAACAAAATACCTATAGTAACAATTCCCAGGGACCTGAAGTGCAGAAAGTTGTAAAGTGCTAACCGCCCATCAAACATATGCATGAATACTGTCGAGCCAAGAATTCCAAGACTAAGATCCAAAAGTGAGTCATTGAACTTGAACCTTCCTCCTCTGTGACTGTGAGCATATCAGATGCCCATCTCTTTGCACCTGAGATTCCTCACCTAAGAAAAAGGATGAGGCCTATTCTGGATGCAGAATGGAACATGACGTAGATGACTATGAGTATAATTGACATAATCTTCTACAACCTGAATCTGTAAAGGTAATGTAAACTATACTTATAAAGGTAGAACATTCTGCCATCCAGTCATCTGCAACTCACAGGGACCCTCGCAGACAGAGAACCACCCCTGTGGGTTTTGAGGCTGTAAATCTTGACAGGAGCTGAAAGTTGCACCTTTCTTCTGCAGAGCAGCTGGCGGGTTCAAAATGCTGCCCTTGCAGTCAGCAGCCCAGCATGCACCCCCCTACAATACAGGTGCTCCCTTTAGAAAGACAGAGATATTACATAATAAGTCTATCTCTGTAAGGCTTAAGGAAAAATATTTTTATTCTGAGGAAAATCATTTATCTTTACAGACTTGGTTCTTCCCATAGGATAGCATTCATTTTCTTGTGCCACAATATTATTAGAAGAGCTGTCGGAATGATCCCCAGTGCCTACCTTCTCGATATCTGAAGAGAATGTCCCAGATGCTGCGACGGGAGCAAGGGTCCACACCACTGGTGGGCTCGTCGAGAATCACAGTTTGGGACATACCAATGAAAGCAATTCCGATGGAAAGCTTCCTCTTCATGCCTCCAGAAAGAGTCCTGGTTTGTTTGTAGCGGTGCTGTGTTAACTCCACCGCCTGAAGAGTTCTGAAAGAAGACAACAGTTCTCATTCCTCAGTCGAGATTCACATCTTACTCCGATGCTTCACTTTTCCCCTCATCCACACTGAATTTCAGTGGCCAAGATCTTTCTCCGGTAGATAGACATGCATATAGATATGCACACACAACACTACCCTTGCTGATGGTCAATTTGGGATTGTATGACTGGACTAAATTGATGTCAATTGTATGACTGGACTAAATTGATGTCAACTCAACCATCCTGTCTGTCATGTGCTTTCATGAAAAATACTTCATTTCTCTCTGGAAAGAAGCACGTTTCTTCCTATGGACCACCTGCCAGAGGACACACATCTCCATGAAATAGTAGGTTGCATAATGGAATGTCTATGAGCTAGGAAGATTAAAATTTTAAAAATAATAATAAATCTTGAGGTCCAGGACTCCCTCTTTCACTCACTAGAGGTGAAAGTCCTTTAACTCTCTGAGTCATTGTTCACTAAATCTGTGTCATTCAATTTAGCTGGATGAATAAATGGGAACTTCTAGGTAAATACTATGTGCAAACTGTTTATAAATTATTGTTTACAATTAATGAAGCTACAACTCATGAATTAGTTTGTTATATCATGGTAGCTTGCATGCTGCTATGGTGCTGGCTGTTATGCCAATGGTATTTCCAATACCAGCAAAGTTACCCATGGTGGACAAATTTCAACAGAGCTTCCAGTCTAAGCCTAGGAAGCAGCAGCCCGCTTCTGAAAATGTAGTTACTGAAAATCTTAGGAATATAAGCAAGGAAGAGCTTAAGAAGAAATTAGGGACACTCTCACTTTCTGATCTCAAAACCTAATTCACACCCACAATAGTTAAAACACCTGGTACTAGCACAGTGATAGATACATAGAACAATAGTCCTCACTAAGGCAAAACGACTCAAAACTAGAATAACTACAAACATCCATTAATTACAATGTGGAATGTATAAAGTATGAATCTAAATATGTCAAAAACCATGAAAGACTAAATGGAACACTTAAAGATCAATGTCCTCCTTTGCATTCGTGAGATGAAATAGAATACATAGGAATCAAATGAGCTACATCTTTGGAAATAGACAACGGCGAAGCTCACTGTCAATAGTAAGACCAAAGCCAATACTGACTGTGGAACACACATAACTTGCTCCTAT
>NW_022103904.1:17260623-17265533 GCF_000313985.2 Echinops telfairi
CAGAGAGCTGTGACACTAATAGACATACACAAATCATGTTCAAAGCAGGACTATTCCCAAAGCAACAAAAAAAAAAAGGGAGGGGGGGAACCACCTAAATACCCATCAACAAAAGAATGAATAAGCAATCTATAATACATACATCCAATGGAATACTATGCGATGTTAAAAGATAACAATAAATATGTAAAAAATCTCATAGCCTGAAGGAAATCATGCTGAATCCACTAGTAGTAAAAGTCAAGAAAAGAATTTTACACAAAAAAGAACATTCTTTAATGTTTACAAGGATTAGGAAGGAAAGACAGGCTAACTCACTAAGCAGAGCGTAGACAAGACTGACTTGGGTAAAAGAGGAAGGCCATGTACAATAATAAGGAAGTAAAGCAACATTGGGAGGAGTAAGAAGTTAAAGGCATCAGAGATAAATACTGATACACACAATCCTGCAATAACAATTATCTAGGAGTGGATGCGTAGATAGATATACAAGCTGAATGGGCCTGGAGCCACGATCTGGTGGGTGTGGAAAGTAGACTGGAATTAGACCCCCAAATATACATAGACTTGAGAGGATATTCTTACATATATATTTATCTATGCTGTCAATATATCTATGAAGATAGCCATGCATACAGGGGGAGGAGGATTTATGAAAATATCTTAGTCATAAAAACAAGACCTGAAGGAAATGAGGATTTGAGCCTCTGGGCTCAGGACCACAGTGGTAAGAACACTCAGGTCAATTCTCAAAGTACAGTTCACAAAGGTCATCTTCTACAGTCTACTTTAGCGAGTAGCAAATAGGGTCCCAAAAGTGTGTGAGCAGCCATCTAAAGTACAATTTGGTCTTCCCCTCTCTGGAGAAAAGAAGGGTTAAAAACATTGAAGATGCATAAAACTAGTCTTTTCAAGGCCGACTTTGTCCTTTCAGCTGCCCCTTGAAACGTTCTGTACAGTCTTTTTACTTCGTCATTGCTTCCATTTGCTTTAGCTGCTCTCCTTTCAGAAACAAGTTTCGGAATCTTCTGACATCCACTTTGGCCATGTTTTTTCTTTCCTGTGTCTCCGCTGTTTCCATGGATCCCTCTGTGTCACGCCATCACTCGTTAGGTCTTTGATCATTAGTGTTCAAGGTGTCAAGTCAATCTCTTCTCATGATGGGACCTCAATATCATTCGGACGCTCAAGGTTGGATTTTGGCTCTTGTGGGCTTGTTTCAAGCTTCTTCAGCTTGGATCTGAACTTACACATGAGCAATCGATGGCATGTTGCAAACTCAGCTCTAGGTCTGGTTCTAACTGGCGATGCTGAGCTTCTCCATCTTCTCTTCCCTCGGAGATGGCCAATTCGACCTTCGTGTATTCCATCTGGTGGGGTCCAAGGGTACAGTTGCCATTGATGTTGTTGAAAAACGTATTTGTTATAAGGAAATTGTTGGTCTTGTGAATTCTATCATGTGATCTCCCTCTAACTTTCTGTCTATCACCAAGGTCATGATTTCCAACTCCTGCTCCTTCTTCTTTGTTGCCAACTTTCATATTCTAAACACTGGTTTGAGACTGAAACCGTTGGTAGAATTTTTCAGTTTCTTCATCACTGGCTCCAGGGGTTGGTGTGTGGTGTGTAAATTTGAATAGCAGTTGTATTAACTGATCTTCGTTACAGGCATATAGTCATTATCCTATCACAGCATTTTACTTCAAGATAGATCCTGAAATATTCTTGTTGATGACTAATGTGACGTCATTCCCCTTGAATTAGTCATTCCTGACAGAGTAAATCATTTCTGATTCAAAGTGGCCAATGCCAGCCCATTGCAGCTCACTAATGCCTAAAATATGGGTCTTTATGCCTTCCACTTCATCTTGTACAATACTTTCCCTAAATCCATACTTTTTACATTACACATTCTGATTATTAATAGATGTTTATAGCTATTTCGTTTCCTTTAAAAAGTGACTGTCTCAGAAATGCTGCTCCATCCACATTACACAGGTGAACTCCAATTTGAGGAAACAACCCTTCTTTCAGTCACACTTTGAATGCCTTCAAATGTGAAGGGTTCAACTTTGTCACTGTACAAGACAGTATTCTGTGTTGTTTATAAGGTTTCCATGGCTAATCCTTCAGCAGAAGATTGCCTAGTCCTCTTTCCCAGTCTGTTCTTAGTCTGAAAACTCCAAAATTTAGTCACTACGGGTGGTCTCCTTGATATCTTACATATTAATGGCACAATTTCTAACATCACAGCAACACCCAAATCACCACAAATATGACAAGCCGACAGATGAATGAATGGTGGTGCCTGATGACAGGGTTAAAAAGATGAATTGAATGTTGTTCAATCCAAGAAATGTAATGTCTGGTGAGGACAGCACACAGAAAATGACAGTAAAATAAGATAAAGTTATGATAAAGCTCTGAATGAGTACTATAGGCAGCCCTTCTAAATCCTGTGGAAAACATATAAAAGCTCAAGCATGGAGATGATGTGAATTGGTGAGGTGGGGAACATTTGAGCAGTGTGATCCAGGAAGGTAGAAAATCATTAGTAGGATTTGATGGATGAGAAGGTGATATGTGCAGTGCAGTAAATTAGTCTATTCCTAAAACACAGGCAAAACCAGATCATCATCATGGAAATGACTGGTGAGATGGAAGGGGCCAGGACACACAGAAATCATGAAAACTTTCAGGTGGAGACCGGTTCTTTCCCCCAGTGGACTAAGACATGGACAGGGAGATGTGTCACTGTTCATTTTAAGCTTTAGTCTACCCTCACCCCACTCCCCTGAGCCCTGAGGTTGTATATAATTCATCATCCTCTGCAAGGCAACCCTCTGGTACATAAACCACACCTCTGCATTTTGGAAGATGTTCTCCATTTGTGTTTTCTCCATCTCTCATACTAATCTTATTTTCATTCTTGGGGACATTATTGTTCATGTAGCTTATCTTCTAGCCCACTGGATCCTTCACCACTTCTTTTATATTTCTTTGGACATTGATCCAATCTCATCTACTCATAAACAAATATACTGTTGATCTTGCCACTTAAAATAATGATAGCCCAGAGTCTCAACCCCAGGCATTATCTCCCTGATCACCCTATTAAATTTTTTCAGTTAATCAGTCTCCAACCATCACTCACCTGCACAAATCTCAATCTTTCATTGTCCTTTAATAGCTTTACTACCCTCACTGCCTTCCTCTCTGAGTTGAAAGTTACGTTTATAGTCATTAATGCCATCCCTTCCCTGCACACACTGTAGACTGAATAATTGAAGCTGGCATGTCTTGCCTGCTCTTCTCTATCGTGAATGGACCAGCTGTGCTCTTGGAAGGGTCCAATCTTTCCTCGTGCACTAGATTCCACCTCTCCTTCTTTACAGCTTAGGACGACAAGAAGTCACTCCTTTCCTGCCCTTACATCAATTGTCCCTTCTCCATTGGTCCTTTCCAGTCTAAAAAGCTGCTACTTTCCTGCCTTTGAAATATCTTCCTTGACCAAACTTACTATGCCGTGACTTGGCAGCACTTCCATGCTGCTACTAAAATGTGTCTTATTATAGTCATCAATGACCTCCTCATACTAAATCTGAATGTCATTTCTGGGTCTTAATTTTACTTGGAATTCAATGTTACTGAGTACACTGGACCACTCTCCCTCCTCCTCAATAGACCTTATTTGCTCCCTTGTCTTCATCCTACTCTCTGGTCTCTCTTTCCTGCCTCCTGGGCCGCTCCCTCTTCATCTCTCTGTAGAGTTCCTGTAGGAGGTCTCTCCAACTAAAGCCCTCTGTGATCTCCGCTTTCAAGCTCCTTGCTTTAATCCCAATTCGAGTTCACTAATGTGAGCCAAATTTTTAAATGTTAAAAAATGTGCTTGACACAATGGATATATGTGTGGATTGTGATAAGAATTGTATGAGCCTCCAATAAAATGATTTTTTAAAAATTCTAATTGACTTAAAGATTTGATAGTTCCTCTCTGTCTTCTCTCATCTCCTCAAGGTCAAACTAAGGGTAAAACAGTAATGACCTGACTCTTTAGAAATGTTCACTCAAAGGACTCTACCAGGTCTATTACCTCCCTTGAACTCAAATTTTAATGAATCTGCACATTAAGGAAGCCGAGTAATACTACGAGAGACAAATTAGAACTAAATTAGTTGTTTTCTGTTTTCCTCCCTTTAACTGAGAGCTACTGTCCTAAAGCATGATCTCCGTCTGATTACTTTGTGCAAATTGGGCTTGTTGCTAGATATCAAGCTGTGAACTGATAGCCATTAAACTTGCCTTGTATCCTCAAGCCTCCCAAAGGAAGCCTACATGGTATTGTTAAGTGTCTTAGTTAAGCCCCAAACACAATCACAATAGGATTTATTCTGATCTAGGATATACACATTTTAAATTTAAAATAGATGACTGGTAAGTTAAAAATAAACAAAGTTGCACTAACCAATTTGCTACTTAGTTGTACATAACCAATTTGTATTTGCTATTTACACTTGCTATAAATACCTAGGCATTTTTCATTAAGTACTCACTCAGTCATAACACAGATTTAAGTAGTACAAAAAATTAAACATTAATTTCTCATGTACATCCAAGTCTCCACTCTTATTAACATTATAATTAATACATCACTCTGAAAATATTATAATATGTGAACCAGCTCAGCAGAACAGAAACAATCTTTAATTGCTCATTTATACATGTCAACAATACGAAACGTTAAGAGAAGGTAAAGGCAAAAAGAATGGCTTTTGTTCCCCCTATTTGTTCAAGCCATTTTCTATGACCCTATAGCATAAGCATTAATCTAGAGAGAGATTTAATTTGCTCTATATACTCACTTGCCATATAGCTGGTCCTTAAATCCCAGCTCCCTAATGCAGTTTAGC
>NW_022103904.1:17266359-17267615 GCF_000313985.2 Echinops telfairi
AAAAAACATTTAGTAGGAAAGCAGCATCGTTCATTTACTTATTCAATCCATTATTTACTAAGCAGAGAGCTTCTGCACTCAGAAGACTTGCTGTCCTTTGGAGGGAAGCAAAAGACAAATGTATGTAGCATTGCATGTGCTGATAAAGGATGTAAAAATTAATCAAGGTTACCCACCCTCAAGAAGAGACCACTGAAGATAAGAGTGCTACAGCAAAGTGCAGTGAAGAAACCAGATGGTGCCTGGCTATCAGAAAGTATTGCATCTGGGATCTTAAAAGCAAACAAGCAGCCATTTCAAGTGATGTGTCAACTAAGTCCACGGGGAAGAGAAACACTAGTTTGTGTGATCTAAGAGTTATAAATAAAATCCAAAACCAAAGGAGGGGATAGTAGCAGAGATAAATTGTGAATACCTGATTTGCAGAAGGCAATGAATGATAGTGCAAACCCAAAATCCATTTTCCCTACATGAACTCCAAACCCAAAACCCCTACACGGATTAAGTTCCTGATGAATCCCCTCTGACCATAGATGAAGGATATGAATAGCCTTGCTGTCAAAGAGAGAATACTACAAGTCACTCATGGCAGGTATACTTACAGTAGGTTAAAACGTGATAGCTGATCTCCCTCTCGACCCATTTAAAATATGTTATAGTTTGTAATGCTTCCTCCTTTTTTCTCTATTGAGGTGTTTTCTCTGGTTTATTTTTTTAATGACTTTAAAAGCAAAAAATATTTTCAAGACCAGAATGGGTGAAGCTATAGAAACAGTACTGGATTAGGATTTTATTGGGGGCACAGGATGGAGAAGGACTGGAGAGAAATGAGGAACTAATAACAAATACAGAGGAAAGAAAGTGTTCTAAAATTGAGTGTAGAAATGATTATACAATCCTATGTAATATGATGGAACTATGGAAGTGTATGATACGTAAACCTTATAGTCAAGAAAACCATATTAAATAAATAAGCAAACAAACAAATAAGTATAAGAAAAATGTAAAAGACTTACAAGGAGTGGGGGCAAGCAATAGTATTTCAGATAAGCTATTCAGGAATTCCTATCTAATTGACTGACTTTTGAGCAGAGACCTGAAAGAAGTGAGGCAGCATACCCAGAAGACAATGTGTGCAAAAGCAGTTAGGCCCAGAGAGCCCCAATGGCCAAGTCCCCAAAGCAAAGACGTAATTGGTGCATTTAGGAAGTAGCAAAAAATTCAATATGGCTTACACAGTGTGATGATGAACAAGA
>NW_022103904.1:17270260-17270901 GCF_000313985.2 Echinops telfairi
GAGAATTGCAATTAAAACAACAATGAGATATCACCTCACCCCAAAATAAATAGCAAAGCTGAAAAAACAAACACAAGAAGAAATTATGGTGAGGGAGTGGCAAGACTCATAAACAATTCGTTGTTGTTTTAGGTGCCATGGAGTGGACACCAACCCATAACAAGCCTATGCACCACAGGACAAAACACTGCACCTTCCCAAGCTAGTCTCACCACTGTTCTATGCCTGAGCCCAGAGATGCAGCAACTTTGTCAATCCATCTTGTCGAGAGCCTTCCTCTTTCCCCGTGCTCCACTTCACCAAACATGATGTCCTTCTGTCCAAAGTATGCAAGAGGAAGTCTTGCCATCCTTGCCTCTAAGGGGCACTCTGGCCTTACTTCTTCCAATACAGATTGGTTTGTCCTTTCAGCAATCCATGGTATGTTCAATATTCTTCTTCAGCACCACAATTCAAATCTATCAATTCTTCTACAGTCTTCCTTATTCAATGTTCAACTTTCACATGCATGGGATGGAAAAGAGGTTACCAGAGCTTGGGTGAGGTACACATTAGTCCTTAAAGCAACATCCTTGCTCTGCAATACTCTAAAGATGTCTTGTGCAGCAGATTTACCTAATACAACATATCTTTTGATCTCT
>NW_022103904.1:17272535-17273963 GCF_000313985.2 Echinops telfairi
CCCCTCTCCACTCCGATAAATCAGCTCCTCGTCAGTGACCCTGCGAGTGCCCTCTGACCAGAGGGACCCATCCTCCAGCACTGTCTCTGACAATGTTCTGCTTCCATTCATTAGGCGGAAGCATCTGACAGTGTTTTGGAGCTGTGCATAAGGCCCTGCCTTCCTCTGAAGAGGGGAGCTGAGTCTTTTGTCATTGTGCTGCATCTAGAAGCTCCATGAAAAGCTGTTCACTTTGGGTGACTCTGCTGGCATCTGAAATACCACCGACACAGCTTCCAGCATCACAGCAACAAAGCAGCCACCACAGTATGACAAAGTGGCAGACAAGTACTGGATGGCATTTATAGTTAGGTTTAAATATAAGATCATAATATTAGTGCTTTGTTTTGACACATTTTAAAGTTGTTTCAGTTAAAAAAGTTTTTAAAGGTGAAGTAAAAATACACATGGATTATGGTTCCAGTGGATTCCCTTTGACCATTGATCAAGGATAGAAATAGCATTAATGAACATACGATTAGGTTGAAATGTAATACCTTATCATTTGATCTCCCTTTTGACCCATTTTAAAGGTAATCTACTTTTTAATATTTCTGCTTTCTTTTCAATTGAGGGACTCTCTATCTTACTGTGTTATTGTTGTTAGTTTTTTCTTTCCTTTCCTTTTTCTTTTTAAATATTTCTCTGTACATGAAATCCATGAGAGGTAAATCTATAGACAGTAACTAGATTAATGGTTTTTTGGGATAGGACAGCAGACTTTCAGAGAAAATGGGGACTCATAAAATTGGGTACAAGAAAGAAGAAAATATTCTAAAATTCACTGTAGTTATGATTGTACAACTCTTTTTAACATGACTGAACTATTTATTATATATGTGAATTATATGGCCATAAAACTTTTTTTAAAAAGAAAATAACAACAAAAACGTATACAACTGAAGATAGAAATAGACAACACAATATTAGTAGAGGATTTTAATGTATCTTCTCAAGGAAAGATCATGAAGAGAAAACTCAACCAAGACATAGAAGAAATAAATAATACAATTAACCAACTTGATCTAATACATGGACATAGAGAACTCCAACCAACAAGTATACCTTCTTTACCAGTGCACTTGGAATATTCTCTAGAAGAGATCATATGTTAAGACACAACGTAAGCCTTAATAAAATTTAAAATACTGGCATTTACAATCCATTTTCCCAAGTCACTATGCTATGAAAATATGAAGCAACAATAGGAATAACAAGAAGAAAATAGGAAATACATAAAAATTAAATAATATACTGGTGAAAACTATTGGGTAATTGATGGAAAAAGGAATGAAATAAAATGGTGGGGAAAAATTTAATTCCTTGAAGCAAGTGAAAACAAAAACAAGTGCCAAAGCCTTTGGGATACAGTAAAAGTAGGACTTATTT
>NW_022103904.1:17274392-17275494 GCF_000313985.2 Echinops telfairi
CCACCAATTTCCAAAACCTAGATAAAATGGATATATTTCTAGAAATATATTACCTACTCATATTAACACAGACTGATGTAGAGCACCTCAACAGGTGGATAACAAAAGAAAAAAAACAGATCAGTCATTAAAATTCTTCCAACAGGAAAACATCCAAGACTTGATGGGTTCATAGGAGAATTCTACCTCGTACTCGGAGAAAAGTTGACATCAATTCTACAAACAAATTATTCCAGAGCTGAAAAAGGACAGACAGCAAACACCGGAACTCATTCTATGAAATGTACACAGTCCTGATACCAAAACCAGGCAAAGACATAGCCAAGATATAAAACTATAGACTAACAGCCCTCATAAATATAGGTGCAAAATTCTTCAATAAAATACTGACCAATAGAATCTTACAACATATCAAAAAAATAATACACCATGGTTCAATGGGATTCATACCAGGTATACAACGATAGTTTAACATTAGAAAAATAACCAATGTATTCAAGCACATAGACAAAAACATAAGAAATATATGATCATATCAACCAATATAGAACAGGAATTTGATAACATCAACACCCATTCCTGAATTTAAAAAAACTCAACAAAAAAAGAAGAAAAGGGAAATTTCTCAACATGACAAAGGCCACGTATGCAAAACCAATGGCCATTATCTGGCTCAATGGAGAGTAACACAGCATTATTCTTTTGAATGGGTACCCCTTGGGGTATTTGATTAGTAATTTAGGCTGTGGAATGCATGGTTGATTATCTGAAATGTAAGCCACAATCTAAGTTAATTTTATTTATATTTTTTAATGTCATCACCTCTTCTCTTTGGTGGCCTTTTTGGCCAGTAGCCTCTTCCATTGCTATGGTATCTACAGTAGTATCACAAGATATATACATTATAAATGACAACTCAATGCTCATACATGCCTCAAAAAAACTCACTGCCATCTGAGTTTCAGAAATTGCAACTGTTTTATGGGAGTCAAAAGCCTCATCTTTTCTTCAAGGATCCTCTGATCAGGCAGTTTGCAAATCACTACACCAGGGGTCCTCATAAATGCCTACTTGCGTAATAAACCTTAAACTCCTCACATGA
>NW_022103904.1:17276252-17277510 GCF_000313985.2 Echinops telfairi
CTGTGGATGTGTCATAACTTTATGGTTAAGAACCATTTACTAAAGTTTTTCTTCTCATAAATGTAAGGTCAGTGATTATTTTAAACACATTTTTTCTAAATTCTTCACTTATTTACACAAGGAGGCAAGAATCAGTGGTGACAAGAAATTAATGTTACTCACTTATTGACTTGCTGATGTAACTCTTTCTTGGTCCACTGTGGCGCCTTTATCGAAGCAAAGAGCAACAGATGCTCCAGGACTGTGAGATTGTCAAACAGGACATTGTGCTGAGGACACACCCCCAGCTCCATTCTGACTGCGCTCAAGTCTGTCTGGAGATTCTTTCCATTGATAATAATAGTTCCAGAGGTGGGAGGATGGAGCCCTGTCAACATGGATCTATCAGAGAAAACAAAGGATAGTGTTCAAGTGTATGGATGAGGACATTAAGCCGCTCTAGCTACAGAGTTGAGTTTCTCTTCGTCTCAAAAGTCTGTACTGAGAATGTAAAAGCATAGAGATCTACAAGTTTAGTGATGGCTTCCTAATTAATCTGGATTTACACATGCAAAAACAAATGGACAATAGAAAAGAAATATAGAGATCCAGCCTCTGAGCTCACAGGTAAACTAATACATGAAAAGAAAGAAAGAAAATGCTTACGATGTTACCCAGATAAAAAAGGACATACATAATGGTGGTCTTTCCAGCACCATTTGTCCCCAACAAAGCAGTGAGTTGGTCCCTGTGGAACGTGAGAGTGAGGTCTCTGATGGCCACTTTATTAGGTTCATATTCTTTGGTCACAGACACCATAGTGACTCCTGGGCATCCTTCTCCAGGGCTCCCTTCTGTGTGTTGCAGAGATGAGCCTGCAGGAGAGAAATTAATTTATTATAAAATTTCAAAAGTTCCAGAGAAGGTTCTTTTCTTTTTTAGTAATTTTCAAATTTAGTGATATATCCATGTTCTATTTTTTTAAAACATTGAACAATTTAATTTGTTTGTGACAGAGCAATTTGAAATATTTGTTTATGATAATGATGTCCCTAAAGTGAACCAGAGACATATATATATAAACTATAGATGTATGAATGAATTGGGGTTTGCAATTAATCCTAGCCCAATTCTAAGAACAGTGAGTTCTTATGACATGACCCTAGTTGATACTCATCTTCACAAAGAAATCATTAAGTAGCTGGGTGCTACAGAAAACTGTGGTGAAGAAACCAGATGGTACCCAGTTATAAGAAAGAATAGCTGGGTCTTAAAACAA
>NW_022103904.1:17278496-17280309 GCF_000313985.2 Echinops telfairi
TAGACCAAAATATTCAGAAAGGATTTCCTTAAGAGTAGAGTTAATGTATACTCACTGAAGTGTTCCAAATTTTCCTATTCATGTTTTACTTATAGAATTAGTCATCTACAATATTTATTAGCAATATAAAATAATTGTGATAAGAATTTCCTTATGTGCCACACATCAATCTACATATGTGTGTGTGCGTGTGAGAGAGAGAGAGAGAGAGAGAGAGAGAGAAAGAGAGAGGGGGGCATACCAAAAAAAAACTGGAATTTTTTTTCAAAGCTATGTATTTAAATTTTTGTACAAAACAACCTCATCACGTTCAAAGTACTCTCCATTGCACTTAATATATTTGTCAAATCTGTGATTCCATTCTTGGAAACATTTTTCCAACTCATTTGTTTGGGTGGCTGACAATACCTCCCTCATTTTTCCCTTGACCTAGACTATGTCATCAAATCGCTGTCCTTTCATGTCCCAGGGCATTCGTGGAAACAAAGAAATCACATGAAGTGAGGTCAGGTGAGTAAGGTGCCTTGGGCAAGAGAGGCATGCTGGTTTTTGCCAAAAACTGGCACACTGAGATGGCTGTGTGAACATGTGAATTGTCATAGCAGCAAAACTAGTCCCGTCTGCCACAAATTGGGACTTTTTTTTTTTTTTGCTACACATTGTTACACTAGCTTTTCAGAACCTCTAAATAGAAAGCTTTACGTCTGCACTGGTAGAAAAGCACGAGTTGACATTTTCATCCATTGGGGAAGGAGGTTTGTCATCAATCAACATTTCACCTTTTTTGAAATGAGAAAATCACTTGAACACTGGCTTGTATGCTTTCCCATTGTTTGTAAGCTTTTCCTGCCCTTGAAAGTTGTGTTCAACACAACAGTTTCTGTGGCATTTTTCCAGAGCAGGAAACAAAATCTCACAGTCACATGCTATTCTCTTAAATTGACCATCACAACAAAATGAGGTTCCAGTGAAACTGCTAAAAGAAAAAATTCACTGTGACCAGAGAGAACCTTCCCAGGTGACGCCACTGAGTGCACTAACTCAGAGGAAGTTGCTATTTGCTTGCTTAGGAGGAAAAATGCATACCACAAAATCTCCACTCTGCCCAGAGTAATTCCCATGGGTGTGTGTGTGTGTGTGTGTGTGTGTGTGTGTGTGTGTGTGTGTGTGTGTGCTTCACAAAGTTCTTCTAAAAATCAAATTAAAGGATAGTAAGATTTTGCACAACTCTTTGAAGCACATAGAAAGATAGGTATGGGTGTAGACACACACATGCAAAGGGTTAGTAGAAAGGAATTGCTACTGGGATTCCAGTTTATACGTGCATCAGTTTATTTCAAACAAACTGAGCTTACATGTTTCTCTGTGAAGGTATGTGCCCTCTCGGTAAGACACTTTTCTTAGTCTCTTTAGAGAGACTTCAAAACAAGAAAAGAAAATAAACATTTTGTGTCATGGGGGAATAAAGCTTGAAAGTAGGGCTAATACCAATTGTTTAAAGAAAATGCAAATGGACATCTTTCCAAATGATTTAAGCTTTGCAACAAGTTTGCATGAATGCTACCCAACATAGAACAACAGTCACTCTTAGATGGATCAAACCTGCTGAGAGGATGGGAAAACCATTCACCTCAATGAATGAACCCACGATGGCTAAAGTCCAGAAACTGATCGAAGAATATCATAGAAGTCGAACTGATAAGATAGCTACTGAAATCAGGATCTCATATAATTAATATTTTCAAATTTAAGCAAACATTATAGCCTTAACAAGCTTTTGGGTCAATGACTGCCAAAATTGTTTTACAAAAAT
>NW_022103904.1:17280883-17301027 GCF_000313985.2 Echinops telfairi
AGAGATTCCCCCAGCCCCACCCCAAACTGCCCCACCCTCACCTATTCATTCTTTGAAGGGAGCAAGGCTAGTCTATGAGAATTTCCACGGGAAACGTTTTTTCTGTCCACCTCACCATCCTGATCCTGTGTCCTCAGACTTTTTAGCTCCCCATAATCAAAGAACATTTTTACGAGGAACACAATTTGAGTCCCATGAGAATGCCAAAAGTGTCCCTTTGATGTCATCTGTGGTTTGATGATGTCATTCTGCTCCGTAAATCACAGAGCAGAGACCCTGGAGGAAGACGAGGGAGAAGAAAACACCGCCTGCAGACCTACAAGACAGGGATGTTGAGAAACAGTGGCTGCATAGTGTGATAATTTTAATAAATATTTCTGTGATGTGCTCCTTCTGTATGTGTTAAGCATATGCCCATCTTGTTTTTGAGTTGGGTGGCATCTTGCATGGAATGGAATGATAGCAGTCTTGTCCTTTTATTTCTGAATAGCAGTTACCTCATCTGCAAGTGGCATAATATTTAAAGAGCTCACATATGTGACAACTCGTAGACTATTTTAAATACAGTCTACACGGTGGCTTTTATTTTACAAGTGGACACAGTGGAACTAAAAAGTCTTTTATACTAAATTATTATATGTACATAAATGCACACAACATATAACCATGAGCACTGTGAACCGTGGGTTCACAGAGTAAATGTTAACAGAAGGTCCAGCTTCCCACTCGGCCCTTTACTGTTTCTAAGATCAAGTCAGACAGGTAGGGGGCCTGTCTGAAACATACTCACATCGTGACAATGACTGGACTGGAAAGAAGCGACAAAACCAAAATACAAAGCTGACCAAAAAGTAACCACATGTGCTCGATTCTTACAAACCTTTACTGGCAAAGCTCTCATTGATGAAGAATAGACTAGAGGAATTTTTATAATACTTCTTCTCCACCAAGCCACATATATTCTTCCAATATGATGCAGTAAAGGGAAAATACCACGGTTTCCTTAAACCGAAAGTTCCTGAAATATAAGATACGATTAAAATAAATTTATTTTTCCTTTTTATAAAAAGAATTCTGTAATGAATTTATAAAAAACGTCTGTAATGAAATATTTTAATGAGTTAATAGGTACTGTTATTTGAGTCTTTTCAAGGCCCACTCTGTGTGTAAACCAGAAACATGAAGGAGAACAGAGTGACTTAGCAATCGCAGCCAGGACCTGATGTTCTTCCTCTCTTCCTGACATGGGGTCAGCAGCCCATAAAGCCTGCAATTCCAGGGAGCTGCTGGCATTCTGCCACATTCCTGCCAACCTTGTATCTATGTGACGCTGCACCCACCAACCAGTGATCGCGCAACTTCCCACTTCGCCTTCCAGCTTCATCGGCTGGCAGCTGTGTGAGTCTGGCTGGAGCTCTAGCTCGCATCAGACCCATGGACTTGAGTTGAACTCCACTGGGTTCCTTCCTTGATCTATCTTTCTGGATATCTAGTTCTTTCTTCTACATTTTTAAGTGCACTTCTTTTTGCATCTTTGGAACATTTAGCCTAACAGGTGGTCAATATATATGGTGTGAGTAATTGCTGCATATCTCCCACAGAGTAAACATTTGATGGTCCCGCTTCTAGGCTTCTTCTGTGTTACTGGTGCTCTGGAGGTTGCCATGAGTTACTAGAAAAGGAAACGTGAACATGAGGTGACTGCATGGAGGAATTAATAAAAATCCTAAGAAGAAAATGCACAGTGCCCATAGTCCTATATGAAACTGTGGTAATTATATAATCGTTTGTCAATTTGAGGATTAAGAGTGAAGGGGTGGAGCCTAGTCATAGTCAACGATGCCTCTGTGAGGGCATGGCTTTCTCCTGAGGATTCTGGGGCATATGGATTTTCCTCCTGGGAGGCGGAAGACTTCTCTTTCTCTGCTCACGTCCTGTAAGATATCCTTGAGGAAAAGCCACATGGACCTACCCTGATGCAGCCCTGGGAACTGGAGAAGCCACGTTGAGACCCCTACCAGCACTGAGGTGCTTACAACACCACTGGATCCAAAGACTTTCTACCCACTGGCCTGTGATTGTCCTGCATTCAGCGTCATTGCATGTGTTTCGTAAGTCTGAAGAGGACTTCATAGATTGATATCGGACATATGGGCTAATATTGGACTTACGAGCTTAGACTGGACTAAGCTGGGGTGTTTGCTCAATATTCAGATGCTCTTGTATCTAAACCTCTTTCTTATATACATATGAGTGTCTGTGGATTTGTTTCTCTAGTCTACCCAGACTAACACAGAAACATATCAACATTCTATTTGAATGACTGAAGTCTACATGAAGAATATTTTAGCATGTTGACCATCACACAAAGGAGAGAGATGCAAGTCTCATGAAGTCTAATTAGAAGACTCAGAAAGATGATCGCGTACTAAAAGTTCATTTGTGATCCTAGCACAGGTCTACTATTTGCCATTCCTTTATGGAGTCAGCATGAGGAGCACATAGATATGCCATGTGTATCACAGGCAGTATTTAACTTGTTCTGTATCCCAACAACTCTTCATAACCTTCATTTTCCCCAAGTCACATATTCTATCCCTACCTGAAGCAGTACCATTGAGAGACAAGAGATAGAACAGCACATATGCAGACAGGGCTAGGGGAGGGAAGGGGGCTCACATACACATACAGGAAACACTGGGAATGGCAGGATATCTGGCTGGGGTGATTTCAACAGCCTAGAGTAACTTTAAATCTTAAGTCAGCAGGCACCAGACCCCTGGATTAATTTTAAACCAAAGTCGGCAAATCCATAACCCGTTTGGGTGAACCATTACCTGATTACTTCCTTGTCCATGCCCATGCAAGACCGCAGCATGGCCAGAGCCTGACCAGGTACATGATTGGGTCTGAGGAATGTTATTAGACCCCATTCATAAGCTGGACTGGTCCATTCATAACCTGGAGACCCAGACCGACTAAGAACTCCACATCCAACAAAAAAGCCCAAGCAGAGTTCCTTCAGCACCACCCCACTGGAGTCCCCACAGGCTGTGCCAGGTGATTTCCTTTCCTTTGTAAATAAACTTGGCTTTCTGCTTGCTGTTTGTGGTCTGTGAGTCCATTCTTCGATTTGAGAGTCCAGCAATAACTGGGCACATCAAAGCAGGTGCAATCTTTCGACGTCCAACTTGGAATGATAAGTGAAGGCACTCCTGCCTGTGCCCTTGCTTTCGCCTTCCCCGCTCCGTTTCCTTCTGGGACAGGTCAGGTCTGTTTGCCGTCCACTTTGAAATGGGCAGCAGAAACCCACCTCAGGCTTCTGCTTGGACCCGAGCAGCTGGGCCTGTGTGGAAACGCTTCCCCTTCCTTTTTCTGCATCTCTAGTTCGACTCCAGAAAGGCCAGGGGGCCCAAAGATCCAGTTGATCTTTCGGCACTGAGTGAATGTCCTGGGACTTACCATGGAAGTTCTGGGGTCTCATTTTGGCTCTCCCAACCCTTTTTGTCCTTCCTTTCCCCATGATATATGGGGAGTCCTCTTTAGCAAAAGCCATCGCTCGCTCACTCACTGACATGGAGTCAATACTGACTCACAGTGACCCCCAGCAGGGTTCTGAAACAGTAACTGTTTACAGGGCTAGAAAGCCGTCTTTCTCCCTTACAGCTGCTGGTGGTTTCGAACTGCTGACCATGAGGATTGGAGCCCAATGCGGAACCACTACCCCATTGAGAAAAATATTCCTTAGTTGTCCTTGGTGCCCCAGGACTTTCCTCCAAAGAAGCCCTTCCATATTCACAGGGATAGGTACAGTTGGTAGACACTCTCAGGGGGATAACAGGAAGAACAGAGATCCCAGAAGACCATTCATCTTCCTTTTCAGGGTATGACATGTTGTGTAAATTTCATAGTCTTATTGCCCCAATGTCTTTTTAAGCACTATCCTTTGAAACATTAAGTCAGGAGCCCCAAAATTACATCTCCTCCGTGATGAGTGGCCCCGCTGGTTAAGTAGTTCAGCTCTTGTTTGCAACAAATGGACTGGAAGAGATTCCAGAAGGCCACTGCATGCCTTTGACAGCAAATGGGGAGTCAGAAGTTCATTGATTACCCTTTGTTCCAAGCAACCACAGGGGCCACACTTTTTCCCCCTATAGGTTTTAATTATTTGATCCCTATTAATTCGATTCCTATTGAGAGCTAAATGGCATCTTCAGAAATACTTTTATTGGATGGCTGCCCGTGGAGCTGCCAGCAGCTGACCTCTTCTTTTACTGGACAACAGGGATGAGCCCATGCACCAGGGAAAGTTTTTCAGGTATCAGAGCTGAGAGGGTATTGGGTTACTCCTATGTTGTTAAGGTATGATGAATTGGGAGGGCCAAGGTGCCCAGGCATCATAGAGTTTCAAACCTTGTCCATAGGGATTCAACAGCCAGAATTTCTTGCTCACAATGCAGGTCACTGTGACTTTTTTTTTTTTTTAATCCTCCCACTTCTCTCGTTCCTGAAATGGGTACTTCTTCGTGGTTCCCACCTGACAACACTCTACTGGGCTGCATATTGAAAACTTAGTCCCCGTTTGACCCCCAAACCCCGAAGAAAGGTCATTTGGTTTTCTTCTGCAAAAAGGTTTGGTCCCCAGTATAAACTATTTGAGGGAGAGCAATGGCCCCCTGACAGAAGAATTAATTGTAACAACTTCCTACAGTTAGAATTATTTTTAAACAGGAGGGCAGGTGGTCTGAGGTTCTCTATGTGCAAGCTTTTTTTTTGTCCTCTAAGAAAATCAGAAGTCATCATCACAACAAAAAATCTTACCATAGTGAATGATGGGGGGAATGTGGAGTGGAGACCCAAAGCCCATTAGTAGGCCACTGGAGATCCCTTGCAGAGGGGTTGTGGGGAGGAGATGAGCCAGTCAGGGTGTGATGTAGCAACGATGAAAAATACAACTTTCCTCTAGTTCCTAAATGTTTCCTCCCCACTCCCACTATCATGATACGAATTCTACCTTGCAAGTCTGGCTAGACCAGAGGATGTACACTGGTACAGATAGGAACTGGAAATACAGGGAACCCAGGGAGGATGATCCCTACAGGACCAGTGGTGTGAGTGGCGATACTGGGAAGGTAGAGGGAGAGTGGGTTGGAAAGAGGGAACCGATTACAAGGAACTATATGTGACCTCCTTCCTGGGGGATGGACAACAGAAAAGTGGGTGAAGGGAGACGCCGGACAGGGCAAGATATGACAAAATAACAATTTATAAATTATCAAGGGCTCATGAGGGAGGGGGAGCAGGGAGGGAGGGGAAAAATGAGGACCTAATGCAGGGGGCTTAAGTGGAGAGGAAATGTTTTGAGAATGATGAGGGCAATGAATGTATAAATGTGCTTTACACAATTGATGCATGTATGGATTGTGATAAGAGTTGTATGAGCCCCTAATAAAATGATTAGGAAAAAAAAAAGATAATCAGAAGTGATAGAAAGTTTGTTATTTTGACATGTTTCTCCTCACAACTTTAGCGGCTAAGGGAACCAAGACGATTTCCAAGTCTTTGGTACCTCCACTCTGCAACTAGAATTTTTGTAGTTTTGGTGAGCCCTTCCTGTCCCCCATATCCAGGGACCCCTGTGTCTACTGGGGCTACTAAAATCCCTGAAAACAAAGTTCGTTCTAGACACAAATGAGAGCTCACTAGAGCTCTACAATGCCCTCTTAACAAACTGGGGCCAGAACTTTTTATCAAGGTGCACTTTACTCATTCCCTTCTCCCTCTCTGACTTGAATCTGGAAAAGTCCTCAGATGACCCCAAAAAGAATATAGATAAATTCCGGGAAGTAGCCCAGGCTTTTTACCTTTCCTGGAGCGATGGAATGCTCCTGCTAGACCAGGCCTAACCAGTTCAGAGAAATTCATACTGTTAGAAGCAGTTCAGACCTTTGGAAACATTTTAAACACAGAAGGTGACATGGCTACCAAGGAAAATGCCTGATTCCCCACTGGAAATCAAACTGTCTCCTTCATAGACCAAGAGTTTGATCCTGATAAGCCCCGAGATTAGAATAGAAGATACTTCCAAGCCTGTATCCACTAAGGCTTCAAAGATCCAGGAGAAAACTCCTCAAATATTCTCCACCATTAATCAGGAGTCAGAGGAAAATCCCACAGCATTTCTGGAAGGACTAACGGAGGCTAAGAAGAAGCACACTCCCATTTCTCCAGACTCCCCTGAGGATCAGGTCGTATCATAGGAACAAATTATCACCTAGTCAGCCCTGGACATAAGGAGGAAATTGCAGAAGCTGGTTCTTGGTCCCAATTTGCACCTTGATCATCTTTTTTAATTTGCTAACTTGATTTTTCATAACCAATACAATAAGGAGAGGAAAGGCAAGAAAAAGGCAGAACCCTTTGCCATGGCATTTCCACAGGATAAGCTGGGCATTGCCAGACCCAGTTCTCCAGGAGCAACCCTGGAGCGTGCTACTTTTATGAGCAACAGGGTCACTTTCAGAGAGACTGTCCCAGAAGGGCCAAGAGGCTACCTAGACCCTACCACCAAGATTTTGGCAGATGGGGTCAGGAGGAAGGCTTGACAGGGGTTGCATGGGGAGCCTCAATTTATCCCACCACTCCATATAACCCAGAAGAAATAATGAAGGGACCTCCTTGATAAGACCTGTCCAAAATAATTGAGAACTTAAAAGATCAAAATATTGTGGTGCCCTATAGCAGGCCTTGAGTTTGGTCCAGGATCCACAACTGGTGAATGGCAGTGAATGGCGGTGATGCCATTCAGTAGTGTTCCCACAGGAACTGACTAGGTTCACAGCATTAGACCTAATGATGCATTCTTGGGCATCCCCTTGCATCTGACCTCTCATTTTATATTTGCACTTTAAGATTTCTCTGACCCATCAGTCCAGCTCACATAGACTGCCATATCTCAAGGGTTCTGAAACAGTCCCTATATCTTCAGTCAGGTCTTTACTCAAGACTTGAGTCATTTTACCCATCCAATGGTCTCTCTTTTACAGTATGTAGATGGCATCCTTCTCTGTGCATCTTCTGAGAGTGCCTGTATTGAGGCTTACGTGGTTCTGTTAAATCTGGTAGCTGACACTGGATACACAATTTCATGGGACATGGCTCAGCAGTACAAACAGCAAGTATGATGCACGGTATTAGTAAAAGCAGCAGGCTCTAGAGCGCTCTGAGAAGAGAGAACTGAAGCCAGAGTTACCTGTCCTCCACCCCGGAGCTAAAACCAG
The DNA here is from genome assembly GCF_000313985.2 of Echinops telfairi. Classification (NCBI taxonomy): domain Eukaryota; kingdom Metazoa; phylum Chordata; class Mammalia; order Afrosoricida; family Tenrecidae; genus Echinops; species Echinops telfairi. Next base: position 17,288,164 of record NW_022103904.1, read on the forward strand.
GCTTGCTGACTGTGCTCATTAACACACGTTGGGGCTATTGCCAACCCACAAGCCATGACCAGTAGGGAAATTTCTTCATAAGTTTCAACCAGCATTATTTTGTCTGTGTATCATGGGCACTTTTGGTAAACAAAGGTTAGAAGACCTTTACCTTAAACTTGTTCTCCCATTTCCTAGTAGTGGTCTCTCTCTCCCTTCTGGGCTCATTTTTATTCCTGATATAATTAGTAATCCCCAAGAAAAGTATCCTTTTACATAGTGAGAAAAATTTCTAAATAAGAATCCAAAGTAGGGAAAACTCTTTCTTCTCAAAGACACCCTTTTTTTATATTACCCTGTTTCCCCGAAAGTAAGACATCCCCCGAAAATAAGACCTACTTACAGTTCTGCCTCTCTCTGAAATATAAGGCATCTCCCTTGAAAATAAGCACCCCCGAAGCTACCATAACTCTGGACTCAGGACCATAGCAGCAGGCACCGCCATGAAGCTCACTGTTGGCTGCAGCAGCAGCTGGAGCAGACAGGAAGTACAAGGTCTCTTTTAATAAGACAATAAACAATAAATGTGTACCGTATTTTTCTTCATGGAAAAATAAGACATCCCCTGAAAATAAGACTTAGTGCATCTTTGGGAGCAAAAAGTAATATAAGACACTGTCTTATTTTTGGGAAAACAGGGTACCAAATCCTCCCCTTAGAAACACCTCTGGAGGAATTACTTTTGAGATTGTCTGTGTGGTAGTTATATAATCATTTGTCAATTTGAGGATTAAGAATGTAAGGGTGAAGTCTAGCCTATCAATCAGATCATAGGCAGTGGGGCCTCTGTATAGGCATGGCCTTCTCCTGAGAATTCTGGGAAATCCAGTATTTCCTCCTTGGAGGTGGGAGACTCTCTGCTCACACCCTGGGAGGCATAGCAGCTGACAAGGCACATGGACCCACCCTAATGCAGAGACCTCTGCCAGCGGTGAGATGTTTCCAATGTCACTGGATCCAAGGACTTTCTATCCACTGGCCTGTAAGCTTCTACATTTGGCATCATTACATGTGTTTCGTGAGTCTGAAGGGGACTTTACAAATTGGTATTGGACATATGGGCTAATATCGGACTTATGGACTTGATCTGGACTGGGCTGGGATATTTTCTCAATGTTCAATTGCTCTTGTATATAAATAATCTTTCTTATACACATATGAGTACCTATGGATTTGTTTCTCTAGTCTCCAGACTAACATAGTCTGCTATTCTACAAGCCCATGGGAAACAACAACAAAAATATCATTTTCACCAAATTTCCTCAACTGTCTACAGCACAATTTAGCACTTCAGCAAACGTGGTGGATTGTTTAAGGATACCATCTCAATACCTTCCAATACAGAATCTCTACAAACTCCATGTTTTCCACCATAATCAGGGCACCTGAATGGGCACTACATTTCAGGCTTTTCAAAGGCTTTTACCCTTTATACTGGGTAAAATAATTCCACCTTTGTCAATCCACTGGTAGACCCTCTAGTCACAGCCGCCTCTGCAACCCAAGGAGTAGAGTGGTCAGGAACAATGTGTAAATCGAGAAGAGGAAGGTATGCCACAGGAGGAAGTGTCCACCTTCACACATCTTGATAAATCCCAGGAAAGCCATCGGATTGATGAGTCACCACATACTGGAAATGGGAGGCCACAGGTCATGAGTCTGACCACCCAGGACCTTGCCAAGTGAGGACCTAGTTATGCCCCAACGTACCAGGAACCGCCACCATTAAAAACACACAAAAAACCCATCCCTGAACTCAATCCCGCCTGCCAGATATATGAATATAAGAGGGGCCTGACAGCTCTGAGCAGCCTCACTACTTTTACTCTTTCTGTAGTGTAAACCCATTGGGGGTTCTGTTCCTATTGTATCCTGACTTTAGTGCCCCGTAAACCTGCTCCGCTGCCTCTTCCTACCTGTTTGTTCTGTTTCTGCGGTGCTCTTTTTGAGAAGCCGGCAACACTGGAATTGGCCGGGTAGAGGGATCACTGCACCCTAGCACTATGACTTATTTGGAGGCCTGACTAAGGTCTAAAGATGAGATATAATGAATTTGTGATTCCTGAGCCTATTGAATCCTGTCTCCATGGTCAAGGGGAACCTGTTCACTGGGTTGTATTCTAACTGACATCCAGGTAGTCTGGGACCACCCCTCTTTGCTTCTTCCCATGGAATCTAGTAGGCACATATGTAGGGGAGCAGGGCTCTTCAGTCTCTTCAACAAATTGTTTAGCTTTTTGGACACTGCTGGAGCATCTGCAGGAGGACGTTCCCTAGGATTACAACAAAACACTGCTAAGGGAATGACAATAGCTTTAGTAAAGATCAGCGTAATTTTTATTTTACTTCAAGAACAATGAGACTCCCAGGCTGTGTGGCACTACAGAACTGGAGAGCTCTAGACTTATGATCAGCTTCAGAAGGACGAACCTGTCCTTACTTTAAAGAGCCATGTTGCTTTTATTTGTAAAAAATCAGGACAAGTGGAAGAGGCTATCAATGACATTCAAGAATCAGGAACAAACTTTAAAAACGGAGCCTCATACGGATTCCCTACCTGGCTGTTGTCATGATGCCTACCCCTGCTTTTGTCCTTAATAACCTTTATGGTTTGGGGCCCAGCCTTACTTAGATTCTTTACCTGTTTTGTTTTGTTTCCCTTCCAGAATTGAAGCTATTAGATTACAAATGCTATTGAGCCAATGTCACCATCCTTAAGAATACCAATTTCTAGAACCTATTTCCACCTCCGTCTACCATGGGCCCCTGAATGGATGATCTCTTTCAGAAAAGCAGAAGTTAGCTAAACCAAATTCCCCTCATCACCCCTTGACACAGGGCTTTGAAGGAGTCTCAATAAATGCAGAAGCCTTGTCCTACTTGACTTGGTATATGCGGAGTCTGGGGCCTCTCCCATATTCTACACAAACCCCAAAGGAGTCGACCTGATTGCTGATGATGCCTCCTGATGCCCCCCTTCAACAAGAAGGAGCCAGATTGGTTGTCACCCCAGCTCCCTAATATCAATTAGGGCTTCCTCTCAAAGGAGTGGATGAAGAGATAGGAAATAGAAAAACATATAGGCAGACAGAGTTGTGGGAAGGGGAGAGGAGCTCACAAGCATACACACAGGAAACATTGGAAATGGCAGAATATCTGAAGGGGTGGGCAACTTTAAATCTTAAGTCAGCAGGCACCAGACCCCGGGCTTAATTGTAAACTCTGAAGTTGGAAAACCCATGACCCTTTTTGCTGCCCCATTGCCTGCTTACTTCCTTGTCCATGCCTATGCGAGACCTCAGCATGGACAGAGCATGACCACGTCCGTGACTAGGTCTGAAGACGTGACCAGCCTTTGGATTGGTCCATTCATAATCTGGAGACACAAGCTGGCCAAGAACACCACCTCCAATAAAAATACCTAAATAGAGTTCCTTCAGCAGCCACTCATTGGAATCCTGACCGGGTGTGTAAGGTGCTTTTCTTTCCTTTGTTAAGTGAACTTTGCTTTCTACTTGCTGTTGGTGGTCTGTGAGTCCATTCTTCGGTTTGAGAGTCCAACAATAACTGGGCACATCAAAGTCGGCGCAACACCAGCATCGCTGCTTCCTTACCAATGGGAAAGGTTTCTCCAAGGTCAGAGTGATGGTGAGCTCCAGTGGCCACACAATTAACCACTGACTCCACTCACGGTTTAGATGAAGGCCTTGCCATCTATTTCAAAAATTTGCCAATGAAAACCTTGGATCACAACTGTCTGATCTGCAACTGAGTACGCCGATGACAAAAGAACTGGGCAAAGCTTCAATTGATTGTGCAAGGGAGTTGCCATCAGTTGAGGGTCAGCTCTAACCAAGGCAGCTAGCAACAGCCATGACCCTGTCATGTTCCCCATTCATCGAGCACACTTGCAACCGTTAAATATTGGCGCTCCTCTTTCAAAGAAGTGGCGACCCATAGAGCAAGACTCCACTGCTTTCAGTTCCTAGTCTGCATCAACCCAGTAGAGTAGAAATCTCACGTGCTTTCCAGCAACTCAGTTACTTTAACTAGCAAATGGGAAGAATAGAGTGAGCCCATGTGTGCATCCACATAAACGCAGTGTTTGTGAAAATAAAAGTTGATAAACTGAAAATACTTATTGCTGTATTTTCTCTCCCTCCTAATCTTTAGGTGGTGGGTCCCCTTCCAAGGGGCCCCCCTCAGTGACCATCCTCAGTCCCTGCCAAAGACAGAGGGAGCCACCTTGAGAAAGAAAGTGGGAAATGAGATTCAAAATGCCTTAGAAATGTACATAAACTCTGAATTAATCATTAATATTCTAGGAATCTTGAATTTAAATTTCTACAGAAATAACAAAATGACGACAGAATAGGGGCCTAAATTTGGGCACAAACATATTCATTCTAGTGTTATTTGTAAAGAGGAAATGGCTTAAACTTAAAAGTAAGGAAAGGGTAGAAAGAATTGTTAATTTCATTTAGTGGATTATATTAATAGTATTTTAGTAGCATTTTCAAAGACATGGATAGTAATTATGTGAAGAAAAAAATTTTTTATTAGAGTAAAATATTATCAGGAGGGACTAGCCATCCTACTTGGTAAGAACAGCATGCTTGATAAAGTGAGGGGCAGGCAAAAAGAGCAAGCCTTTCAATATGATGAGCTTCACACTGACTGCCACCCTGAACTCAAGCAGGGTACGAGTTGTGGGGACAGCACAGGCTGCGGCAGTGTTGGGTTGTACGTGGGGCTGCAATGAACGGGAACCAAATTGAGGTCAGCCAACCGCAATAACATGTACAGCAAAGTATCTTTTAAAAAGGAAGTAAAGCTCATTGTTGCTTTTGGCTAATGAGATTGAAACAGTAAAATTTTCCCAAGCTTTTCATAAACATATGTGACAGGTTTTATGTCAACTTGGCTGGAACAGGGTGTTCAGTAGTTGGACAGTCATGCCCAACGATGCGCTCTAACACTCTGATGGAATCTAACCGATGTAAACAATTCTATGAGCAGCCAGCAGGTGTGCCAGAGTCCTGATCAGGACACAGCTTGATGTGATTAGAAAAAGGGACTCCTGGGGGTGTGACCTGCTCCTTTTTAAACAGACTCTGTGGGAAAGCTTGTCACTCCTGCTGGGTCTGGATCCTGCTTCTGCTCTGCTGACATTTTTCCACATTGCCTGAAAATCCCAGGTGCCAACCTGGAACTGGCAACCTTGGACTCATCTGGTTTTATGTTCACCAGCCGGTGATCTCTCTGCACTGTCTTCCTTCTTCCTGGTTCATCAGCTAGATGAGTCAGGAGAAACCTCCAGCTAACCCCTCCTCCCTTGCATACCTACTTCTACAACTGTGTAAACCATTTCTTGATATAAATTTCTTTCAATAAATAGGTATAATCGTAAGAATCACTGATTTTGCTTCTCTAGAGAACTTAGCCTAACACCATGTGTATTTTCCAAAATGTATACAAACATCTTTTTATCCGATGTAGCACAATTCAGATTTTCAGAGCTATTACTGAGAAAGTCGATGATCCTAAGGACAAAATCTGTGGCACATTTATTTCTTACAATGAAAGTACAAGAATATTCTCACATGTTGAATAAACCAGAACAAAGCACTACAACAAAATCTTAATTCTGCTCAACTTCACTAGAAGTGGAAGTTATAAAAAGATATAATCCATAAAATGACTTTCAAAATTTTAGTCATGAGCTGAAGTAATGATCATTTACATAAACACCCATGCACACAACTTGTGCCCCTCCCCCCAACACACACACCATTTAGCCGATATCAAGCGATAGCCAATCCCAACAATGGAACTACCATGATGCTCCTTGTCGATAGAGTCCTCGCTTTGGTCATAGAAACCTTTGTCTCACCCCAGGTCTGCCTTCCTGGGGGAGGCTCTTGACTGAGAAATGAAGAACAGAGCACTGTATAAAGAGATACAAGGAAAGAGCTGGTCTACCTCACTGAGGTAGTGGGTCTCAGCTGTTTAAGAACAATACGGGTGTGTGAGGACTTAGCAAGCTAACGAGGACAATGAACAATCTCCAGGCTGGAGTATGACCTTGTCCCTTGCTGTTCCACAGCTGGGATCTTCCTATTGCAGATATTTAAGTCATAAAGCATAAACGAATTAATACCATACTCTTGTAGCACTAAGGGGACACAAATGAACCAGACACAGACGCCACCTCCTTATGACTTTAATCTAGTAAAGAAGACCACTAAAACCTATAAATATAATGAAGGTGATAAAATATTTGAATAGCAGGATGGAACAAGCCATTCAAGCCCTTAAAACGGAGTGAGAAAGCAAAGGCAGAGCGATGTAAGGGGTGGCTTCTAGTTCAGCACACAAAAGCACAGAGTGCCCAGTTAAATTAATGTTTCAAATAAAGAACAGAACGATTTTTAGTATGTCTCTGGTGTAGTGAGTTATGTATTTGGATTGCTAATAGCAATGTCAATGCTTCAAATCTACCAGCTGCTCCATAGGATAACAATGGACTTCAACTCCCAAAGATTTATAGTCTTGGAAACCTAAAATGTGAGTTCTAATCTGCCCAATAGGGTCACTATAGTTGTATAGGGATGTCTCAAAATAGTGTTTGTTGCTCATTTACAATCAAACAAAACTGGGAAAGCTGCTCGTTGTTTGGCAACCTTGTGTTGAAATGCTCGCTTTGTCCCTTAGGAACTGCCCCTCAGAGCAGTATGACTGCAGCCGAGCAAGAGCAATGACTATGAACTAGACTAGGTTAGGGATGAGCTGTTAGTCCGTGAACTTATGAACTTTCATTCTGTAGACATCATGGAGTCAAGGGAAACTGTTAAGTTGCGGAGGGACAGCATGGTCATCGATAGATAGGTTGGCGTGTGCTCCAGAGGCGTGGAGAAAGGCTACCGGGCACTAAGTACTCCAGGTCAGACAAGAGGAGGCCTGAAATAAGCAGATGTAAAGGGGACCGTGCATTTTCAGGAACAGGAAGAAGCATTAAAATATGAAAGGCTCTTCCAAATTTGAAAACATAAAAAAGAGATCAATTGAATAGTAAAGGCTGATCTTGTAATTAAAGCATGTCAGCCCTAATAGCCCTGGACTTTTAGAATCCTCCTAAACAGTCTATGAATATAAACGAAAAAGGGAGCTGGCAAAAGCCATGTTAGCTGCGGGTCCCTTTGTCCTTTCTTGCACTTTGCTACTGCTTATAAATCCACACTAATTTTGTAGGCAGGCTCCACTGACACGTCTCCCTCTCACAGGATCCAATGTCATCGGACACATTAATAAGTGTGTGGACCTCAGTGCTCAAGGGGAACGGCCTGGTGGTTCAAGAAAGCCAGGCAACTAATTACCATTGCTGCCCCCGACCCCCACCCCATCAGAATTGATAGTGATAATAGAAGAAGTAAATTAAATTAGGCAGATCAAGCCGCATCAACTTTAATTGGAAGTACATAAAGAAGAATGTATAACATGGAAATTTTTTGAGTACTAGATGTTTGCTTCAAAACGTTGCATGAACCCTGAAGGACTTTGAGGCCTGCAGGTCAGGAGGGATCGGAACTGGGCGTATAAGGGTCAAAGAGGTTGGGCTCACTGTCTTTACAGCAGTTTGGTAAAAAGAAAAGAAAGAAAGAAAAAAGGGAATCAAGATACAAATATTATGAAGAAATAAGGGGGCTTCCAAAAGTTTCCATTTTTTTTTTCATTCCATTTACACAAAATTTTTGAAGCCCCTCATATTTTAGGGACAGCGATAGTTAGCTTTGTGTCTGGGGGGTGGTGGTGCACACGTGTCCTGTGTGTGTTGGTATGTTAAGGGGGGAGGAGAGACATAGTTCTCACCTTTCCCTCCCCTGAGGACATAGGATTTGATGAGGCTCTCATAGACACACGTTTTGGACTTGGAGAAAAGCAAACCACAATGAATGAGGCCAGTACAAGTAGCATGTATAGGTGCCTCTGTGATGTCAGTTGGCTTTAAAATGTAAAACAGTCCAGAAATAAACAAAATAATTGTCTCTGATTTGAAACCTATGGAACTGATCGTGAACATCCATGCAAGTAAAACACAAAACAAAGCCATACTGATTATGTGTACTTGGGACACATAAACACAGTGTCCGTACAGGTTTGTTACACGTTGAGTTCTCCAGGAATATGACTATCATATATCAGTAGAAGATAGTCGCGTGACATAGAATGCATTCACCCTATCAAAACACCACACCATCCATGGCAATGGCACTCAGTGTTTCAGTTTCCAGTACAGCATGGCTCTAACAGTTTCTACATGGCCGGTTACATACAAACACACAGTAGGAAAGACTCCAGACTTCTTTCCACAGACTATTTTTAAATTAGCAGAGATGCATACAGTTTACTAATAAAGCACATTTTAAATTATTTCCTATTATAACTATCTATTTAAAAAAGTATAGTACAAAATATATTTTATAAAAATTACACCTTAAAATGATTAATATGAGGGAGGTTCTAGCTATTGTCCACCACGATTTTGATGCGATCTTTCAGCTATTTACCCCTAGGATTCTACAAATTTTCCAATAGAGCTACTTCTTGGTCTATTTCCTATCCTCTAAAACGGAATCTCCAAACTCTTTCAAAAAACAGAAGCTAGAAGTACGCATAGATCGGGATAACAAAACAGGAAAGATAAGTCCTCTCACGCCTCATCTTTAAGTACTCATGCTATAACATGAGACTATTGGGTCGTTGGCTCCCAACTCATGGTGACCGCATGGAAAACAGAAAAAAATGTTGCCCAGTGCGATACCGTCCCCATGCGTAGGTCACACTGTTGTGATCCCTAGGCTTTTCATTGGTTGGCTTTTTAAAAGCAGATCACCAGATAAGCCTTTCTGGTCTGTGTTAAAAAACAACTCACAAGCAACCTCTACAAGAGGGACTGGGTTGTTGTTCATGAGATTCATTGGCTGGATTTGAACTTGGGCCTCTAATATGGAAAGTGAGAATTCTACTACCATACTCCCAATACTCACTACTTTGTGGTAGCTTTTTAAATCAGACTTTGCTCATCTTTAAACTAGACATAGCTCAGCTATCTGTTTTTTGTTTACTTCATTAGTATTAATGTTTACTTGTACATTTTCTCTAATTATGATTATTTCCATTTTATCATCACATACAAATTAATCTGATCTGTTATTACTGCTTTAACATTAGCTTTTCATCTAATTTCTACATGTACCTCAACTCCTACATTTCTTTTACTTCTAGTATCAGATGGCTTCTGATCAATTTCCTTCTCTTAAATCCATAATTCACTTTGTCTGCATAAGCACAAGCATCTGAGCCTCATTTTGCTTCCTAATGAAATCATATTTCAGCATTGAAACTTCATAGAGTTTTCATTAAAAACGAATTTATTTTGTTTATCATATTTAACAAAAAATGTTGCTTTTATTGTAATCATACATTAGGCAGATTTTATTATCTATAAATTTCACTAATAGAAAGTAAAGGGAGTGCTACGAATATTTGTTTTGAAAAAGAGCATACTGGATCTGATAGACCCTAAAATTTGAGATCCTACTCCTAGATATGAAATCCTATAAATATGATGTAGGAGTTTTATTTTATTTTTATAGCCAAACAATCAAAGTTGAAATTAATACTTCATTTTCATTAAGAATATGCATAATCCCAAATTCAATTTTTCTGTGAACTATTGAAATTGAATAGTCATCAGTTTCCTGAAAATATAGGAAATATAAACACTGCCCTCTTAACACATTCTTTCTTTTTATTTTTAAATTTGTATCATAAAAAGCTCTCTTATTTGGGCTTAAATTCTGGCCTGCCTTCCTAAATAGCCAGTTGCTAGAATTAGTCATACAAATGCAAAAATAAATATGAAAAACCACTGCTTTAATAACTAATCAAAATGTAGAGATAGGTGCATAAAAGTCAATGGTTACTTCTAGATCCTGTTTTTATTTCCTTTTACCCAAAAGTTTAGAATCCAAATCAGCTGGAATCCAGACAGGGAAGGAGTTCATAAACACACTCGGGATTATGGAATATTTTCAAAGACCTGATGAAAAGACTGAGATGTACCCTGACAAAAACATGCATCCACTGACTTTAGGAGCAATTTTAAATTAGTATCTCTTTGTCCCTGGTTGGATGTGTTAAGGTAAGGGCTGCTTTTAAATTAGCTGAAAGCTCATATGTAGTTTATCAGATAGAAGCTATTGAGTATAAATTAACAATTATAAATAGAATTGGCTATATAGTATGAGTGCATAGAAAATAATGAGCTAATTTCTTAGCATTTCACCTAATGAAGAGAAAGATAAAAACTGAGAATTCTTAAGAGATTTAAGAACAGGAGATTGATGAAAGCAGTAATCAGAGACATGGGTTTTTCTAAGTAAATTGAAAGAAGTTCCACACATGACTAACTACTTCAAAATCTACAAGGTAGCCTATATGGTCAAGGGCTTTCCAAAATATTACCAAGTTTGACACTTGAATTTTTTCGTTCCCAAGAAAGAATGCATTTATTTTTCATTTGACTCCCAAATTAATCTCACTTACCTCTCAGGGGGTCTCAGAATTCACTAGTTTGACTGATATTGTTCTGAATCACATAGTAAGAAAGAAGTCAAATTTATCTTCTCAATAAGGACATTCCTGCCATCACTGAGTCTTTTTGAATTGGGTTGCTTTCTGAACGAGACCACTCCTAATTCTCTTTCCTTCAAATATGATTTATAAAATGGGCATATCGGCACTCTGGGACGCAGCCCTTGAATACTTTTGCAAGAAACCTCTCCTTGGCATGTCCTGGATTTTTCTCCTCAATGAGCTTATACCAGACTCTTCAGCAACAGACAGAACCCATTCTCTAGAGTAGGGTTTCTCAGAGTGGGTGATACTGCCCCCTAGGGTGGGGGTGCTAGAATGAACAGGTGTGGGCTGCAAAAGCAATAGCTAAACCTTTTTCTGGATTCGGGCCACAATACAAAAGTTTCAAATGCCAGAGAAGCAATTAGAAGTGTGCGTAGTGTTCTTTTCCTGGGAAAAGGTACAGTAGACCAATTAAACTTGGGGTCCTGTGCTCTAGAGCATTCTCTAGAAAGCCTGTGAACGATTTGGTCTTTCCAGTTGATAGCACCACTTGTCTACTCTTCCCTTTCCTAAAGCAATGTTTTGCTCAACTTTGCAAGTCATTTGATCAGGGCATTAATCCCTGTTGTCCAGAAGCAGTAAGAATGAATTAAGCAAAAACCTTGTCCTAACAGGACCCAGGGATACAAACCAAAGGCCCCCTAGCTATCTCTAAGCCCAAGCAGAAAAACTCATCATCCTAAAAGGGACACAGAACCAAGGAAATTGTGTAGTCAATGAAATATGGATCAACACCTTTCTGGCACTTTCTGCTTTCTGCCAAGACCATCTGACATCAGCAATAATATCCCGTACTTGACATCATCTTCTGAATTTGGATTAAATGTCCTGGTAGTTTTTGTCAATGTTTTTGAATTATCTTCAGCATAATTTTTCTTAAAAATAATAATAATGATATAGGTTAATAATTTCTGTATTCTATTGAATCATTTCTTCTTGGAATGGGCATAATATGGATCAGCAGCTTTCTTCCAAATTTCTTGGCAGAGACCAATGAACATTTCCAGTCAACGTAGTGGCTTACCAGAGGCTTTGTTGGCCCAGTTAAATTCAAGGCAAACATGGCACCCTAAAAGGTTATGGGATGGCTTTCTAAGATTTCTATGGGATAATTTTGATAGAAGGTATTTAAGAGCAAAGGGTGATCATGGGGACTTATTATGAAGAAATTTTAAGTAAATTGAAAACTGAATTGCTGAGAAAAAGTCCAAAGAAGCTGCACAGAGATATGTGTATGTGTGTGTGTGTGTGTGTTTAAATCACAACAATGAGTCTGAGTGTTCTTTGAGGGTATCCGGGCTGTCCTATGAGAATTTTATTAGGCAACTTTATCCCATCCACCCTATAGCCTTAATCCTGCTCTTACAGGCTTCTTTTTTGTTCTCAAAAGTTACACATTGAACTACGATCTGCGTAGTTGGAAGTTCAAAACCGCCAGCAGCCCCTCGGGAGAAAGACTAGGCTTTCTACTCGCAGAAATAGTTACAGACTCAGAAATCCACAGGAGTTTGCTGTGAGTCAGAATTGACTCGAGGGCAATGGGTTCGATTTTGGGGTTTTGTTCTCAGATATAAAGGAATACAATTTGAGTCTTCAAGAAAGCCCAAACTGTTGGGAGCCACTGTGTCAATCCATCTTGTTGGGGCTCTTCCTCTTTTTTGCTAACCCTCTGCTTTCCCAAGTATAATGTCCTTCTCCCGGGAATGATACCATGTACAACGCATGTGAGAAAAAGTCTCACCATCCTTACTTCTAATTGTACGTCTTGCAAAGCAGATTTGTTTATTCTTCTGTCAGTCTATAGTAACTTCAACATTCCTCACAAACACTGCAACTCAAAGGCATGGATTCCTCTTTGGTCTTCTTTATTCACTGTCTAGCTTTCACATCCATATCAGGCACCTGAAAATATTGTGCCTTAGGTCGGGTGCACTTTATTCCTCAAAATAACATCTTTGCTTTTTAAGACTTTAGACCCCTTCCCGCCAACTTCAATTGACTGGATTCCCATTCACAGTGGCTGAAATAGGGTTACAGAGACTGTGAATCTTAATTTCTCTCATCCGTCTCCTGTGGAGTAGCCAGGGATTTGAACTGTCTATCTTTGAGTTAGTAGCCCAACAC
>NW_022103904.1:17303192-17304143 GCF_000313985.2 Echinops telfairi
GGAGTGAGTTGCACTGAGCCATTTGTACTGCTTTATAATTCAACTGTTTATTTCTTGTGTTACATATCTATCCATCTGTGTGTAAATATAATTATTAGCAATCTGGTTTTGTCTCTGTAGAGAACCCTGTCTAACACAGTGTCTTATAAAATACAAATTCTTACCAGGAATCAAGTTACTGAAGTACCATCCACATAAAAAATAGAGGCTTGAATCAAACAGAATCATCCAGCAAATCCATCCAAATGTCATACTTTCTTGTTCCAGAGATTGGTACATATTATCCCACTGAATTCCTAGCAAGAAGGAAAGGTCAGAGTCAGAGCAGAGCATCCTCTTTTAGTGCAGGTTTTGGTAGAATGAGCCCATTAATTCCAGACTCTTAAATGAAACAGAACACAGCTCAAACAAAAGAAAGGTCAATGACATTGGTCAAGATCTTTCTAATGAATCGTTACCTTCCTCATTCCTACATTTTTAAAATGATATCAAGTGAAGTGACCATCGACAACATGGTAATATCTGACATTCAGATTGTTTTCAAAAGGTTATTTTGCTTATATCTAATTTTATTTTCTCAACTATAAAAGTCTCTACTGAGGGAAAGAGAAAATAAAACAAAACAAACCCACTGGCATTGAGTCAGTCCATTTCAACTTCTCTTTTGCCTATAGAACAGAGCAGAACTGCTCTGTTGAGTTTTGGAGAATGTACATTTTTAAAGGTGCATGCTGTCTCATCGTTCTCTGGCACAGTGACTCTTCCTGACCTTTCGTTAGCAGCCTCATGCTTAACTTACTGCACCATCAGGACTCCTTTAAGGGAATTAAGCACGTTTAAAAAAGAGTCATGGTAGTGGGAGCGGGGAGGAAACATTTAGGAAACTAGAGGAAAGTTGTATTTTTCATCGTTGTTACATTGCACCCTGACTGGCTCATCTCCTCTCCGAGA
>NW_022103904.1:17306117-17316843 GCF_000313985.2 Echinops telfairi
CATAAATCCAACACACTGTGTACCGAAATGTGTAACACAAAACAGTGGAAAATGGAACAGAGCAATTTATTATTTTTTATTATTAAGTGCCCTAGCATACACTGCAGGAAAGCAGATGCACTAGATACACTGGTTTACAGTAGAAAGAAACTATATCTTTCTTTTGTTTTTACTGTCAGGAAGAAAAACTCACTGAAAAAAATCATCTTACTTTTATAGTATACCATAATTGTTGTATAATTATGGTATATAATATACCACTGGTATGTGTGTATATATATACCTATAATATACCACTGTTGTTTTTTTTATCTTCTAGGAAATAGAAGCATATGTAAATAAAATAAATCAAACTTTGAGCACGTCAGCATAAGAATTGAAGTAAAAAATAAATATAGCAACAATTGAAATTCAGATTAGAAATTTCAATGACACTTTTTCAAATTGTATATGGGGAGACTGGCACTAATAGGCCTCAAACAGATGGGGTTGTTTGATTTTAAATTAATCTGAAAATAGCTAATTATCATAAACACAGAATTATTGACGATTAAATATCACAGATGTGACACCTGCTAATCAGAACTGATTAACACTTATCAATGGACAAAATGTTGATTGAACATAACCACCTCTTCCTTATATAGTCATGTATATATAAGCATCTAGCTAGTCAAAATCAGGGGGGATTGCATGGTTTATTGAAGTTGAAGAAAAACAATTTCATATTCACCGAAATCATGAACTGAATGGTCCTAATTGTACAGGAAAAGCATCTACCCAATCAGTGAATGTCATGTTAAGGTCACTATGGTTGCTATACTAGACTGACTGACTTCTAAAGATCTCTACCTAACCCCTAACAGCCCTTACATCCTGATTCTGTAAATCTGAATCCTCACACCTCCTCAATTTCTCTGATAGAATCACATCTCCCAACAGATTTGATTTAAAGAATTGGCCAGACTTGCTGGAGAAGGAAAACATCGAACAAATGCAGGTGTTACAGATTTGCCACACGTTCTGTATAATAGACCATTTTATCAGTAACGCCTTCAGCCTTCCCAGGTTAACTGCATTCTGCCTCTGTGCCAGGCACTGTGCTGTCATGCCTGAGCTATAGAAGAATAGAGAAGATACATTTCTGTCTTCCCTGTATTTTTAAATAAAGACATGAACATATTCTAACATTTTTAAAAGGCTACATTTCAAATGGATGAACAACTTTGGCCATTGTAATGGAGAGATATTTCTTCTTAATGTGATGTGATGTAATTCATGATGCTTCAAGAAAATGCTCACTGTTTACTTGTAAAAGAGCTTTAAAAATTGATTTATTTCCATATGTGAAACAAACCACAAACTAAAGCCATGTGCTTCCTTCTGTATGCTGCTGTTTCCTGATGAACTGAGAGTACAGACTGTATGATACAGGAACAGAGTCCATTCTTAATGGTCTTCCATCCAGCGAAACTACTAAAATTTTAGTGCATAGTAACTGCAAAATTTGTAACTGTGGTTAGAATGAAGAAAAGCAGTTTATCAGGAAGACCAGGCAGATCTGAACATGATAGGTTAGACAACTGAGGCTTGATTTTGCTGGGTGCATGCCGTTTTTGTCTCCAATTTTTATATTTAAAAAACAATTCACTTACCAGAAATGTCTGAATGACGAAACTTAGTTGGTTATGTAGAACCAGCAGAACTATATACGGCAAAAAGCTGATCATGTACACTAGACTGGTGCAAAGGGCGGCAGTGCTTGCTTGGCTGAAAAATGCGCTCAAGAAGTAACTCAGCATGACAAGGGACACCCCAAAATCCAAAAGAAAGAGAAAAATAATAAAAGCATTGCTGTGCACAAAAATGCCACTTGTTTTCAGAATGACTGCCAAGGCAACACTGCCAAGAGCCAGCATGGCCATATTCTCCAGGAACCAGGCCAGGAAATGGGTCGTCGGATGCACTCCCACCATCCTCATGTACTGTTGAGAGAAGGGCAATCCAACGTTAACTCAGCAGTGGTGCTGCAAAGAGAGATCGGCTCACAGCAGAGAGAACACCCGTCCCTGGAAAGGGAAACCAGCATGTAGCTGACTAGGCAATCCACTAGGGACCATTGCATGTTTGCCCATTCACGTAGAGAGAACTGAGACGGTTATTGTGATTAGTAGCCAGTGAACCTGCTCTGATTCACAGTAGCGCGAGGGACAAAAGAAGGAAACACTATCAGGTCCTGTGCCATCCGCACCAGGGACCTCATAAAAAGACGAGAAAGGGCAGCATTGTAGAAAGCAGTGTTTATTCATGTTCTACCATGAATGGGAGGGATGAGAAAAGAGTATTACCTATGAAATACTAAGGTTTGACTTATGATGCTATAAAAACTGCATTAGGGACAGGTTTGCATAACAGATTAAAGTAAGTTCTGTCAATAAGCTGTACATCTATAAAAAGTTGAATTGGGAAAATGTGTGCAATAGCTATATTTATAAAATAAATAGCTATATTTATAACAACCACCACCATTAACTGCTGAGACTGTTTAAGTAGAACCATAGAGGAGCCGGTGCCTTGTCTTGGAGATTTCAGGTCTTGTTTGGTGAGACATACAATGAATTGGCCTTCTGTCTTATATAATGTTTCTGTTCTAGCTCCTGATTCTTGGTGTATTTCCTGTGACTGTGAAAGCTTACAAGCAGCCACTCAAGGCATAACTATCCGTCTCTATTTGCCTGGAGCACCAGGAGGAGGAGGAAGGTCGGCTAGAAGGAGAGCATGGGGTGTGTGGCTAAGTACCTCCATGAACAATTGCCTCCTAACATATTTTTGCCAAATTCAAAGAAAAATCCTGACTGACGTGGGAGAGATGCAGAACAGAATTTCAAATTCTCATGGAATCAAAGTTTCCTGAAATAATGGAGGCTGGAAAAACCCATAACTATTGCCCGAAGGTAATCTTTAAAGCTTAAACCAAAAATATCCCTGATGTTTTCAAGAACTAAATAATAATTTAGGTTAAGTAAGAAAATATGTCTGCCTTGAGATTATGCTTCTTAAAAAATCTGTATATGTGGAATCAACTTGACAACAGTAACATGAAAAATTATATAGGAAACTGAAGGGGTAGTGATTTTATCTCAATGTGGGAGGAACAACTCAGGAAAGGAGGTGAGAACCTTAAACATGTAATCAGTATCACTGAATTGTAAATACAGAAACTTGATGATTTTACTCTGTATATCCTCAGCAACAATACAAAATAAAATAAAATATCAACAATCCTATAAAGCAAAATATTTTTTTCCCTGAGACAGGAGCTCAGATAGAGCCAAAACCCTAGCAGAGAACAGGGAAAAACAAAACAGTAAGTAAAGAGAAATGATTGATATCCAAATTCCCAAACTACTGCTCTTCATTTTCAAGACCAGCTAAGTTTAAGGGTACTTACCTCTTCAATCTGTATCTCCCGCTCATAAGCCAGCTTTCGAACCATGCTGGCCACAGAAACCACCCAGGTTAGCATCATTATCAGTGGAAAGAAGAAGCCAACGTTGTTCAAGAATCTGAAAGCACATGATTTCAGTCAGCATCCCAAAGCAAGTAAAGTGATGTGATTCACAGTCATACTCATGACAAATACTACACTTGCACATGCTACTGAGCAATTTCTTGCAAAGAACAAAGTGCTTTAAAAAATAATACCTGCCGGCGTAATGAGTTATGCATTCAGCCACTAACTGACTTCAAGGCCAGCCGTTCAAGCTCACCAACCCCTCCCTCCAAAGGGGGAAAGATGAGATTTTCTAATCCTGTAAAGATTTACAGCCTCAGAAACCCAAAAGAGCAATGTCCCTTAGGGTTTCTAAGAAACAAAATTGACTTAATGGCAGTGGGTTTGGTTTGGCTTGCTTTGCTTTGCTTTCGTCTGGTCTGGTCTGGTCTAGTCTGGTTTGATTTGGTTTGGTTTAGTTTGGGGCCGCCAAAAGTAAAAGCCATATTGAAGAAAAGGTAATCTAGGAATGGTCCAA
This sequence comes from Echinops telfairi, assembly GCF_000313985.2. Taxonomy (NCBI): domain Eukaryota; kingdom Metazoa; phylum Chordata; class Mammalia; order Afrosoricida; family Tenrecidae; genus Echinops; species Echinops telfairi. The sequence goes on from NW_022103904.1 coordinate 17,310,149, forward strand.
AGGTAAAAGGATTCCACCTTCTAGTACTGGGGAAAGGGAGCAGCAACATATAAGTCAATTAAACAATATAAGGAAAATAGATATATAATACAATGTCAGGAGATGATAACAGCTAGGTAGAAAAGTGAAGTATATTCAGAGATAGGGATAAAAGAGAGGTTAGCTGAAATATCTATGACAGAAATATTGGTGCATAAAACAGGATGAATGAATAAATGAATCATGTAGATATTAGAAAGGTGACCACTTCCTACAGAAAAAGAAAGTGTAAAGACCTAAGACAGTAATGGCATTTTCAGGAGTGGCCCTGGACCTTACAGGCTAAATAAGAGATGGATCAGAGGGTTAGCAAGGAGTCAGATTGTGGAAGGACTTTGTGTGATGGGGTAATTAGTAATTTATTCAAAGATAAAGCAGATAGAACTTTCAAAGGTAGAAGAAATCAGAGAGATGACTGACATGATCAGCTGTGTGTTCATTTAAACACACACCACCCCCAAGAACAACCCTAAATGTGATGTAGACATTGGAGTTGATATTGGGAACCCTGTCAGGAGACTAGAATTTTAAAAATAATTTTGGCAGTCCATGGTACTTTCAATATTCATCTCCAGCACCAGAGAGCTCTTTACAGGCAAGAATAGCCAGACTTCGTCATACATGCTTTGGACATGTCAAGAGAAACCAGTCCCTAGTGAAGGATGTGATGCTTGGCAAAATGCCAGACCGGGAAAAGGGGGACGGCCCTCGAGGAGATGGATGGACACAGGGGCAGCAACGCTAGATCAAGCACAGGAACAATGGTGGGAGGCTCGCACAGGACTGCGCAGTGTTTTGTGCTGCTAAGTATGCATATATTGGGTTGCTGGGGATCAGAACTGGCCCAATGGCACCTAACAACAACAGCAAGGCTAGTTTCTCCCAGAGGTGGGGAAGCTGAAACGTCTATTTGTTCATGAAAATAGAAATATTCGTTACTTAACGGTATTGGAAGATATGGTTACTGAACTCCAGTCACGGAATAATTTAAGTCTTACCAAACAGCAAATTAATATCATGAACCAAAATCATCTAAGGCTCAATTTTAAGCCATGGCTGCAGAAGTCACCTGGGGTCAGAGTTCAGGGACTGTGTGTCTGAGGTGTTCTCTGCACCCCTTGAGTATAACAAAAAAGTCATGTCTAAACTTATATTTGGATAAACCCAACTTTGAAACTTTTGAGGAAACTAATCCAGGCCTGCAAGGATTCCTAAAGTGTATGCACCTATCTGATTGAAAATATTTGTAGAATCCATAAAATAAGACGTTGGATGTGAGAAAGTATAACACATGACTACATATTTCAGGATGTTCCTTATTATCTCATGGGAACCAATCAATATCAGTAAAAGGAAAGAAAAGGATATTTTCTGATGTTGGTAAATGTTCAGGAGAGACTTCCAAGTCTTTGAAAAAGCTATCAACATGATTTACGTACGAAGGAGTTGGAGTCTCCAGGTGCCAACAGTGAAGTGCTTGGCCACTGGCAGAAATATTGCTTCGTACTCAAAGACATGGCAAAAGAAAGCCTGGATTTTTTTCTTCTGAAAGATCAAAGCAACCGACAGCCCGATGGGGCACAGTTCTCCTCCGACACATATGGGGTCATCATAGACTCCATGGCAGTCAGGATTGACTTGGTTTGTGGTTTTCACCCATGAGTTACATAAGAAGGTACGTGATTACAGTAGCAAGAAAGATAGTTATCATCTGAAGATCTCAAAAGGTGCCATCAAAAAATATACTTCTTGAAGGCTAGGAACATCATTTGAATCCTGCTGGGGGATCAGAAGCCTCTCCGAACCCTTACTCTGTTTCAAGGAAAAACAAAGGGAGGGCTATGTGAAGAATCCACATATTTACAGAAAGCATTCTGTCTCTGTAGCAAAGGAAGGGAAATCCTTCGATCTGTATAGTTCTTACCTCATCTGGCCTCCACCAACAAATCCTCTTACAAATAACTGATCAGTAAGGTTCAATGCATGCAACATGAATAAGAAAAATATTGCAAGTTCTGGCAAGAAGGAAAGGTGATTAAAAGACATACAATTATTAGTAAATGAAGTGAAGAATGCTTTACAAAAAGAGGAGATAAAAGCTGTAAATATTTGCTTTTGCCACCAACTAATAAGTCCATTACCTCTATAAAATATTGTAAAGCAGAAATGTTAGAATATGGAATTTATGGTAGAGATTGCAAGGTAAAAAGAATGTATGTTTATATTTCATACATATAACTAATTTCATCTATATGAAAACTTATATGGTACATTGAATAGAAATATCTGGAAAAATTCTTCAGAAAAGTTTAAAATAAAAGTACAGGTGATGACATATTAACAAATAGATATGTCAAGAAAAGAAAGTAGATGATGGTGAATAAAAAGGAAAACAGCAGAGGTCATCATTTTAACATCATACAAGATAGAACAGGAAGACACTAAAACCCCCACAGTGGCCTTATAAACAACATTATAATAAATGAAGAAAAGTTGAAATTGCAAACAAAGCCAGTCTACTAGAATCAATAATGCTATGGATGCAGCAGTCCAGGAAACAAACGATGTACTGCACTGGGAAAATCTGCTGAACAAAGCGTCCTCAAAAGTTTTCAGATGCGTGGATGTCATTGACATGATTAAGGCTCCTCCCACTCAAGTCCTGAGCTTGTCAATTCCTTCATCTGCACGAGGAGAAAGAAAGGAAGGCAATATGGAAAAGAGAAATGAAAAAGGAAGATAAGAAAATGATCTTATTAGAACTGCAGTGCTGGCAAGGAACATTGGATATGGACTGCTAAAAGAATAAACAGATCAATCTTACAAGAAACAAAACTAGGATGTTTCTTAACATCAAGAATGGCATGACTTTGATTCACACACTTTGCATGGGAAAGACCAGTCACTAGGAAAATATGTATATTTCAAAGAGAGTCAAATGAAAACATGATAACCCATCAGTAAGATGGATCACACATAGTTGCCACAATGATCTCAAATGTATCAACAATCACGAGGATAATAACGACCCAGGCAATGTTTCATTCTGTTGACTAACAGATGGCGCGCAACACAATAGGTGGTAATGAAAACAGCATTTCCAAGCACCAATACGCAAAGGAAAAGCAAGAAGAAGAAGCAAAGACACAATAATCCTCTCAGAGAGGGAGCTCTTCTCTTTAGTTGGTGATAGGAATACAGATTTTTAGCCTCATAAATGATCCGAATGGAAAAGGAATGGGACAAGACTACTCTCATAAAGAGTTGCAATCTTGGAAACCACCAGGGGACAGTTCTACTCAGTCTTCTTTAAATTACAAGAAACTACATTTCTCTTCTTTGTGTTCTTTAGAACATCACTACCTAACTAAGACAAATAGCTTTTTTTAAAATGCTATCCAAAGTACCTTAATTGGAATTTATCTTATAATAAGGAAATAATAACTTTTTAAGCTTAAAATTCATCTCTGAAAAATAAGTTTAACTTACACAGCAACACACAAGCCACTGCACTACAAGAAAATGACCCATCAATGATGAACTAGACCAATAGCATCATAAAAAGCTGATTTATCCATGTATTTAAAGCAAGCAATTTTTTCCCACAATGCCTAGATACTGACGTTAGTTATAAAGTATTTTAACAGCTTAATTGCCATACAGTTCTTATATCATACAATTCAATAGTTCGATCATTTTGAGAAAAGATATACCATCATCACCAGAATCCATTTTAGAACATTTTCTTCTTTCTTGTACTCGTTGCTATTAGCTCCTCTTTTCCCTCCAACTTCCCGTCATATCCTCAAGAAACCATTAATCCAGTGTTTCTCTCTATGATTCACCTGTCCTGGAGCTCATATTCAGAAAAACATACCAACCCCCCACCCCCCCCAAAAATAACAAAATGAAGCAGAGAAAAAACACAACCAAAAAGAAAGCAGAAAATCCTAAAAGACAGGATCAAATGATAAGCTGTTAACTGTTCACTTACCTTCACCTACAATAGTCCACTTCCCCAATGCACTCTGCATGATAGCAAGACCGTTCCCATCTCAGTCTACAGTCAGAGGGGACTCGGGAGCAGAGGCTAATCCACATTGATTGCCTCCTCACATAAGATCTTTTTAAATGATACATTGTCGAGAACAGTTTGCTGGCCTTTGTAAATACCAGCTCTAAGAAAAATGCATTTAGAGCAGATAATCACTGGTTAAAAATATCAAAATCCAAAACAGTATTTGGGAGGAAGGGCGAAAAATGTTCACTTTGTATAAAAGGACATTACTAGGGTTACTCAAGAATTACAAAGTGAATGAAAATGACACTTTGACTTCTTTATTCCTGACCCTTTTTTTGGTCTCCACTGCATTGTAATATTCCAAGGTTACCAGTTAGGTCACCAGCCTCGCACAGAAAGAAACTTCTTTCTGTAATAGCACCATCTTCCTCATCAAAAATATTTGCATTTTTATAAATAGGCAGAAAACACAAGATATCAAGATCTATGCATCTTCATTTATTTGACATGACTTTTAATCATCTGTGCGGCAGTCCAGATCTGCACAATGGCCCAGTATATCAATCAGGGCTGTTATCGGCAATATTTCACTGCAGGATAATTGTCACATCCTCCTAATAGATGACTCAGGACTGTCTCCTTAACACACCATTTGCAGACACTTGCATTTTACTGTGCCTTAGAGAGAAAACAATAAAGCGGTACCATCATCGTCAGTACCACGGGTCTGCGAACCCCCTCGGCCTTTGTCAGACACGAAAGAACAGTGTGCGCCACGATGTTCGTGGCCATGAAGAAACAAAAGACAGGAGGACTCAATCACAACTGCCCAGGTCAACGCTTCCATGGGATTTCAAGGACTTGCCCCATCTAAGCCTACCCAGATGTGCAAGCGCATCCTGTCTTCCTCTCCAACACTCACCAAGCAACGCCAGCGGACCTCTTCCTCCAATTAGCAAACACCCCCGACTCACCTGTCCTCCCTGTGCCTTCTCTGGTCAGAATGCTTTCTTCAGGTCAGTGCTCCCAGATGCCCCAGCCTTTACCTGAACTTTAACTTCAGTCTAAACCTACAGACACCCTCAGTCGAATCACACGACGTAACACGTAATATTCGCTACTTACTTTACCTCTACAAGGTTTCTGTGGAATCCATCCCATCTCTGCCCAGCACACAGCACAAAATTGAAACGCAGTGTTTAGTTCTTAAAGATTTAAACCAAAGAAGTAACGTTCCCCTATTACTCTTCCTCCATGAATACAAAATAGTGACTCTTCCGTATGTAAAATAATGAATCTCACAGAACAAAAAGAAGGAACTGATTTTTGTTTTATGGTGAATATTCCGCTGAATGACTCCCAAACCAAAAGACCAAACCCACTGCCATGGACTTGATTCAGACTCAAAGTAACCAGGTAAGACACCGTAAAAATTCCCCACACAATTCCCAATGCTATAAATCACTATGGGAGCAGCTTCATCTTCTTCTCATCGAATGTCTGGTAGGTTTGAACTGCCAACCTTGCATTTAGCAGCCCAATGCTTAAATCACTGTGCAACCAGAGTTTTAGTGGATGACTACAGAAAACCCCCAAACTCTCTTTACTTTTGCAAGTGCAAAATCCCTTCCCACTGCAAGCGGAAATTTCAAGAAAACTCCGCTCTAGCCCCAAGTACTCACAAGTCACTGGTGTGGCAGGGGTACGGGATTGCCTGTGCCTGGGTTGCTGGTTCTAGAGCATCCCACCCTGTCTGCACTGAGATGATGGCTCGCTCAATCATGTCTTGCAACGGGACAAAGATGTAGTTGTATTTGAACCCGCCAGCTGGTAGAGTCTGTGGATGGAACTTCCAAAATGGATTTTTCACCATATCTGTTCTCATGCTGTATAAGATACTGGTTCGAATTGTATATGTGACATGAGGCGGCAGTTTCAGAGACTCTGGCGGGGAATTCTTGTTGGTGAAAGAATTTGTGAATATAATACCTAGAGGTAGAAAGGAAAAAATAAAGGATTATAATGTAAGGAGGGGCTCACACAATGCCAGCCTTATAGTAGAACTGGAAGGACCATCATCACAGCCCGCTTCTCTTGCAGAAGGACCCCTGAAGCCCAAAGTGCTAAAGCGGTTTAAATGAGGCAAGCAATTCGTGGTAAGTAAGAACCAAGATTTCCTAATGTTCAATGTTTTTATTTATTTTAACTAACTCAATGCAGTATCAGCAATACATAGAAGTTATTTGTTTTGTACTGCTGTAGTACTTATAGAATTGTACTAGACTGCTCTAAGAATTTTTTCTCAAGTTCAAGGTGTATCCCTATGACTGCATCTGAGATTATAGATTATTCAAAAAATTTAAATGAATTCCTTGAATTTCACAAAAGAAGCCTCAAAAATGTTTTCTTGATTGTGACTCGAAAAGAATGAGGACAGGTCTTTTTTTTTTTTTTAAACACACACACGCATCTTGACTAGCTGACTAATTAATGGGCGAAGTTGTGTTGTCCATTACTTTGTCTGCTCTTTTCCTTTTTCTCAAGCTATCAAATACTCTGATTAAAAACAAAAAAATGAGAGAGGAAACTGTTTGCTTTCTGAACCATTCAAACAGACTTGTAGGGAGAAATATGA
>NW_022103904.1:17317329-17325192 GCF_000313985.2 Echinops telfairi
TAGAGGGACAGCGTAAACATAGAGGAGAAAGCCTTATCAAGGGAAGGAAGAGGCTTTCAGAGAGAACTTAGGGGGAAAATACAATAAAAAGCTAATGTTTCTGCCTATAGCTGAGTAATACTAAAAAGTCATTTGCTAACCAAAAGAGTAGCCAGTGTATTTTAAAAGTCGTGTTATAAAATTAATTTGAAGAAAGAAAAAGAGGAACATTCACAATGAAAAAATAAGATCTTGCCTTGTCCCTGCCTTGAATGTGTGTCTTTGGAATGGCAATGTAGCGAGAGATGCAAACTAGGCAACCTTTTTGCTGTTGGGCCTGAACTTCAAACATGTTCCTAGCAAAGGCACTGAGGACATTGCAGTGAGCTCCGGTTGTCTTCAGGAGGGAGACGGAGCACAGAACACAAAGACATGGAAGAAACAGTCATCTAGAAGTGTGAGCAAAATGCCCCAAACCAGCCAGCACTAACTTAATCCACTTAAAGAAGTCAAGCAACTGTACGAAAGCGAGCCAAATTCCTAAGTGACAACATCTTTATGAAGATGAAGTCTTTAAAACAAAAACACAGGCTATTTTAGCTTTAGGTTTATAGAATAATTGTCCCCAAAAGTCTGATGTCCCTATTTACCTCTTCTCTGATTATTGGCTTATTACAATGGTGTGGTACATTTGTTACAATTAATTGACTACTTCTGACACATTATGATAATTAAAATTTATAGCTTTCTCTTTGTGTTATACAGTCCCATGGGGTTTGGCAAATGCATAATGCCATGCATCAAGCATTAATACACTATTATTCAACACAGTATCATGGACTTAACATTTTTCTTTGCCTGTTTGTTCTCTATTCCCAGCCCAGGCCTATCCTTCCTCACAAAGCCTTCGGTTTGAAGCATTGTTGGACATTCCAAGTATGCCTCTCCCTGCACCCCCTCCCAATTACTATCACTGTAAGTGAGGTACAATTGCATGGCGCCTGTGAGTGTGCACAAGGCAGCAGCTTCACTAGGCTCGTCCTAGGGGATGATATTCACAGCAGAGCAGTTTTTATTCCTGGGCAGTCATCAACCACCACCCACCACCCCCAGCTCAGGTTCGGCTCTCTTAGAGATCCTGAGAGATTCTCTTACTCAGAACGTAACAAAGAAAACATAAAAATTAATCAAAAGGATTGAACATGTATGAAATATACTGATATGTTTTATACCCACAGCACGCAAACTTGCACAGTAAGCCACAGAAACTATATAGATAAAATTAAAATGTTACAGAGTTACTAATTGCCAATGCTCATCCACTTGGTGTAATCTAATCTCAGGGAGAGCTTCTATAGTAAAATGGATTCGTGATCTACCTGGGAAAGGCAGCCATATAAGCCCCCAGGCTCAGTAGGACCCCGATATTCTGGAGACAGTGCAGAAGCAGGCCACCTCTCATTTCATCGAACATGTGGTTTTTATAAACTGGTGGCTGACATCTTTGCAGCTAACAACAAAAGGCCAAAATCGTGATTCCAATGCAAATCTTTTAGCTGTGTAGGCCCCGCTTTGAAAACTACTGCAGGTGGTGCTTTTTCAGTGCCACAGAATAAAATCCCTCTTTAGTGTGTATATTAAAAGATGATAATTTCATATACTTCCACTCAATGCAGAGTAGACATATTATACAATCTGGGGTGCAAGATGTGGGTTCCTGGTATAATTAATCATTGGATAATCTTGAAAGAATCACTCTCAACACTACATCATCTGTATTTTAGAGTAGATTTTCAAATTCTAATGGAATAGAGTTGTTCTGAAGCCATGGAAGGTAAATGAATCCCTGAATCTATTGCCCTAAAATAATCTATCTTTAAAACAAAAATATTTTCTGACTTCTAAAACGCATACAACCATTTCGTTTAACTAATAAAGAAGTCTATCTCGATCATTATGCTCTTTTAAGAACTACCTGCATGCAAGCAAATGGACAGAGCAATTTAAAATACTAAGCAGAAACGTCAGGGGACAGTCACTTGTTAATAGGGGGGTAACCATGATATGAAGAATGTAAGCCTCGCCACTAGATTTTACATGAACAAACGGTTAAATTCACATACGTTTCACTGTGTACATTCACAACAACAGCAAAAGAAATAAAATTTAAAGAAAAATACAGTAAGGAATGACTTCACCTGAGTAAAATGTGGTTTTATTTATCTTTGGGGTCAGAATCAAAGCTGCTATTTAAAAAGCCTTGAGCAAAGAAAGCCACTGGGGGGAGCACAAGAGTTCAAGGCAATGAAAAATGTGTGCCTTTGCATGTGTGCAATAGCAATCACCATGATCTATGAATAGATGCGTAGATAAGCATACTTGCAATCAGGTAGGGGAAGGCAAATGGGACCACATGGAAGCATTTATACGGGTTCGACAGAATATTTCTATCTAAGTCTTCACATGTGCATCAACGAAATCCACCAATATAGTAGAGCATGCAGGGGAGAAAACTATGGCAATGTAACAGTAACCAATCACCTTGAAGGAATGCATGGCTGGTCCTAAGGACTCAAGATCTTAGTCTTGTGAGACTTCATATTCCATTGTTCTAAAATAGTCCCCAAAGACAATGTTCTACAAACTCGTGATTAGCAACTGGGGCCCATATTTTTCTTTCTCCTTCTGGAGCAAAGAAGATGCACGGAAACAGTGAACTAATGATGCTGGGAAACTGAGCCTCCGCGATCCAGAGGCGAGAACTCGATGTTGTCTGGCCATCACTGTCAACTGCTCTGAAAGGTATCACAAGAGGATGTCCTGGGTAGACTTAGAGGAAAATGGGGAACAACAGCCAAAATTGTTTCAAAAACAAAAAGAGCAGGCCTACCGATCAGAGAAAGAATGATAGAATCCTGAAGACAATGGGCCTCAGTCACCCTTCAACTTGGAACAGCAGTTACACCCTGACTGCCACACCATCCAGCTAAATAGGTCTCTAAGATGTGCAGTAACACCAGAGAGGTGAGCACTCCTTAGAACAATCAACCTTTTGAGATTAAAAAGGGCAGGTGGCCTAGGGATAAAGCTGAGAAGGCAAGAAGGACCCATGGAAATGGTCAACAGTGGAAGGAAATGGAAATAGTGTAGTTAAATTGCGGGGAATTCATTCAAACCCACAAAACAAAATGTGTATGAATTATTGAATAAAACATAAAACGAAGTTGCTCTGTAAATTTCACCCAAATCACAATAAAAATGCATCCTCTCCTATAATAAGCTTTCTAGTATTATTTATTTTACCCAAACCAGTATTATTTCAAACCAAATTCAAATTAGAATTTCTTTATAATTAAGGCAGTAAAATTTAATTTAAAATTGTATTAATCTTTCTAAAACAGTAACAAAAAAACTTTTTAAACCAAAGGAAACTACTGTATCATGCCAGTAAAAGGTACACAAATATAAGTTGGATTCCTTTATACTATCAGAAAAAAACACCAAAAAGGAAATCAAGAAAACAGTAACATGTATAATAGCCACAGTCATGAAATAACTATAAATACACCGAGTCAGGATGTGGAAGTTCTATACAATGAAAACTATAAAACATGACTGTAAGAAAGTTAAAATAAAACCTACATAAATGAAAAATAATCTGTGCTTATACAATGGAAGACAGTATTGTAAAAATGTCAGTATTATCCAAACAATCTATATGTAATTTCAATGAAAATGTCAACAATATTCTAATTCACACAGAAAAACTAATCACCAACTTTATGTGGAAAGGAAAGCGCACCAAACAGCCAATGCCATACTGAAGACCTGAAGATAAACAGGGATCTCATGTCTCCCAAGTTACCCTGTAACCACGGCAATCAAAACTGTGTAGTATTTGTTCAGTGACAGACACATAGCTCTATGGAATAGAACTGAGAATCCAGAAATCAGCCAAGCCATCTATGGGCAGATGATTTTTGACAATGGGTCAAATCCACTCAATGGTTACAAAACAGTATATCGATTTGCATAACAACTCAAAATGAATCAAAGATCTAAATGTTAAAATTGAAATTATGAAGTTCCTGGAAGATAACAAGGGGATCAAGCTGAGTGTCTTACTTTTGTTCCGAAAATGGATTACCAAGCAAAATATAAATGTGCCCACAGCAGAAGACAAATTAGATGATTGGGACATCATAAATGTAGGTACTTATTTTTAAAAAGCTAACATAATAACTTGTAGACCAAAAAATATCTTTGGGAAAACCATACTTATCAAAGATCTAATCTGCAAAATGTACAGAAATTGTATCACAGCTCAAATTCTGAACACCTGGCTGGCAAAAAGCTATAAATGACAGAGAAAGGTCACAATTCATTTGCAGAATCCCAACATGGATTAAGCTTCTGCTGAATCCTCTCTGAGTATAGTCCAGGGATATGAACAACCTTGCTGTCAAACAGAGAGCCTGTAAAATCTACTGTGGCAAATGCGTTGTTGTTGTCATTATTGTTAGTTGCCATTAAGTCAGTTCTGACCCATAGTGACCCTGTGCACAACAGAACAAAACACCGCACTGTCCTGCACCATCTTCACAATCATTGCCATGCCTGACTGCACTGTTGCAGCCACCATGTCAATCAATCTCATTGAAGGCCTTCCTCTTTTTCATCCCTCCACTTTATTAAGCACCTTCTGGAGAAGGTCCTTCTCCAGAAACTGGTCTCTCCTGAGAACATGCCCAAGGTGTATGTACGAGGAAGTCTCACCATCTTTGCCTCGAAGGAGGATTCTGGCCATACTTCTTCCATGACAGATTGATGTGTCCTTTATTTGCAGTGCATGGTGCTTTCAATATTCGTTTCCAGCATCACAATTCAAATGCATTGATTCTCCATTGGTCTTCCTTATTCAATGTCCAACTTTTTACATGCATTAAAGGCAATGGAAAATACCGTGGCTTGGGTCAGGCGCAACTTATCCTTAAAGTAATATCCTCGCCTTACCATTCTCTAAAGATGTCTTATGCATCAGATTTTCCTAATGCATCATGTCTTTTGATTTCTTGAATACTATTTCCAAGAACATTGATTGTTGAGTCAAGCAAGACAAAATCCTTGACAACTCCCAACTTTTTTCAATTTATCATGATGTTACCTCCTGGTTCAGTTGTGAAGATTTGGGTTTTCTTTACAATGAGTTGTAATCCTACTGCAAGCCTTGATCGTCATGAGCAAGTGCGTCAAGTCCTACTCACTTTCAGAAAGCAAGATTGTGTCATCCGCAAACAGCAGGTTGATAATAAGCCTACATGCAATCCTGAAGCCACATTCTTTTTCAGATAATCCAGATTCTCTGATGATTTGCTCAGCATACAGATTGAACAAATATGGTGAGAGGATATGACCCTGGGACAGAGGATTCTAGATTTTAACCCAGGCAGTATTTCTTTGTTCCGACTGCACAACTGCTTCTTGATCCATGTACAGATTCTGAATAATCACAATGAAGTGTTCTGGAATTCTCTCTTTCTTCTCAAAGCTTACTAAATTTTGTCATGGTCCACACAGTCAAATGCCTTGGCATAGTTAATAAACATCTTTCTGGTATGTGTGTGTGGCAGGGGGGTGGGGGGGGCATTGTGAGGAAATGGGGAGCTAAAGAGGAAAATACTCCAAAATTGATTGTGGTGATGATTGCACTACACTTCATAATATGATTGAACAATATTATTGTACTGATATGTGAATTATGTGCCAATACAACCATTTTAAAACAAAAACTCAGCAACAGTAAAGAATAGAGGAAAGCCCTATTGAGATAGTAGTAGACACTTGTTCAGTTTTGTGTCAGGACAGATAGCACTGAATGTGGCTGAAGTGTATACAACTTGACTGGCGTAAAAGATGCTACTAAAGTTCATGAGAAAGGACAATTTTACTAAATACAGCAAATGTAATTTTTGCAACAATAACCAAAAAATAAGTGTGTAGCTACACAAATGTGTATGTGTTCATATAAATATATGACTATGGGTATGTAGGCATAGACTTGTATGCATACATTGATAGAATGAATCATAGGCATGTGTACATATAGGAATGTGTGTGAATCCCATCTGATCCTGTATATAAAATAAACCATAGGACACAGTGATGGATACTTCTTGGACGTAACTAAACACCTCACACAATTAGTTTTATGGCTTTGAAGATTAAGGATCTTGTGGGGCTATTCCATTAATTGGCATAATATAGTCAATAAAGTGTATGCTCTACATTCTACGGCGGTGAGTGGTATTAGAGACTTAAACGTTGGCAAAATGGCCAGCAATCATGTGACTATTGGACTCTACTCATGTGGACCCAAAGAGAAGGAACTCAAAGACTCCGAGGAGAAAGTCATCCACAGGACTAATGGTCTACACTGCCCCTGACCTCACTCATTCTAAGATCAGAAGAACTAAAAGGGGCTCAGCTGCCACTCCTGGCCATTCAGATCAGGGCCACAGCAAGCCATTACAGAATGATAGAAGAATGTAGAATCAAATGCAAATTCTTTAAAAGTCCAGACAATGTTAACTGATTGGTATGACTCCCTAAAAAATCACCCTTTGATATGCTTTAAACCTAAAATTGCAATTACCCCTTGCATTCAACTTTTAGCTAAATAACCCATCGGTTTATAAAATAAGCAATATTATCCAAAAGTAGTAAGCTCCTATAAGAGACAAAATGTTCAAAAATCATTCAAACTCAAAGACAAGAAATAAGGGGACAGGGAAACTGGAAATGATGCAAGCAGAACAGAATGAATGAGATTGTTGACACAGGTGAAAAATGTTGCCAATATATCACAGGACAATTTGTATAGAAATTTTGTGATAGAATCCTAATGAAATTCACTGCACAAAATTCATCTTTAAAAAAAACTTATTTTTTGGAAAGTGAAATGTTTTCCCTAATACCTCTTCTTTTCTGAGTGGTGCAAACTGTTAATGTACTCTGCTGCTGATCAGTGAGAGGTTCAAGTCCATCCACAGACAATTGACAAGAAAATCCTGGAATTCTACTTCTGAAAGACCAGCCATTGAAAGGGTTTTGACTCCCTTTGTTGTTTTATTTGGCTTTGCCTGGTTTTTGCACTTATTAATGTATCTGCATTTCTATCTAGATAAGATAGGTGGAATAAATAATTCATAGATGAAAAGAACAGGACCAGTGGTTCCGGGAGGATACAGGAGAAGGGGAGGTGGGAGAAAGGGAGCAGGGGTGGGGTTGGAGGCATCAACCCAGAGACAAGGGAACAACATGTGAACTAAAATCAATGGAAGGAAGGTCATAGGATGCCTACTGGGGCTTAATCAAGGGCAATGTAGTAGCGAGGATTTACTAAACCCGAATGAAGGCTGAACACGATGGTGGGAAAAGAGGAAAGTAAAAAGAAAATAGAGGACAGAACCAGGAGGCAAAGGACATTTACAGAGGCCTAAATACAGGCATGTACATATGTAAATATATATATATAATGAGAAGGGAATAGAACTATGTACTCATATCTATATGTTAAGAATTAAGGTTGCAGATGGACATTGGGCCTCAGCTCAAGTACTCCCTTAACACAAAACCACTTTGTTCTAACAATCCAGTATTCTGCGATGCTCACCTTCCCGACATGATGCCTGAAGACAAAATGGATGCATAAGCAAATGTGGTGAAGAAAGCTGATGGTGCCTGGCTATCAAAGGATATAGTATCTGGGGTCTTAAAGGCTTGAAGACAGATAAGCAGCCATCTATCTGAGAAGCAACAAAGCCCACATGGAACAAGCACAGTAGCCTGTGTGATCATGAGGTGTCAATGGGATCAGACATGAGG
>NW_022103904.1:17325645-17341690 GCF_000313985.2 Echinops telfairi
AAAATAATAATAATTTATAATTTAGCAAGGGTTTGTGAGAGAGGGTGGGGGGGAGGGAGGGGGAAGAAATGGGGAGCAGACATCAGGGTCTTAAGTGGGAAGAGAATGCTTTGAAAATGATGATAGCGGCATATGTGCCAATGTGCTTGACACACTGGATGAATGTATGGATTGTGATAAGAGATGTAAGAGCCCCAATAAAAGTATTTAAAGAAAAAAGAAAGAAAGAAAATTATATGGAGCATGTTATATCTGGCACACACAGGTCACTTGAGGGTAGAATCAATTCCACCGCAACGGATTGTTGGACAGTCACAGTCTCTGAACTTGTATCCGTCAGGCAAACCTTAGCCCCTTTCTTCTAAACGGGCCATAGAAGTGACCTGCACTTGCCTGACACTGGATTGAGCTCAATGGTTTTCTTTTTGGAGAAGCATTTCTTTCTGCAGATCTCCTCTCTAGCTCGAGCTTCCACGTGTGCTCATGAGAGAAATCTCACCTCACCAATTGTCTTTGCCTGTAAGCATGTTCATCCTCCCCCACTAGACTGTGCTGTAAGAAAATGATCTACTTTCTCCACACCCGTACACATATCAATATCTAAGGAATTAATGAATTAATAAGGTGCAGTGTTTCCACACATTTTTGCATATGGATAGATTTTTATCTGTGATATACCTTTTTAAATTAATGTAATCAATTTTTTAAAATAATAATAGTCCTGTTATGTCAAGTTTCTTTGTAACTCATATCCTTAAATTCAAATCAGAAGGATGCATTCATTGTTGTTGTTGAACTTAGCTAAGTTCTTTTTTATTCCAGCCTGGAGTCAGCAAAGCAGAGAATTTTAGGTAGGAAAAATCCTCAGAGCTGATTTAGTTTAAATGAATCATTTTAGCGATGAGACATCAGAAACTAGTGTCACCAGCTAGTCAGTGGCCCAAGTGTGAGGACCCCAATGGCAGAAGCATTGGCATATGAACCCGAGCAGCCCCAGCACACTTACCATACGACTGAAGCTTTTCAGTAAGTTTGTCTACATCAATATGCAACTGGCTCTCTATAAATGTTCTTATAAATTTGTTTCTCAGGGCTTCCTAAAAGCAAACAATACAGCGTCACTAGTAAAAATACTTCTATAATTTCCTTATTGACTAATTTTTAGTTATTCAAAGATTCACTGCACAAAAATTGTCCATAAAGTGAATCCACTTAAAAGAGATTCTAAAAAATTATAGTGAATAGTGGGGCACATTTTGTAGGATTTTATCTTTAGAAAAATAACTATGATCATTTAGATTATAATTGTGATTTGTACCAATATTGGGAACAAAGAATGAACCAAGTGTTTAATTTGGGGCGGACAATGCTAACAAAACTAGTGGTGGTATTATACAACCTTCGTAGCTTCATATTTAATTTTCCACGGTCCAAATGTAAAGAGGTAGTCATTATTGTAAGCCACTAAAGACCAGTTACATTATTTTCCCCAAACTGTGTCTTAATCATTGATACTCAAATCACTCTCCTTGAAAACATCTTTATTTTGTTAACTATCATTTTTATCTCATTATGAAGGGTTCTAACTCTGCTTCATTTCACAAAGATTTTTTCTATGGAGTTTCTTTAAAATCACAGTCATGGACTTAATAAAACATGATGTCTTTGCATAGCAATCGGCATGCATTTATTTGCATTGAACCATCACATGCCCAGCATTCAAAAACCAGCAAGATACACAGTGGAAAACATTTGATGCAGTCAGGCTGAACTTCAGCATTAAAAAAAAGGGACTAATTTTGGAGTTGGTGAGTTCAATAGAGAACAATTATTTTTGTATGTTAACACGACTTTGTTTTAGCACACAACCTTATAACATGGAACATTTAAGGTAAAAAGCCTAGTACCTTTAGTAGCTACCCTTTCATTTCTTTTATTTGCCTCATTTAAATGGCAATTACACGCCACATAAAAATGACAAAACTATTGGCAGCTTGTGCTCTTTGGGGTTTTTGTTTTGTGCTGTTTGTTTTTTCAGAATCTTATTTATCTCCTTTCTTTGGGCATTTGCCAGACAATGTGCTGAGTCATTTATTATTTCATATACTCTCCCAATCTCACCATTTGGAAACCAATTTTGCTTTTCACTATTGAAAGGGGCCCAGTTGGTTCAGTGAGCTAAGCATTTGACTGTGACCCTCAAAATCAGCTGTTCAAACCCACGAGCTGTGCTACCGGACCAAGATGAAGCTGTCGGCTCCTGTAAAGGTTTAGTCTTGGAAACCACAGGAGCCACCCCCTCTGTTCTATTGAGGTACTAGGAGTTGGAATCAACCCATGGGCTATGGGTACAGTTTGGGGGATTTACTGATAAGAAAGGTAAAGTATCATCAGTATAGGAAATACTCAAAGATAAAAACTATTTATCCATGGAACTAAGCCACAAACACAGGTCTGGACTTAAAAATAAAGCCATAATAAACTAAACTTGATCCCACTGCTAAAAGAAATAAAATAATAACTTAAAATACTTTATTCTGTGTAAGCTCAAAAGTTATGTAAAGGAAGGAACAGGTGGCTTTAATTTCCAAGGTGACTATTTAGTAAACAGTCTGCAGACAAATTATAAATTTCCCCAGGAATCTTTGCCCAACTCTTGAGCCACTGTTGTTATTAGGTGCTGGGGAGGAGCTTTTGGCTCCCAGCAACCCCGTGGGACAGAGTAGAACTGACCTGATGGGTTTTCCAGGTTCTCTTCTGTCCAAGCACAGATATCCATTTTCTCCTCTAAAATGTGCTGGGTGGACTCAAACTGCCAACCTTTCAATTAGTAGCCAAGTACTAAACCACTGCACCATTAGGGGTCCTTGACGGTGTGTTAGGTGTTTCTTTATGTAATCACAGTCAAAAGGCTATCCACTGCTGCTGGGTTGATTCAGACTCGCAGTGACCTGATCTAGAGTTTCTAAGGTTGTACAACTTTGAAGGGGCAAACAGACTCATCTTTCACCCTTAGAGCAGTTGGTGAATTTAAACCTCTGACCGGAAATTAATAGCCCAATGCATAACTCATGGCACCATCAGGGAAATTGTACATATTCAGTTTGTCATTTCTATTGTATGTAATTATAATTAATGCATCAAAGTCTCAATTACTGTCTGGCCAGTTACAAAACAAAAAATGATCTGTTGATCTCTGTACTGACAAATAGGTCAATGAGCAGAAAATTAGTAGAATAAAAACAATAATAGCAAGCATACAACTGTGGCTACAATGAGAATGAACACCACAGACCTCCAACTTCAATAAACATAGTCCAGTAGGCTCAGGTGTGGTGTTCTGAATTCCACCTCCCTGAAATCTTCTTCTTGAGTGCTTGATCACTGTACACCTCACAGGCTATCCCCTGTGAATGTCAAGATGCAACTGGGATGCCTATTGAAGCCCATTCCCAGATGACACAGATTCCTTCCATAGCCAACTTCAGCGTAATAACTCCCTGAAAGTCTAACCAACATTTATTAACTGCACAAAGGATGTTTCCTCTCAAATTTCTACATCTCTTTCGGTCACAGTCACAGTCTGACAGCCCTTCCTGCCTTCCTGTTCCCTCAATCTTGTTCTCTACCAGGTGTTTCTGCAACTCCATCTTGACATTTGTTTCTTGGAAGACCCAGATTAACACAGTGGTTTTTCCTTTGTGCAAAACACTATTCTAAGTACTGTGCTTATCCTAGCTTATTTATGCCAGTTATCAATTTGTAGTCTTCTAAAGGATCATTCTGATTTGTCACATATACTCTACCAACCAGAGAAGCAATGCTTCATCACTCACCTGAAATTGGTTAAGCATCTGGCTATTCCCAGTTCTCTGAAAAAGGCTGGATACGTTCAGTAGTGTTTCTGATAATGTCTTTATCTTGTCCACAAAATAAAATGTATAATTAGCCTGAAAAATAAAGCATATTTTTATATAGTTCTAATCAAATTAAAAATATATATTCAGGAGACTCCTTTGTGCTGTAAAAAAAAAAAAAACTATAACAGAGCACATAACATTGTGAATAATTTTGTCATCTAAGCAGAAGCCCATCATTTCCATCTGCATGCTAATTGACTGGTACATATGTATGCAATGTGAAAAGTCCTCGCAGCTAAAGTACAAAGTCAAGCCCCATTCCCTTTTGTCTTCCTCAATCCAGGAGACATACACCTGTGCACCACTGGGTTTCCAGGATTTAAACCATTGCTGGGTGCAGTATATGTCCCCAATACATATCAATTAAATAAAACAATGCTTGTCCATGCTTGCTTCTCAAAAATACACCTATATGCTTAACTAATATCTAATTTTTGGATTCCATTTCATACAGGTATGTGTTTATTTCAAATTATGCATGTTTAAACATGTTTCCGTGATTAATGGATTGTTAGAGAAAAGTTCTCTCAGTACTGCACTTGTCTTAGGCTTGTTAGGATGATTCCCTCCCCGCAAAAAAAGAAAGTCACTACTATTGAGTCAATGCTAACTCACAATGGTCCAATAGGACACAGTAATATTGCCCCTCTGGGTTTCTGAGACTGTAACTGTTTATGGGAGTACAAAGCCCTAGTTCTATCCCTACAGAGTGGATAATAGTCCACAAAACACCGGGGTTTGGTAAAGTAGCAGGATACAAGTTTAACAAACAGAAATCAATTGGATTCCCATATATACACAGTAAAGAACTCAAAAAAAGAGAGAAAACAATACCATTTACAATAGCCACACAAAAAATAATATACTTAGTAATAAAATTAACCAAAGAAACAAAAGATCTATATAAAAAAACTACAGAACACTATTACAAGAAACCAAAAGATATCTACACTAATGGAAGAATATTCAATATTCATGGATAGGAAGGCTAAATATCATGAAAATGTTAATAATACCTAAAACAATACACAAAAACAATGCAATTTTGCTACAAAACCATTGTTTAAAGAAATGGAAAAGCTAATTACCAGCTTCATATAGAGAGGAAAAAGATCCAGGATAAGTAAAAATTTTTCAAAAAAGGGACAAAGTAGGAATCCTTGCACTACCCTCCCTCAAAACCTACTACACAGCCACGTAGTCAAAACAGGTATTGGTATGATGATAAATACATAGACCAATAGAATAGAATGCAAAACACAGAAATAAAAGCATCCACTTAGAAGCAACTGATTTTCCACAAAGGACCAAAGATTAAATGGGAAAGGGACACTCTTTTCAACAAATTGTGCTGGAAAAATTGGATCCCTCTCTCCAGAAGAATGAAACAGGACCCATACCTCACCCTATGCACAAAAACAAACTCAAGATGGATTAAAGACCTAAATGTAAACCCCAGAGCTATCATCATCAATTCATAAAACTAGGACAAACATAAAGGTACTATTTCAGGGCATACACAGACTATCAAGTATAATAAAGGAAGTACACATAGTGGGAGACAAAATAGGTGATTGGAACCTATTAAAAAGTACAATACTTAAGTACATCAAAATATTTCATTAAAAGAGTAAAATGAGAATCCATAGGTGGGAAAGAAATCTTTAACAATAGCACAACAGACAAGGAACTAACTAATTTATGTTTCATAAATTCTGCAACACTTCAATATGAAAAAAAATTTAAAACAATCCAATTAAAAGGTCGTCAAAGGATATTAAAAGACACTTCACAAGGAATGAGACTCAAATCACTAACACACAAGGAAACGCTCATGATTGCCAGTCATCCAGAAAATGAACATCAAAACTACAATGAGATATTACCTTACACTCACAACAATAGCTCAATTAAAAAATAATAAAAAACAGAACAAATGCCAGAGAGGATGTGGAGAAGTTGGATGTCATAGCCCTTGGGGGCGGTGGATGACAATATGACACTAACTAAAGCAACTGGGAGTAGAAATGCCAGGTGATCTAGGACTACAACTACGAGACATGTACACCAGAGAAGGAAGAGACAGACACAACAGATGCAGCCTTCTGCATGTTCACTGCAGCACAGTTCACAGTAGCAAGAAGCTGGAAACAGCCCAAATGCACATCAATTGGGAATTACAATTTTTAATTTTTATGACAATGTTTAATGTTCTATAATTTCAATGCACCATTTCTTCTTAAACAACGCCCATAAAATATTACCCTCTAAGAAAATGACTCAGAAAATGCAATTTTAACAACAATGAGAAAAATATCCAGGCCAAAAAGAATGCTAATCGTGTGTGTGTGTGTGTGTGTGTGTATAATTTCTAGTTCTAGTTAATATTTATTAACTATGCACCCAGCAATTCTTTTAAATATTTAAATGATTTATTCCTGGTGTAATACTTGCACAATCTGTAAATTTCTTTCATTTCAGCTTACCTTTTGAATGACTTCATTGATTTCAGGAGTATTTGGTGTATAGAGTATTTTTCCATGCAATATAGGTTTTAGGAAGGCCCACACCAATGCACCATTTGGAAACTGTAGAATTTCCTGATAAAGCTTCATGCAAAATGGTGCTGTCATAAAACAGAAAAACAATATATATTTTTTAAAAACAGAACAATATACAGTGTATATATATTTTAATATATATTTTTATTTTAATATATTTTTCGATATAATATATTTTAATACATTATATGTAATATATTTTAAATATATATCTTGTCACACAAACTCCTCAATATGATAGGAAAACATATTTACATAACAATAATGCCATTGCTATTTATCAAGGAAATATATCTTTAATGCCACTACTCTGAACTTGAGCACTGAATTGGAAATATATTTTTCATAGTTCTTGTCTCAAAAAAATTTCAGGATACTCTACATGTTTCAAAATTGATTAAGACAATGAGTGATGACATAGATACTTGAAAATAAAAATGGTATTATAAAAATGATTTTTCATTTTTAATCTAGAAAATCACCAATTCAACAGTTCATTCTACTAAGACTTTAATTATAGAGTAAACTTACATACTGCTATTGAATTTTCTTTGCTGCACCTAAACAGAACTATTACACTTCTGGTTTTTAATATATTAAAATTAATTGTTTTCACACTGTTAATAATTTATGGTGCTCTCATCATTCTTGTGGGGAATATTTGGGTTCTAATGAATATTTATGTGACTGCCTAATTAAATACATACCTGAAAAAGGTAGACATTTCATCACAATGATAATTAATAATTAGTCATTTTAAGGCTTAAGTGTAACTAATTCTTCAATCCCTAAAGAGAGTATTTAAAATAAAAATATTCTCTTAGCTTTGCTAATGATTCAAAATACAGAAGGATAAAGAGTATTGTTGTAGTGATTTTAACCATTAATTTCATATTACCACATTGTCCATTACAAAAGAAAACAAAACTTTATTTACCATACTCAATAAAATTGATAGAAGTAGTCCCTTTAATATAAACTAATCATAATCATATCATGAATTTTAAACATTGACTTATAGAGACTGTTATTACTGATATCTTAGCAACTTACTTTAAAAAAAGTTTTATTGACATAAGATTCAAATAATACACATTTCAATAGTTCAATTATATTCAAGAGTTGTGTAGTCATCATCACAAGCAATTTTAAGTCATTTCTTCTCCCTTGAATTCACTGTGTTACCTCTCCACTACCTACCAATCTCCCCTGCCATGTCTCTAGGAAACAATTAATCCAGTTGCTGTTTTTATAGATTCACCTAATCTAGAATTCATATATAGAAAAATATACCTCCCAAAAATCAAAGCCTAAAACAACCCAACAATGAGAGAATAAAACAGAGAAAAACATCAACCAAAAAGAAAGCAGAAAATATTAAAAGTTGGGAAAAAATATATTACATCAAAAGGGATATCAAATGACAAATTGTCACATTTAACCTAACTACTTCTGCAGTAATCCACCCCACACACACACTTTGTTTGAAAACAATGTCATTCCCATCCCTGATTCATACTCATAGAGAGTTCACTGGAGAATTAATCCACTTGATGGATTATGTAAATGGATTTGGGGATTTCACTGTCATCCACACAGCCTTCATGAACTAGGAGCTTAGAATTTAAGCTCCAATACTGTTCCCTCCTCTGATTTGGAGTTTCTCATTTGCAATCCTTGGATCACACAAGCGTGTGTGGTTCCTTCCATGTGGACTTAGTAGAAGCCTCATTTAAACAGCTCTTTGTTTTAAGATCCCAAATACTACTCTTTCTGAGAGCTGAGCACCCTCTGCTTCCTACACCACACTCTGTGAGGACACCAGTATCTTCAGTGATATTTTCACTTCATGAGGACAATGCTGAGCAGGGCCATGAGATAAAAACTACATGTTCTTAGATTAGGGCTACAGTTAAGTTAAACTCAAACTCTATTCATGTATCTATGTTTTATATATGTCAACATGGTTTTCAAGATGTACAAAAACAAACAAGCAAACTCACTATCATGGACTTGATTTTGATTCATAGCAATCCTATAGGGAAGGGTAGAACTTCCCACGAGTGCCCAAGATAGAAAGTCCTATTTTTCTCTCATGTACAAATAAGTGATAAATCTATTATATAAATGTGTGTGTATATATACATATATACATACATATATAAATACATACATACAGAGTGTATGTGTAATCCCCTTCTCCAAGAGACAGACATATCTCCCCCAACCCCACCCCTGAACACACACACACACACAGTATCTTGATATTAAATTCCCATAAGTTTCACTAATCACTCTTGGAGGAGTGAGGGATGCCTTTTTGATTTGGGGTGACCTCAGAACAATGTTGTGTGGCAGAAACTGATTGGTATTTTCGCTCTGTCCCATCTTGAGAAACTGAGTCTAGCTGGTGAGGTCTCCTCTTTCGAAGTGGTTTTTAAGATGCATAAATGAAGGGGATGGTGTATGGTTCATGGGCACTAGGCAGACTCACTTCCGTTACTTGGAAGGCAGGATTAGAAGATTGCACAGCCTGAAAACAGGAGCCTTGCCTTTGTCTTGGTGCTTACAGAAGTGCTCTCAGACCATATTTGTCCTTTTGTGATTGACTGACTTCACTCAGCATGATGGTTTCCATGTCGATCTATGTCATGAGACATTTCATGGTTTCATCACTGTATTTTAGAGATGCATAGTATTCTATTATGTATATATACCATAGTTTCTTTATCCATTCTCTCACGGGGTATTTGGCTGTTTCCAGCTTCTTGCTAGTGTGAACTTGACTAAAATGAACATGGGATAGCCTACATCTGTTCGTTTCCTGTGTCTCACGTCTTTGCTGAGTCATATGGGATTTCTATTATCAATTGTTCTAGGTAGCACCATATTGATTTTCACAATGGTCGTGTATAGTTACAATCCTACCAGTTGTGTTCCAATATGTCCACATAAGAGTTCTAACATCTCTGCATCATCTCCAGCACATTGTTTTGTTTTATGAATTGGGCTGTCACAGTTTTGATTTGTGTCTCTCAAATGGCTAATAATTATGAGCCATGTGTTTGTGTGGCATTTCAATGTCATTTGTGCTGAACTGTCTATTCATGTCTTTTGTCCACTTTTTATTGTATAGTTTGTAATTCTCTTACGAAGGTGTTGCAGAATTCTATAGATTTTGGTAATTAGACCCTTGTTTGTCGTGCCATTGCTAAAGACTTTTTTCTGAATCCCTGGGAATCTCATTTTACTCTTTTGATGGAGTCTTTTGATGTGCCTAAGTGTTTGATTTTACTAAAGGGTAGTCATCGATTTTGTCTTCCATTGTGTGTGCTTCCTTTATTATACTTGGTAGACGGTGTGTGCCTGTCTTGCAATAGAACCTTTAAGTTTGTCCCAAATTTCTAATTGATAATTATATCTGTGGAGTTTACATTTAGGTCTCTAATCCATCTTGAGTTTGTTTTTGTGCATATGATGAGGTATGGGTCCTGCTTTATTCTTCCAGATATGGAGATGCAGTTTTCCCAGCACCACTTATTGAAGAGGCTGTCCCTATCCCATTTAATATGTTTTGGTCCTTTGTTGAAAATCAGTTGCTTGTAGGTGTATGCTTTGTTTTGAAGTTTTCTGTTCTGTTCCATTGGACTATGTATCTATCATTGTACCAGTACCAGGCCACTTTGACTCCTGTTTCTGTGTAATAGGTTTTGAGGTTGGGTAGTGCAATGCTTACTACCTTGTTCTTCTGTGTTGTTGTTATTGTTTTTGTTTTTTTGGCTTAGACTGGATCTCTTCCTTTTCTATATGTAGTCTATAACTTGTTTTTCCATTTCTTTAAAGAATGAAGTTGACATATTTATCACAATTGCATTGCATTTGTAGATTGCTTTAGGTAGTGTTGACATTTTCACAATATGAAGTATTCCTATCCATGAACACAAGTATTCTACCATTAGTGTAGGTCTCTCTCGGTTTCTTGTAATAGTGATCTGTAGTTTTCTTTGTACAAGTGTTTTGTTTCTTTGGTTAGGTTTATTTCTAAGCATTTTATCTTTTGAGTGGCTTTTGTAAATTATATTGTTTCCATTAGGCCTCTTTTGGTACTCTCCTGTGAGTATATAGGAATACAATTGCTTTCTGTTTGCTAAACTTGTATTTTGCTACTTGTATCCAAATCCCTTGGTTGTTTCCAACAATCTTTTTGTTGAGTCTTTGAGATTCTCTCTCTATAAAATTATATCATCTGTAAACAGTGGGAATTTCAGTTCTTCTTTGTCCAATTGCATTCCTTTGATTTCTTTTCATTGTCTACTGGTTCTGGCTAAGACATCCTACATAATAACAACTTATTCTTTAAACTATAAGCTTCATATGGACTGCAGCAATTTAGGTTACAGAAATGACATCTATGAGTATAGAATACGAAATTTGAAACCAATAATTCTTATATTTGCCACTTGTTATTCATTTCACTCAAGGCTATCTGAGCTTCTATCAAGTCATCTGGAAAAGTGTTGTTAGGTGTCATTAAGTCAGTTCCAACCTATTGTGACCCCAGGCATAACAGAGCAAAATACTGCCCAGTCCTACACCATATCCACAAGTGTCCCCATGCTTGAGCCCATTGTTGCAATCACTGTGTCAAGCCATTTTATTGAGACCCTGGCTCTTTTTCACTGCCCCTCTATTTACCAAGCATGTTGTGTTTCTCTAGGGACTGGTCTCTCCTGAAAACATGTCCTAAGTATGGAAGATGAAATCTCATCATCCATGTCTCTAAAGAGTACTCTGGCTGTACTTCTTACAAGACAGATTTATTTGTCCTCTTAATAGTCCATAATACCTTGAATACTCTTTCCAGCACCACAAATCAAATGCATTAATTCTTGAAAAGCAAGTATGTTACTTTGAGGACTAAAGTGTGTCTGATTCAAGGCATGGCATTGTCACCTGCTTCATATGCATGTGAAAGTTGGGCATTGAATAAGGAAGACCAAATTATAACCTGAAAATTTAGCAAACTAATAATTGCCTAATGGTTTACATGATAGTGATTTGAAATGAAATAAGTGAAATGATCAGTAATATCAGGTGTTCCTACTGGTAGGTGAATGGTTGGATTGATAAATGTTTTCATGGTTGGGAGGTATAATGTAAATCCTTCAAATGTAAAAATAAATAAAATATTAATTATATAGGTATACATATACATATATTATATGCATTTGAGAGGATATTTCTACATGTGTATTCATACCTGCTGCCAATATAGCCATGAATGTTGTAAAGCCTGAAGAAAAAATATTATAAATATTTTTTTAGCCATACCAATTATCTTGAAGGACTGATTTATTGGACCTATGGGCTCAGGGCCGTATTCTTGAGGGACACCAAGTTCAATTGGTGTAGCAATTCACAAAGATAATGTTGTACAACCTACTTTGTTGAGTACCAACTATGGTCTGAAAACCTCATGAAACAGACATTTTAATTGCAACTATTGGTTTCTCCATGTTCAGAGCAAAAAAAATGAGTGAATAAAATCATAGACACATGGAAATAATTAGGCCAAAGGAGCAGTGTAGTATTCAAACCCAGCCTCCACAAGCCTGAGATAAGCTGGGCTACATGGTACCCACCTATCACTGCTGACCACCCTGAAAGGATCACAACATAAAGTCCTAGAAAAGGGAGAGGATTGTGTAGAACAACACTGAATATCATACAGGAGACTAGGTTCTCTGGAAGGATAGAAACTGGTGGAACTCCCAGCACTAAGACCTCCACATGCCCTCCAGTCCTGGAACTGAACTCATCCCCATGGCTCAACTTTCAGCCAAACAATAGTAGGACCTACACGGTAAACAAAAACATCTGGGAAGTATGTGATACTTAGCAAAACCAACCATACAGAATCAAAAGGACTGAATGTTAATGAAAACAGTAAGCACAAGGAAACATGGGTAGAGTACTGTTACATCGTGGGGATTGCAATCAATGTCACAAAACAAAATGTACATGAGTTGTTCAATGGAAAACAATTGGATTGCAGTCAAAGATGGCGTCTAGTTAAGGCTCACCCTCCCGGAGCTTCTGCTGCCAGATCAGAAAATTGGGAAATAAGGTGAAGGAAACTGGGAGGTGGGGTCCTGAAATTAGAACTAGAGTACTAGGATCTGTCCTGAACTCCCCTTTTTTGTGATTTCCACTCACACAGCAGACCAAGAACGTTCAAAATCGCTCCAGGTTCTGCGAGCTGGGCTTGTGGGCTCCAGCTGAAGAGGGACCCCCACCCTTTCACAGCAAGTAGCAATTTCCCCAGGCTGACTTCCTAGGGTGGACATAAACCCAGAGACAAAGAGAACCCACACCAGAGCTCTCCGCAGTGTTAGCTGCCTTGAGCTCATAACCTGGGGGTTGGGGGTGGTGGGTAGCCATAATTTTGAGTAGAAGAAAAAGCAGGAATTACCTGAGGCAGATCTCAGTGTGGGAGAAAATGGACAGATGGTCATAGTCCAGGGGGCGAATTCACTTCCAGTTGGCTGAGAAGGAAACAACCCCCCTGATAAGCTGGATCTCCCCCTCTGGGAGTCAGCTTGACAGCCCCCAAATCAGGACATCTCACAAGCATAATATAAAAAAGAGTGAGAATGTACATTCTTGGTAAAAACTGCAAATCCCAGGCTCATTGCTCAGCTCCAAGATTGCATGTTAAAGGAATCTCTTAACATAAATCAGCATAAGAAGCAGCCCAGCTAAGGAATGCCAGAATTTAGCTACAGTGCCTGGAGGCTTTCCATATAACAAAGACCCACTAAAGCAAGTCTAAGCTTCTAACAGAGCTAGAGCCCAGAGCCAGGAAGACAATTTAATTTAATTCTATTCCAGCTGGCCAGTGGGAAAAAATAACATAAATCCTCTGATCGAGTAGGGCACCAGCAGTCTAGAGAGGACAATAAGCCCAGCTTCCCTCTCAGTGATTGTACACACAGCTGGGGAGGTCCTGCCTATCCTGGGGCCCTACACAGTAATGAGGAAATACTCTCCCGCCTGCTGTAGTGCTACATAGAGCACAAGGCAGGTACACCAGTGAACTCCAGCACTCAGTACCGCAGTGGGAACTGATGCCTGGCCGCAGGTGCAATCTATAGTAATCCCACCCAGCAGCTGTGAGACCCTACAAGCAGGCACACCACCTGCTACCTTGAGGCAGAGTTGGAACTCCTCCAGCTCCACGGCCAGGTCTCAGTTATGTCCTTACTTACCACTGTTTCTTTTTTCTTTAGTCTCTCGCCCTTCTATCTTTCCCATCCCAGTCGTCTCAACAGCTCTGGTTTGTTTTGTTTTGTTTCTCTTCCTTTCTTTGGCCTTCTTTTCCTTCTTGTTTCCCTGTCTTTGCTATCATAAACCACCACTGGCTTGCAGGCCACTACCCTCTGCCTAGGGCAAATCAACCCAAATAGCAGGGTACTGCACACCACATGAGGCAGCTGTGACAGCCATCTACAGCGCACCACACTGCTGGGGATACCTCGGTCACACCTCTAAGGTGATCTTGCCAACTAGGGCAATTCCGCCCAGCACCACTGTATCCCTGCCTTAAAAGGGCACACCAACCTATCATCTTGGGGCCAGGCTTAAACGCCACCCACCCCACATTCAGGCAAGTACTGATTAGCTATCTCTTTATTCTTTATTTTTTTCCTTCTCACTTTCTTCCCTCTTTACCATCACAGCCAATCTTAGTGAGCACAGTTGAGTTTTTCCAATTCTTTGTCTTTCTCTTATTTTTCTTTCTTCTCTTTGTTCTCTTCGCCTCTCTCTCTGCTTTTATGATTCTCTCCCTCTCTTAACTTCCACATGTCACTGCTGGCTTCCAGCCCCCTATCCTCTGCCTAGAGCAACTCCACCCACCCAGTGGGAGAGCCACAGCCTGTCCCCTGTGACAGTGCTACACACAGCACAGCACGGGGTTTAGCCAGCTCTTTATCTATTCCTTTTTCTTTTTCTCTCCTTTTTTTCTTTCTTTTTCCTTTCTTTTTGTTCTTCTCTCACTTTTTCTTCTTTTGTCCTCTTCTATATCTTCTCTCTTTCCTGCAACAGTCTCAGCAGATTCAATTTTCCTTTTTTATTGTTTTCTTTTTTACTGTTTTCACTTTTGTTTAGACTGTGCTTTGTGTCTGAGGGGTGGGGTGGGGGTGGGGGGTGGGGAGAGTGTTGGTTTGCTTGGCATTTTTGCTCCTGTCTTTGTTTTCTTCTTTCTCTCTTTTTCTTCTCCTCTCCCTCTCTTTCCCTTCACAAGCCACTATCAACCTCCAGGCCACTCCCCTCCACCTATAGAAACTCTGAAGGCCCAACTGGGGGAGCTCCCACCCATATTTGTTGGCTTTACAGGCAGCTGGGGAAATCATGCCAGTCCTCTTCCATACACCAAGTGCCTGGGGGTTCTCCCCTTCAAATGGCTGGGGGTACTGAGCCCATAAGAGTGACTGGGAGGAACTCCTTCCCACCACCAGTGGGGCTCCATGATGCTGCGGGAACATCCACACAACCTCCAAGGTGATCTCTCTGACTAGGGTAATTCTGCCTGCCAACTACAGTGCTCTACACCAAGAAAGGTACACCCACAAAACCTTCCCTGTACTCCAGATGCAGAAGGAACCACCACATGCCACCCAAGGTTCTCCAAGTGTTGGAGGGGCTGTGGTGAAATAGGAAATCTCATCCACTGCTGGTGGGCATGTAGGTATGTACAGCTACTATGGAAATTGATTTGGTGATTTCTACAACAGATGGAAATTGAGCTACAATATGACCCATCAATCCCCCTACTTGGCGTATACCCAGAAGAGGCAAGAAACAAACCACTGCCAGACATCTGTGCTGCAATGTTCATCGTGGCACAGTTCACAACTACAAGGAGTTGGAAACAACCCAAATTTCCATCAACAGACGAATGGATTAAAAAAACCCTGGTACATACATACAATGGAGTACTACGCATTGCTAAAAAGCAATGATGAATGCATGAAGCCTAATGCCACATGAGAAGAACTGCAGGAAATCATGCTAAGTGAAGTAAGTCAAGTGCAAAAGAACAAGTATAACATGAGTCTGCTGAGGTAAGCTTTAAAAAAAACTGCAGAAGGGGCAAAGGGTAAAAGCTACTGTATACAAACATTCCTGGGGTGAGGTCCAGGTAATATGGCATGAGTAAGACCAAATCCAGGGATAGATAGTGTAGCCAATAAAAAAGGAGGGGTTGGGGGGCACAAGGGGGCAAAAGAGGATAGAAATGTGTAACAGGGGATCAGGCACTAATCCACCCAATGGGAGGGTATTGTTTATATCTCCACAGGAAAGAGGGACCAGACTTAAACCTGGTGTTCCAGGATGGGAATTCAGCATGCCAGCATGGAGAAGGGAGCCAATGGAGAGGTCTGAGGGCCTGGCCCCAATCCCAGTTATATGGGCAAATGCCCCTCCCCCCAGAAGAATTAACTTCAGAGGACGGCACTGAAGCTGCAGCTAGGGGAGAGGGACATGTCTGATCAGAGCACA
>NW_022103904.1:17347019-17363326 GCF_000313985.2 Echinops telfairi
ATGCAATCAATTCTAACTCATAGCGACCCAGACCCACTCTCATGTAGTGAATTCTCATAGCGACCCTGCCCCCTGTCATGCAGTCAATTCTAACTCCTACTGACCCACACCCACATCCACGCGGTCATTTCTGATCATAGTTACCCAGACCCACTGCCAAGCAGTCAATTCTAATTCATAGTGACCCAGACCCACTGCTATGCGGTCAACTATAACTCATAGTAACCCAGACCCCCCGCCATGCAGTCAATTTTAACTCATAGTGACCCACACCCACTGCCATGCAATGAATTCTATCTCATAGCTACCCTCCTACGCAGGGCAGAACTGCTCCTGTAATTTTCCAGGACTAAAACTCTTTCAGGGAGTTGAAAGCTTTATTATTCTCTCATGAAGCAGCAGGTGGTTTCGAACTGCTTACCTTGCACCTATCAGCCCAACAGGTAAGCACTACACTACCAGTGCTCCATCAACAAGGGATTAGACATCAAAAAGATAATAAAAGATTATTACTAACCAGCTTAGTATGAATAAATTTAACAACCAAAATAAAATCGCTAAATTCCTAATAAAACAAAACAGCCACAAACATGTAAATAAGTTTACATGTACTCATATAACATTTCATTGCTTTCATGCAGGTCCTGTAATTAGACCAAGAGAAGTTCTAAAGGAAGAAGGGACTTCTGCATTGTTTAAAATCAGGAATGGTGTGTATCATGATTATATCCTTTAACTATATTGATTCACTCTGTTTGCTGAGCAAATAATCCAAGAAACTATACTATAGGAAGAAGAATACAGTATTACAATTGCAGGAAGGCTTATTAAGAAGCCATGATATGATTGCAGATGAAATAACTTTGCAATGTGTAAGTAAAGAAAACTTGAAGCACTTGTTGGAGATCAAAGACTATCTAGTTGTGTTAGTCTGGGTAAATTAGGGAAACAAATCCATAGAAACTGGGATGTCTAAGAGAGAGTTTTATGTAAAGGGTAAGTGTACATTAAGAAAGCATCCCAACCAAGTGCTGTCCAAGCCCCTAAGTCTAACATTAGCCCATATGTCCAACACCAATCTACAAAGTCCTCCTCCATCTCACAAAACACACGCAATGATGCCAACTGCAGGAGAAAAGCCGAGTCAGTGAACCTGTAAGCATCTCAGCGCTGGCAGGGGTCTCCACATGGCTGCTCCAGCACCCAGGGTGGCATCGGGTGGCTTCTCCTCAGGGATGTCTTGCAAGAAGCAGACAGCTGAAGCAGGGAACTAGCTCAGGAAGCTGCACCCTGTTCTGACCATCACAAAGCAAGAGACCCGAGAACTAGAAAGCTGGGGCTCTTTTTGCCCTTCAATTAATTTCACAAGTATTTATCAGCCAGGTTGGCAAAATAAACCTTAACTATCTCAATAGTCTTCAGAATAGATTGCAACTCAATGTAAAGAAAACAAAATTCCTCACGATTGAAGCAATATGCAACATCATGATAACTGAAGATAAAAATGAATGTTGTTAAGGTTTTAATTTAAATTGGGTCTGCAATAAACATCCGAGGTACATCACTCAGGAAAGCAAGCAGTGCATTTGCTTGGGCTTTTGTAAAGCATCTCTTTAAAGCATTAATAAGTATATCGGTCCCTTTGAAAACTAAGCTGCATTTGAACCAACAGTATTTTCAATAGCCTCACAGAAATGCAAAAGCTAGACAATGAAGGAAGACCAAATAAAAACAGATGCCTTTATTCTTGGCAAGGTATATTAAATATAACATAGACCATCAGAAGAAAGAATAAATCTGTTTGAAGAAATTCAATCGGAATACTCCTTTGAAATGAGAATGTAGAGACTTTTTCTCATGTATTTTGGACACATCATTGGGAGGAACTAGTCCCTGGAGAGGGATATCATGCTTGGTAAAGTAGAAGATAAGCAGAAAAGAAGTGGAGCCTCAGGGAGATGGATTGACCTAGTGGGTGTCACAACAGGCTCAAATGAAGTAGCTCTTTTGGCTTTCATTTCAGTAGAGGAGTTTAACAGGATTCAGCGGTAAAACAATTTGTTCTAAGACATACCGTTTGTTTGGACAGAACTACAAAGAGCTGGATTTTCAAGTGTGTTAGGTGTTACAGACCCAATTGCCTGGTGTCAAAGCAGAGGAGAAACCGAGCCTGATCAGCTCAGGGCACTGAGCTCTTTCAAAGGGGATGGTTCTTCAAGGGAGACAATGGGAAGAGCACGAGTGTCAAAGACAATCGAGGTAATGTACGATACTGCAATAACTGTGATCCCTGAGCAGGTGTGGGAGTGAGAATGGGAATGTACCAACACATATATATAGGTTAAACAGAGAATGTCTATACATGAGCATTTATCTTTGCTGTAAATATATCCAGAAATGTGGCTGAGCATACAAGGGGGTTCCCCCCGCTAACACCTTCCCCCCCAAAATAAAACATGGAAAAAAGCTCCCACTGGGCAGAGCTTTCATAGAACACGTTTTCCCCACTAGGCGAGAATCTAGCACCTCACTTTGAGTTAGCGCCCTCAGGGACATTGCCTGGAAACGTTCTCTCTGTTCATAGTGAATAAGAGATAAAGTTATAAAAATGTCTGAGACATAAACAAACTCCTCGAGGGAATGAGTCACTGGGCACATAACTCAAGACCATAGACTAAAGGGACACCAGTAAATTGACATAACATAGTCACAAAGCCAAAGTCCTACATCCTAATTTATGAGTCGAAAGTGGGGCCTTAAAAGCTCACACACATTTAAAATGCAATTATTGGTTTCTGCCTGCCTAAAGGAAAGAAGAGTGAGGAAAATCAAAGACACAAGAAAATAATTGCCCCAATGAGCTAATGGACCATGTGAAAATCAATATAC
This sequence comes from Echinops telfairi, assembly GCF_000313985.2. Taxonomy (NCBI): domain Eukaryota; kingdom Metazoa; phylum Chordata; class Mammalia; order Afrosoricida; family Tenrecidae; genus Echinops; species Echinops telfairi. Next base: position 17,349,909 of record NW_022103904.1, read on the forward strand.
AATCCCAAGAAGATAGTGCCCAGTGGATTGTACCCAACCATGACTGAAAGAGATCATATTAGAAGAGCCTGGATTGACTGGGAGAAAAATGTGGACCAAACCCCCGAATCATAAGAACCCAGGTTTAATGGTAGGATGGAGACTGGCGGCACTAACAAATATGGCCCTTGGTCACCCTTCAGTTCTGAAACTGAACTCACCCCCATGGCTCAATTATCAAGCACACAACAGACAAGTCTATAAGTGTAACAATAACATTACTGTGAGGCCTGGACAACTTAGAATAACCACATTCTTGAGATTTAAAGAGCGGTATTAACCTAAAGACAAAGGTTAGAAGTGTTAAGAAACAAGGAAGAGTGAAACAGAAAACACAGGAAGGGAAGTAAGTGATGTTACATTGCAAGGATTACAGTGAATGAGGTTAAACAAAATGTGTATCAATTTCTGAATAAAACTTAACATCTTCTATGTAAATCATCATCTAGTTTATAACCAAAAAAATCAAAGATGCACTGACCACTTAGCACTATGATATATAAGCAAAGACTATTATTAAATTAGAAATATTTAATAAACATACTGATAGTGATTTATTGTCACTGATACCTCCAGGTACCTCAAGGCCTTGATATAAATGAAGTATACATTAAAACTGGTGACATGAAACGCCATCTACCAGTACCTAAAAGCCTTCTACACAGATATATTATTCCATAGAAAGTAGGGATCATTTTCAAGATACAAATACTAATAAAAATCTTATCCTACTTGCATCTTCTGGAATGTTGAACTTTTCCTTGTCCTCATCCAAGAGGTCATTAACTCTGGGTAAATCAATAAATGTGTTCGAGCTGCTTAGGAATGACTCTTTCTCTTTGCAGACCGTCTTCATCACAGACTGAAAAGAACCAAAGGCTGAAGATCTGTCCTGGTCTTGGGCCGACACCTGAGAATATAAGGGGTGGGGGGAGGCAAGGAATACATCGTGACAATATAATTCCTTCGCCCACTTCTTCATTTGACCAAGTACATAGGCTGTGCAGTCAATTCCTGCTTTAGTCTGTTCTATCCGTGGGATACTATTCAAATAGGCTCAAGGACCTTCCTGATTAATGTATCTGCTAGAAGAGAAAAACGTCACAGGAACCCAGGCTTGGGCACACATACATGGCCAGCAATAACCTGTTAATGTAGAACTCATCATGAATTGACTCATTAATGTGTGCCTATACTGTAACATCACTTACGCATATGAAAACTATTCAAGTTATGCACCAGATGATAAATATGCTGACGCACTGCCTCTAAGGCAGCTCAAGGCCTCTGTGGTTTAGCTCCTTGTCTTAGGCCTCTACCTTGAGATGGCCTCATCGGCCTATTTCCCCAGCAGTTCCAGCCCAGACCAATTTGATTTCAAGCAAAAACTAGTGTCATCCTGCTTACCTTACCAAAAGGTGTACGTCTTATTATGAGTCCATGATCTCAAATGTATAAGATGATTTTTATAAATTATATGTTAAGAAATATAATATTTTGAAAAGAATTTAATCCAAGAAGTAAGCTAAGCAAGCCCGTGAAATCTCATTTATATTAAAATTGATTTGGTAATTTCGCACTTCATAGACAATGCATGAACTATTATCCAGTTAATTAGGTCTTTTTTTTTTTTCTGTAGCACAGGACAAATTTTAAGAGAAAAATAAAAGCAAAAAAGAGCAAATAAAAGGTATATTGAGTATTTTGACAAGGGCCAAGATCAAGCACAAACCTGTTGAAAGGAAGACATATCTAGCAAGGTCGCAATTTTTAATTCTTGAAGAAATTCCGGGAGGTGTGCAAGGACATGCTGGGCTTTCACGAGGAGCGAGCTGAGGCTGGAAACTACGTCCAACAGGGAATTGAGCACATTATTTGCTTCAGGAGGAACCAAAGTCTTAAAGGGCAAAAAATAAAACAAAATAAACAACACTATTTTTACACTAACAAGCATCTTCTGAGCATGAAAACATGATCATTTGGTTTTGTTTTCTTGAACTTCAGACACAGCCATGTGTTAATGTATAAAAATCTGCTTTAGCAGAGTATATGTAGCTCAGAGATACTGAATATTCTAAAATGTGTCATGTTTGTTAAAATGTGAACCAAGAATCAATGTATCTATTGAAATTCAAATGTTTTTCAACATCTTTCTTTATACATTTGAGGTGAGTGAAGTGCACATTTGAGAACAATGCAAAATAAAGCAGTTTTTATAAACAAGACAACTTACATTTACCCAGGGCTTCACTACATTCACACGTTTAATTATTTCAATTATCCTAATACCTTTAGGATATGCACAATGCCCATTTTTATGGATGAGACAAGCTGAAGGGCTTCCCCAAAGTCTTTCCATTAGAAAGTGACCTGTCCCGCGGGTCATCAAACAACGTGGATACCTGAAAAAGGGACTGGGAATGAAGAGGGGCAAGAGACGCGAGAAATGGAGGCAAGACAGGAGTCTGATCAAGCCTCGTTTATTGAGCAGAAGGCAGGGGCTTAAATACCCAATGGTGGCGGGTAACATTACATCATATGCTAATAAAGTGTACCAGGTAGTATCCAATAATCATTCAGCTACAATATGGAAGAAATGGCAGGCATCAGTCCTCAAACAGGTCCACATGCAAATGAGGTGCACTTGGACGGTCCACATGCAAATGAGGTGCACTTGGATGCCTGGCGGAGGTGTCCAATGAGCATGGCGGCTGCCTGCCACCGAGCACCAATCATCACAAAGGCCAAACTCAGGCAGGACAATAGGCCAGGGAACATCCGGGAATGGGAAGCTTAAAGACAGCGGACGGAGCAGGCCATGGGCTGAGGGACGTGCAGACTCCCACATGTGCAGACTCCCACATGTCCCGCTTTTCTGTATAATAGCGAGCACAAAGTATTCGTGCAATGAAGTTTGGAATATCCTTTAGGGGACTGCATCTGTCTTAGGTCGTCAGGGCACTGATTCATCCTTACCCGTCATGGGTCTCGAGGAATGCCTTTAACTACATTCTGGCAAACCAGGGCCTGTCTTAGGTTGGTATGAACAGTGCCTGATCTTACCCGTCATTGACTGTCCAGCCCAGCACACAAAGGAAGGGGGTCTTATCACTCAGGCGAGTTAGGGAGTGGGCCACCCTTGTCTAACATTTCCAAACGATGGTAATGCACTTGAATAGGCTTCGCTAGAACAGCTTCAATTTGCTGTTTTAAAAATGCCATGAGTTTGTTAAATATCACAGGCCCTAATGAAATGAGTAATAGTAATTTATGGGAGGGCCCAATCCACTATCTTAAAGTCTGTATGATTTAACAATATCTTAGGCCGTTTTCCTCCACAACAAGTTTATACCAATTTTTGCATTTCAGGATCTACATTAGGGAGTGGGCAAATAGTTAACAAGGTAGAAGCAGTCTCAGAAATATTACCGACCTTCCCCCCAAAGCCTCTTACAGAAATAAGAACCGTAGTTGCTGCAAAAGAAGAATGATTATACTTCACTTCCCAAACCTCATGTGAATAAGATAAACAATGAGTACCCTATCTTGGGAAAATAGGGAATCCCCTCACCCCCAAGCTATAATTATTAATATTCCTGTCTTCTTCTTCAGCAAAAGGAAAAGGGAACATTTTTAAAACTCTTGCAGAAACTTTTGAGTGTGGGACTTCTTAGCCATCTCTCCATTTCAGAAGTCGCATTGACAACCACTCAGCTGCGGAATCTGTGGAGATAAGAGCAAACCCTCGACCCCATTGTAAAATCTCTCCTTCTAGGGCTCTATAAACTATTGGTTCTGGAGGAGAGCACTTTCTTTTAGGCTTAGGAAAAGGAGATAGGGTTGCAGAGTCCTCCAGCGCCTGTCACTGATTTTAGCAGACAGAGCACTTTCCACCAATCATAGCACCAGCTGTAACCTCTGCAAACAACTCAGCTTGTTATGCAGTTCCGTGGATCCCTGCAAGAAAGGTCCAGAGATGTGCACTTAAGCTGGGCATTTAAAAAACCCGTGCCTGAAGTTGGCATCATTATCAGATGACTCAGAACATCCCTCTTCCAATGAAGAACAAAAAAAAGCAAATCACATAAAGGTGATAGCTTTGAACCCTAAACATCCAAGGCCAGCTGCAAAATCAAGTTGGATGTGAATTGGAAATGGAGCCTGTACAACTGTGTCAGACAAGGGGAACTACAGATGGTCAGCGCCCTGTACAGGATCGTACTGAGATAAAGCAAGCAGCGTTCCCAGCTGAGCCTCCGACTCCTAGTGTAGCCAAGTCGGAACCACTGTGCACTCACGTGTGGAGCCAGGCAGGAATGCATCCAGCTCTGCAAGATTAAATACACTCCCCAGACCCATTACACCCTTAACTTCCCCATGAGGCAGAAGCTCATGAACCTACAGTGCTCCCCTAAACCCCCCATCTACTCCCTGCTCTTCAGTCCCCCAGCCCAGGCACACAATTGTGGTTCTGTGGCATCGATACCAACTTGCCTCCCAGCATGTGGGGTCCACTGATTCGCACCCGCTCCTTTGCTCAGTCACTGACAATAGGAACTTGCAGAAGCTGTGCTGGGGACAAGAGGGTAGAGGCACCTGTATTCTACCCACCTAACTTCTCTAATGGCCATGATCTGGAGCCATATGAGATACACTGTGGGTCCATGGATAGTGGAGCCCAATCATCTGCCCACCCATTGGCCCATTGAGTAGCAGGGGCAGTTGTTAAGCCTAGTCACCCATATAAGAAGTCATGGTTTGGAGGTATCAACTCCTCTGTCTGACTGCTAGATCCAGAGTCCACTAATTGGTGGCACTCAGCTAACTTTGTTGGAGTGCCTGAGGACGAACAGACCTCACCCCTATGCTCATTTAGGTCCAAATACCAATGGTGCCCACTGCTCAGCCCAACCAGTGGCACCAATAGCTCACAAACCAGAGGCCTCATTGGTACACCTAGTTACCTTCACTGGGGACCCACAGAAGAATGGTGCCTGCTACTCCAACTGGGTACTCAAGGTCTCCTGACACACCCTCCCCTAGCAGACAGGGGCATGCCTTCCTAGAAGACACCCATGGACAAAAGGCATCCAACCTGCGTCATGCTCTGCACTCCCCCTACCAAATAGAAGCTCGTGTTGTCACCACTAACCACCTCACAAGCCGAGGCCACCAAGAACCATTGATGAGAGTATCCATACCACTTATCTCGTGACGAGCTACTGAGGCATTCTCATGGTAACTACCTGTCAACTGGCAGTGCATACATACAACACCCAACCCAATGCTGCCTGCACACTACTCCAGACGACTCACTGAACAGATTCATCACTTCTCCATCAAATTCAGCTATGTCTTCAGCCACCCTAAAACACAAGCAAATAAGTACGCATGCTCACATGCTCAGTCACTTCCCAACTCACTCAAGGAGAGGTGAGGAGCACCCCTGAGTAGCCAGACACATTATCAAAGTAACACTCACATCACATGTGTACTCAGATATATGAAAACAAAACAAAATTAACATGCAACAAGTAACCATATAATAAACAAGCAAACGTAATAACACAAATGTCTCATAGATAACAGACAATAATAACAAATCATGTAAAGAAGAAAGACAAAATGGCGCTGTCCAGGATTGGATGTAGCATCCATCTGAGACCCCCCTCAACTTATACAGCTTGTATGTGACCAAATCAAAGAGCCAAAAAACCTAGTATAATTAGAAATAATAATTGAACTATCTGATAAGGAATTTAAAATATTAGCATATAGGATCATTCACATGAACAAGAAGGAAAATATACACAAAACAATAGAATAATTCAGAAAACAGCATCATAAGAGTAAAGTGACCAAAACTGTTGATAATTACAAACCATATAAAAACAGTAGCTAGAAATCTAAAAGATTAAAAATAACTAGATGACCCTATAAAAGAGCCTAGGAGCAGAATCAAAACCATGAAAGACAAAGTTAGTGAAGTACAGGGCAAATCCTTTGAAACAGATTTACTGGGGGAAATTCAGGGGGAAAGCATGTTGAAAATGAAAAATTGTGTGCAACAATATCAATAAGAATAAGTTACATGTAATTGAAGTTCCACAACCATAGGAGGCAAAAGACTTAAAAAGAGAATTGGTGCCAATATGCTGCCAGAAAACTTTCCTAAAGAAAGATGGAATAATATCCACTCTAAAGTTTTATGTAGGGTAGATACTATAAGAACATCACCAAAATATATCCTTATCAAATTCACAAAAACCAAAGATTTTTAAAGAATCTTAAAAACTCGGGAAAAATTAAAAATCATCTACAAAATGAAACCAGTAAGACTAAGCTCTTTTTACTCAGCAGAAACGGTACAAACAAAAAACCAATTGACAGACATAAAACCTTGAAAAAACTGCCAAGACGTATATCCAGTAAAATTGTTGCCCAAACACAATGATGAAATTTGTACATTTCAGGTAAACAGAAACTAAGAGAATTTGTTTTTAAAAGTTCAACCTTAAAAGTAATATTAGAGAGTCCTTCCTACAGAGAAGCAACAGCACCGACAGCCTTCATTAACACAAAGGACACCATAGCCACACACAGGAGAGACAGCCAGATAAAAATAAAAACTCTCAAAATTAATCCGAGAAGTTAAATGACTGAGACCAGAAAACCAGATGGGTCAATCTGTAAATAACGACAACATCAAAACAGTAAGGGGGTGGAGAATGGATGGTGTGGTTATACAACTTTTACATGGAGAGGAAGTCTAGAATAATGTTTTAAACATAAGAAGATAAAGATACATTTCAAGGTAATCACAAAGAAAATTAACAAACCTATTTATCAAAATTTTGGAAGAAGAAAAATGTGAAGAGTAAGTGAACACAAATGAATAACAAATTAAATGAAAATCCACAAACAAAAATAACTCATAAAAAAGCATAGAACTTTCCTCTAGTTTCTAAATACTTCCTGCCCCTCCCCCCCCCACTATCATAATTCCAATTCTACCTTACAAATCTGGCTAGACCAGAGGATGTACACTGGTACAGATAGCAACTGGAAACACAGGGAATCCAGGGCGGATGATCCCTTCAGGACCAGTGGTGTGAGTGGTGATACTGGGACGGTAGAGGGAGGGTGGGCTGCAAAGGGGGAACCAGTTACAAAGACCTACATGTGACCTCCTCCCTGGGAGACGGACAACAGAAAAGTGGGTGAGGGGCGACGTAGGACAGGGAAAGATATGACAATAATTTATAAAAATTATCAAGGGTTCATGAGGGGGGGCGGGGAGGGGTCAAGGAGAGGGAAAATGAGGAACTGATGCCAGGGGCTTAGGAGGAGAGCAAATGTTTTGAGAATGATGAGGGCAATGAACGTACAAATGTGCTTTACACAATTGATGTATGTATGGATTGTGATAACAGTTGTATGAGCCCCTAATAAAATGATTGAAAAATAAATAAATTTTTAAAAATTAAGTAAAACATACAAATATCAAAACAAATGACAGCAGTAACTCATACCTGCCAATGATCACAATTAATGTAAATGCTTTAAATACACCAGTGTAGAAACATAGAATGACAGAATGGAATAAGAAAAAACCCAAAAAAGAAAACTCCATCAATATGCTGTCTACAAGATTCACACCCTAGACATAGAAACATAAGTAAACTAAAATTAAAAGAATGGAAAACAAGATATCAAGCAAACAATAACTAAAAAATAGCAGATGTGGCAATACTAAACTCTGGTAAAATAGTTTTAAGGTAAAATGCACCACAGAAGATAAGGAAGGTTATTCTATAATAATTAAAATTTCAATCCACTAAATGGATATAATCATCATAAATAGCTAGGCATCAGATGACACATTTCCAAACCTCTGAAAGCATTAGGAATATAAAGCAATAACTCTACAGTAATCATAGGAAACTGTAACAAATCATTCTGGCCACATTGTAGGTCACACAGCAAACCTCAATAAAATCCAAAACATAGACCTACACAAAGTATTTTATCAAAAGCTATAAAAGTAGAATTCAACAAGAAAAGCATGGGGGTGGGGGATAAAATACAAACAAACCAATTAATGCCTTGCTTAAAAACCACTACCTAATAAAAAAAATCAAAGATTAACTCAAAAAAATCATTAAAAAGAAAAAAAAGTCTCCCAAATTCATTATGTGAAGTCAACATAACCCTAATAACAATGCCAGGCAAACCTATCACCAGAAAAAAATAAAGGAATAAAATGACAGCCCAATATCCCTCATGACCATAGGAACAAAATTTCTCAGCAAAATTATAGCCAATAAAATTCAACAGCATGTTAATAATAATAATAATAATACATCATAACAAAATGGGACTCATACCACAGACACAAGTAAGGATCAACATTAGAAAACCAATTAATTTAACAAGTACAAAAATACAACTAAAGAAAGAACTGTGATCACCTCAATTGATCAGGGGTTTTGATAATTTCAAAATCCATGGCTGATAAAATAGTCAGTAAAATAAGAATAAATGGGAAAATGTAATCAGCAACACGACTTTGAAAAAATGAAGCCTTTGATTAGTAAAGCATTATTAAATAAGAACAAAGTACGATACCATACTAATATCAGAAAATATTACACAGTCATGGTAGCCAAAACATCCTGGTCTTAGTATGACAGATACTCAGACCTATGGAAGAGAACTGAGAACACAGAGGTAAACCCATGCAGGTCTGGTCAGCTGAGCAATAAAAGGTCAAAGTGTATTACATGTGGAAGAGACGATTTGTTTAATAAATGGTTCTGGCAAAACTGAAATTATATATACAGAAAAAAGAAAAAGGACCCATACTTTACACCATACACAAAACTAATTCAAAACAGATTAAATACCAAATTATAAAACCTAAAACTATAAATATCATGGGTAAAAATATAGGGACACCTCTTTGGGCCCTAATACATGGTATAAGTAGATTACCAAAGATAACTGAAAATGTGCAAACTTCAAATTGAACCGGATAGATGGGGCATAAGAAAATTAGGCACTTGTGCACATCATAAGACCTCTTCAAAGGAATAAAAACGAAACCTGTAAACTGGGAGAAACATTTGCCAATGATGTATCTGACAAGGGATTAAACTCTAAGATTTATAGGAAACTTAAAAATACCTCAACTACAAACGGATGTGTAATTCAACTGAAAAAGAGCAGATGACAAGAACAAATACTTCACCAAAGAGGATATTTAGGTAGTTAATAAGCACAAGATAAAATGTGATCATTAGCCAATAGAAACATGCAAGTCAAAAAAGGAAACCAAAAGAATATACTCTGGTCTCACCCAGCAAGGATAGCAATGATCAAAATGCATAATGTCTTCCCCAGGGACGGGTCTCTCCTGACACATGTCCAAAGACAAAGTCCAGCCATCCTTCCCCCTAAAGAACTCTCTGGCCTTAGATTGGTTGTCCTTTTATCAGTCCATGATACCGTCAATATTCTTCACCAACACCAGCATCGGTTCTTCTATGGTCTGCGTTATTCAATGTCCAGCTTTTACATGCATATGATACAGTGGAGAGTACCATGACTTGGGCCAAGTGCATCTTAGTTCTCAAAGTAACGTCCCTGCTTTTCAATACTCTAAAGAGGTCTTGCGCAGCAGTTCTACCCAATGAGATGTATCTTTTGATCTCTTGACTGCTGCTTCTTTGAGCCAAAATAAAACACTCGACTTCAACCTGTTCTCCATTTATCAGGATGCTGGTCCAGTTGTGAAGATGTGAATCTTCTGGACATTGAGTTGCAATCCAAACTGAAGGCTGAAATCTTTGATCTTCATTAGCAAGTGCTGCTGGCTCTCACTTTCAGCCAGCAAGGGTGTGTCATCTGCAGATCACGGTTGTTAGTAAGCTTTCCTCCAATCCTGATGCCACAGTCTTCTTCGTATAAGCCAGCTTCTTTGATGGTTTTCTAAATACACAGATGGAATGAGTGTGTTGAGAAGATACCACCATGATGCACACCTTCCTAATTCTGAACCATGCAGTATTCCCTGGTTCTGTTCACACACCTGCCCATTGATCCATGTGCAAGATCCAAATGAGCACAATGAAGTGTCCCGGAATTCCCATTCTTCTCCAGGTTATCCATAGTTTATTATGATCTACAGAGCCAAATGTGTTGGCATATTCAATAAAACAAAGTAAACATTTTTCTGGTATTGTCTGCTGTCAGCCAAAATCCATCTGACATCAGCAATGATATCCCTTGTTCCACATCCTCTTTTAAATCTGGCCTGAACTTCTGGCAGTTCCCAGTCAATGAATTGTTGTGACAATTGTTGGAGGACTTTCAGCAAAATTTCATTTGCATGAGATATTAATTATATTGTTCTATAATTTGAACATTCTGTTGGGTCACCTTTCTTTGGAAGAGGTACAAAAATGGATCTCTTCCAGTTAGTTCCCCAAGTAGCTGTCTTCCACATTTCCAGTCAGAGATTGTTGAGTTGTTCCAGTGGTTCAAGTTCAACTTGTAATTCCAAAAATTCCTGGATCCTTGTTCTTGGCCAATGTCTTCAGTGAACTTGGACTTCCTCCCTAACACCATTGGTCCTTGTTCATTTGCTATCTGCTGGGATGCTGAATATTTCTTTTTGATATGGTGACTCGATGTACTTTATTCCATCTTCCTTTTTTATTTTTGCTTCGGTATTTTGCCCATAAACCTTTCAAATTGCAACTAAAGACCTGAATTTGTCTTGAGTTCTTTCCGTTTAGGATATGCTGATTGTGTTCTTTTTGGAGGTGTTTCTAATTCTAGGTCTTTGCATATTTCATTATAATATTTGACTTTGTTGTCTGCAGCTGTATTTTGAAACTTTATCTTTAACTTGACTTCATCCTTTTTACATTTATTTTAGCTACTCTATGATTAAGAGCAAGTTTCAGAGTCTCTTCTGAGTCGACTTTGATGTTTTCTAATTTCCTATCTTTAAAATGACCTTTTGCTTTCTTCATGAACGATGGTCTTAATGTTCTCACACAGTTCTTCAGGTTTTCTGTCATTTCTGCTGAATGCATCAAACCTATACTTGAGATGTATGCAGGTGGGACAGGCTCAAGGTCATATTTTGGCTCTCGTGGACTTTTTAAAATTTCCTGCTTTGTAATGAACTTCCTTCTGAGCACTTGAAGGTCTGTTCCACAGACAAACCTAGTCTGTTTTCAGCTGCTGTGATGAGATTTCCCATCGTCTTTGTCCACAGATGTGTTCAACTTGATCTCTGTAAATTCCATCTGAGGAATTTCATGTTTATAGTTACCTTGCATGTTGTTGAAAAAAATATTTGCTATGAACATGGATCCAGGTTATGGATCTTGCAAAATTCTGTCATGGGATCTCACAGATTCATTTCTATCACCAAGTCCATAATTCAGTTACTGTTCCTTTCTCTTCATTTCCAACATTTGCATTACAATCAACAATAATTTTCAATGCACCATAAATGCATGCTTGATCCATTTTTGATTGAAGAAGTCGTTGGTAGAATTCTTCAATTTCTTCATTACTAGCTTTTGTAGTTGGACTATATATTTGAATAATAGTTGTATTGTTTGGATTTCCTTGAAGATGAATATATAAAATTCTATCACAGATGTCATTGTACTTTATGATTGATTTTGTATTGTCCATTTTGACAATGAATGCCACACAATTCCTCTAGATTGTGTTATTCTTGGCATAGTAAGTCATAAGATTTTCTGATTTAAAATGACCAATACCCATTCAATACAGCTAACTAAGGCCTAGGATATTGATCTTTATGCATACCATTTCATTTTGATGTCTTCCAATTTTCAAAAATTCAAAATTTAAACATTCCATGTTCCATTTTTGCAGCTGGTTCTTCTTACCTTGACTCATGTCCCATCAGCAAATGAAGATCCTAAAGGCTCCACTCCCACAGGTTTCACCACACTCTTGTCACCATGGTCAACTCTATGCCAAGAAATTTGCTCCCCCTCAGTCACGTTTTGAGTGCCCTCCAACCCAAGGGGCCCATTTTCTGGCACTGTCTCCAACAAGGCTCTGCTTCCAATCTTTAGGGATAGGACAAGACACCACTCTGAAGCTGTCCATAAGATGCTCAGTGGTTCCTTTCTCCAAAGTGGGCAGCTGAGTCACCCTTCAGTCTCTATTCTTAGTCTGGAAACTCTAAAGTGTGTGTGATCCAAGCCACGGTGTTTTCAATCCTGTCATGTGCATGTGAAAGCTGGACATTGAATAAGGAAGACCAAGGAAACATTGATGTGTCTGCATGTGGGCAGGTAAAGAATACTGAAGACGCCATAGGCTGTCAAAAGGACAAACACGTCTGTCTCGGAAGAAGGTAATGCCAGAGAGCTTCTTAGAGGCAACAGTCAATCAAAATGGATGAATATGCTTGAGAACTCCACTATGATAAATCACGAAAAGAAACATTCTTTATTGGCTTCAGGGCTGAGAGAGGACGGAGGGAAAATCACTAATACTAGAGAGGAGGACGGGTATTAACTTGGGTGAGGGGAAGTCTATACACAAGAACAGGGTGCTCAGCACAGCATGATCAGAACAAAGGGAGGAACTGAGGTTCATAAGAATAAGGGGCAACAATGCTAAATACCATTAGATAGAAAATCCATGTATTAACAGTAATAATAAATGATGTATGAGTGGATACATAGAAAGATTCACAATATGAACAGTCATGGGAAGGCATATCAGACTAAACCCAAGTATACTCAGGTTTGGTAGAGGGTATTTTACATATGTATTTAGCTGTGCATGTATCCATGTATCCAGTGGAGCACACAGGTGGCAAAGGCATGAAAACACCTTGAAAGACTGAATCAAAGTGCTTGAGAGGTGAGGACCCTAGCCTGGGAGAGACCTAGGTCAACTGGTAGAACATAGTCTCAAAAGACAATTTTCTACATCCTGCTTCTGTGCCTCGAGACTGGGGTCTGATAAGGTGGTGGGTGGCCGGAGTGGGAGAGATATGTGGCATTAATTTAAAACCATAAAAAAAATCTACTAATCAGACACCAGTGGAGACTGGTGAAATTCCCATGACTAGGGTCTGTGGACAGTCTTCAAACCTGTAACCTAACTTACCCCTGAGGGTCCCCTGGCAGCCAAAGGGTAGGCAGGCCTATAAAATAACCAGTAACACTTGTGAGAAACTCTCTCTGCAGAACAACCAACTATATGGATAATTTTCCCAGAAAACAACTTCAGAAGGCAGGAAAGAAGAATACATGGAAATGGGGAACCCAGGGATGAAATGGAAAGATTCTAATATGCTAGACGGGTTGTAA
>NW_022103904.1:17364329-17368670 GCF_000313985.2 Echinops telfairi
ATAGGAGGAAAAAACAAACTGTGCTTTTGCAACCTTCTTAGTGCTATCACCACCAAACACTGTATATTTTAGTTTCCCTGGTGTATTCTTTGTTTTAAAATACAAAGTCTGTGAAAACAACGTTTGTCTGTTTTAATTATTTATACAGTTACAAAGAACACAACCAAGCCAATATTAGTTGCTTAGTAAGCATTTGTTGAACGAATGGATACTTTTCCAAAAACTCTTTCCACAGACAGGTAAAAATCACAGTAAATCTCTTCATTTTGTATGACATTTGCATATTGAATTTTCAGATTTTCAGACTCGGGCCAAAGATCCAGTTTGTCACTGATTTTTCTTTTGTCTCATTAATATTCAGCTGCTGACCCTGTAGCTGAACCACAGAGCCCCAGAGAACAGAGAACCATCTTGCTCAGATGTACTCATTTAATAATAATAAGATTCTATCAGATAGAATCTGATATCTATCAGTAATAGAAATGTTATAGAGGTTTATATCACTGCCTACCTTCCTTTCTAATTACAGCCTCACTTTAGAAAAAAAATGCAAAGAGACCCCTTGCTTATTGTTGACAATGACTGGAATTCAGCTCTATCCCTGCCAGAGTAGAAAAACATATCATATTAATATAGCAAATGATGTTTTGCCACAAGCTTCGGTACTCATGGTTATGGCAAAGAGACAGCCAAGTAGAACAAAAGGCAGATGCACTTTGGGTTGAGTGCAGCTACAAATGAATCTTGCCTCCAATGCCTATCAGAGTGTGAATTTTGGAATGTTTCACCATCCCTGAACAATAGCATGCATTGATCAAGTTTCACAGAGCCACACATCTAGAAAGAATCTAAGCATTCAGATCTCTTGTTGCTGAGGCTTCTATTACTTTTATATATGGGTGGGAGAATGAATTCAGCATAATATTTCATCCCACTGTGATATCTTGGAAAGAATGAGGGTTATTAACAGAATTATTTGAGCCCTTTCCAAACAACAACAATAAAAGCTCCCTGCAATCACGTTGGTTCTGGACTCATGGCTACCCTACAGGATAAAGCACTGCTGCCCCTGTGGGTTTCCAAGCTGAAATCCTTCTGGGAGCACAAATCCTCCTCTTTCTTCCTCAGAATGGCTGTTAGTTTCAAACTGCTGACTTTGCTAAAAGCTCCTATTTGGACCCTTAGAAGTATGAATTTCAAATTTCTGGCCAAACATAGTGCACATAACAGAATGACCACTTTTCATGACCTAAGATAAGTTCCCAATTCTCAGAAAGGAATCACGTTAAAAGTACTGAATAGAGTGGGAGAAAAATATGGAACAAGGCTCGAAATGATAGTTTAAAAACAAAAACCACAGGCTACCCATAGGTCAGAGACTAGTGGAATCCCCCAAACCACAACTTTGGATCTTTGTCACTCTCCACGCCTGAAACTAAACTCATCCGCATTACTCAATTTTTAGACAAACAATACTCACATCTATAAGGTGGACAGTAAGACTCAGAGGTACACATTCCTTAGGACAATCAACTATTTCAGTTCAAAAGAGTTGCATTTTCCCAATGACACAGCTGGAAGAGGAGTGCAGTGAGAAACTCACAGAGGAAGTGAGGTGAGAGGTGTTGTCTACGTTCTGGAGATGGCACTCAATGAGAAAACAACCAAATGAGAATGAATTGTCAAACGGAAAACCATTTGTTCTGCGAATCTTCTCCCAATTCAAAATAAAACATTAAAAATATGAGAAAACATTAATGGAATGGCCACTAAGGGAGATATGACTCGTCAGTGGACCTGTGCCCCATTTCTGGCAGGTGTGATTCCTGGCAGGTCTCAAAGGACATTATAAAGTTGGAAAGCAGGGGTGAAGTAATGAACAAATACCATTGCTCTGTACATGAGCGTCAAGCATTAATTCTACTGAAACCTAAAACCAATGTCACTGCCATCGAGTTGATGCCAACTCTAGTGGCCCTTTAGGGCAGGGTAGAACTGCCCCTGCAAGTTTCTGAGACAGAAACTGTTTACAGGAGTAAACGGACCTTGCAGTGAGTAACCCATCCCGTAACCACTGTGCCAACAGAGCTCCTCAGAGAGAAAATGCCCCCAATATGGGGGCATTTAACCTCCCTATGGGTTTGCAGTGGACTCATTCTTAAAATTAATTAAGTCACAATTCAGGGCAGAGAAAGAGCACCTCCCAGTTCAGAGGTCAGCAGTTAACGTGGGCAGCTGAAGAGCAGGCATTCACGTTTGTCCCACTTTCCCAGGTAAACTCACAGAAGACTGGCACACAGCCGAAGGGAGACTGACCCCTCGCAGACAATCTCTCCCACCCATGCGTGCCCTGACCATTTGGCTTTCTACTTACTTTGTAGAAGAAATTCCGCAGGTTCAGATTTTGGCTCATTAACACAATCAGAGAATACACGTCTGGTCCAGACAAGGCACACAATTCCTTCACTGCTGAAAGAGCTGCTTCACCTTCGCGGAAGGTCAGCAGGAGATGAAGGGTGTCTCGGTCACATCTCCCAAACAAGGCTACCGTAAGGATATTAGATAGAACCTGTTTCAAATATATGGATAAATATTGAATACGTCTTGAGCACGAAGTATTTCAAACACAAATATTTTTTTTGACAAACTATCCTGCAACCCATTTCCCTGAAGCATATAGGATTGACATGTAAAAACAAAGAACCCAAACCTCTGTTCTGAATGCAGATGTTGTGAAAATGGGTCTTTTTAAGCAACATGCTCCATTTGATGCTTTGGGGGCTGTTATAAAATAGATCATCTTTCCATTCTCTCCATGGCTGCCTCTCAAAATATCATCCCATGCTGCCCTCCCATTCACCCGTGTTGCCCCCATGGTTCCAAAGTGGGTCCTTTTTCCGTTAGTTTGAGTCTAAACGTTATTTTCAGTTTAGTAGCTATCACGTCTCACCATTATTAGGACAAAACTATATTTTCCTCTACTTTTCCAGACTAAAAATCAGATTAGCAAATGCTCTATAAATGCTTAAAGGGAAAAGCTAATAAATTCAGAAGCAGGGGGTGAGGATCACTCATATGATACGGACTTCAAAAATCTTGTGGAAAAAAAAATTGAAAGATAATGGAATTTTTCCATTTTTCCATAAACGATTTGAAGATCCACTGAGCAGTCTTTCATAGTATGCATCCCTCTCACCACCCCAGTGCCCCAGCTAGGAGAGCATCAAGCAATGCGCTCTGAGTTGGTACACCAAGTGGCATCGCCTAGGAAGGGTCTTTCTGGTCACAGTGAATTGTTTTGTAAAAGCAGTTTTGCTAGGAACTCAGTTTTTGGGATGGCCAATGCAAGAGCACAGGGTGTGGCTGTGAAATTTTGTTTTCTGCTCAGGGAAAAATGCCTCAGAAACTGTGCTGATGTTGAACACAGCTTACAAGAACAGTGGTATGTGAAATACTCAAGTGTACAAGTCGTTTTCTCATTCAAAAAAAGGTGAAATGCTGATTGATGACAAACCTCATTCTGGATGTCCATCAAATTCCCAAACAGATGAAAATGCCAACAAAATTCTTGCACTTATGCTGGAAGACTGACGACGGACCACTGAAGAGATGGAGAACTTATCTTGGAGCGTGTCGGCGAATTAAAATGGAAAATTTCGGAATTAAAAGGGTCATTGCAAAATTTTTGCCTTGGGTTCTGACTGGACCAGGAAAAAGGCCATTGAGTGGAAACATGCCATGCTTTGAAAGGACAGCTATGAAGCGACCCCGACTTTTTCCCCAAGATCATTACTGGTGTCCAGACATGGTGCTATTCTTATGACCCTGAAAGCAAATATTAAGCAAGCCAGTGGAAGATGTGTCAAGTAAAAAAAAAAAAAACACAAAAAAACCACATCAAGTGAAATCAAAGATCAAATGGCTACTCATTTGGGTTTTTGGGTTTTTTTTTTATGTGAGGGGGATAGTGCATTTGGATTTCTTTCCACCAGGTGAGGCTGTTAATCAAGCTTTCTATTTAGAAGTTCTGAAAAGATTGCGTAACAGTGCATACAAAAAAGGCCTGATTTTTGGCAGATGGGGGACAAGTTTTGCCACCAAGATAATGCACCTGCTCATGCAGCCACCTTAGTACACCAGTTTTTTGGCCAAAAAAAACATGCCCCTCATGCCACAAGCACCTTAATCACCTGACCTCGCTCTGCCTGACTTCTTTTTTTCTACAAATGAAGAACATGAAAAGACAGCAAATTGACAATACAGAGGAGGTGAAGAAAAAAAAATGAGGGTGATGCTGTCAGTCATCCAAACAGATGAGTTTGAAAAATGTTTCCAATAATG
>NW_022103904.1:17368770-17370015 GCF_000313985.2 Echinops telfairi
TTTTTTTGGAGGGGAGTAACCCTGCTTATACTGAAGAGCAGAAAAACATAACAAAATTCAGGTGACCCCAAATGACATAGCACACAGAGTACACTGGCGAGATAACTACAGAAGATCAAAAGGAGAAACCCGATTTGAAAATATGTCACTGAAGAAATTCACTTATATCAAAAAGGAGGTTCACACAGTTGGAGAATACATAGAATATAGCTATGTACATAGAATACAGTAAATACATAGAATACAGCTAAGTACAGTCCGGTTCAAGTCCATAGCTCATATTTAAGCTGGAGGCTTCTCCTGACTAATATGGGGCGGTGGGGTTGACGCCGCGGGGGTGCGGGGCTGGTGAACCCGAAAGCAGGAAGACAAAGCAAGAAGACCACAGGCTGATGGATGTAGTGTCAAATGATCCAAGGTTGGCATTCCACTGATGGGTCCTGAATCAACAGGCAGTATGACGGAAGGTCGAGCCAGATGCAGGATCCAGGCCCATCAAAAGAAGTGATCAAGCTTTCCCACAGTGCCAACAGTATTAAAAGTAAGCTACACCCGCAGTGAAACTTCCTTTCAATTATATCAAGTCTGGGACCAGATTAAGGGGGTAGGATTCCACTTTATCCTTCCCACAACTTTTTGGCTGCTCACAGAAGATCTCATAATGGAGTTGTTTATGTTATATTAGATCATATCATAAGAGATTACTGCCAAACAACTGAGAACCCTGGCCCAGCCAACTTGACACAAAACCTAAGTATCACAGTTCAACCCTTCTCCACTTGGCACATGTACACAGCTCCTTAAATCAGACATAATCTACAAAGACCTAAATAATGTTAAACTTGCACCTAACATAATACAACTATGTACAAACAAAATGCACCACCCCTTTACATCGTACAGTTTAGAAGCAGAGAGCTTTCGATGGGATGGATGGACACAATGATTGCAATAATGGGCTTAGTAGGGGAAGCAGTTGTGAGGGTGGTACAGAACCATGCAGTATTTCGCTCTGTTGTGCATAATGTTGCTATTGGTCAGAACTGAGTCAATGGCAACTGACAACAATAACATCTGCAGAAGAATGACACCGGACCCATACGTCACCCCATGCACAAAATGAACTTAAGATGGATTAGAGACCTAAACATAAACCCCAGAATGATAAGCAACATTAGTGAGAAAGTTGGGGCAAACTTAATGGCCTTAATGCAGTGAATGCACATACTGTTCAATATAAGAGAT
>NW_022103904.1:17370166-17374248 GCF_000313985.2 Echinops telfairi
AAATCCAAGCAGAAGACAGAATAAATTTATTTAATAAATAAATATATTTTTAATAAAATGGAATTTATTCAACATAAAACATTTGTGCATATTTAATGATTTCATCAAAAGAATAAAATGAGAATCCACAGATTTGGAAAAAATATTTACCAATGGCACAATGGGCAAGAAAAATATTTACCAATGACAAAAATCTACAGAATCTTGCAACACATCAATAAAAAAAAATAATCCAATTAAAATGTGGGCAAAGTTCATGAACAGAGAATTCATCAGAGAAGGTACTTGAATATCTAACAAACACATGAAAAATGCTCACAATCACTAACCATCCGGGAGATGCAAGTCAAAACAACAAGATATATCATTTTATACCCACAAAGGTAGCCCAATTAAAAAACAAAACTCAGAAATGCTGGAGAGGGCCTGGAGAAACTGTTACCATCATCTACCATTGGTAGGATTGTAAATATGACAACCATTGTTGAAAACGATATGGCAGTTCCTGAAACAACTTGGAATGGAAATACCATACAACCCAGCAATACCTCTGCTGGGCATGTACCGCAAAGAAGTAAGAGACAGAACATGAACAGATGCATGCTCACCTATGTTTATTACAGCACAGTTCACAAAAGCAAGAAGTTGAAAACATCCCAAATTCCCATGAGGAGAAGAATGGATAAACAAACTCTGGTACATATACACAATGCAATACTTTGCATACCTAAAAATCAGCGATGAAACCACAAAATATCTCATGATATAAATGGACCTAGAAACTGAGTGAAGAATTTCACTCAACGATGAAGCGAAATTATTATGCTGAGTGAAGTTAGTCAATTAATCACAAAAGGACAAGTATGTGTGAGTCTACTACTATAGTCTTCTAATACGATCTCCCAAACAATGAAGCAGTTTGCCCACCTAGTTCCCATAAACCATGTGTCACCTTCTTAAAAACCACCTCAAGAGATGTGGCCTAACAACATGGGGTCAGTACCCCATGTTGTAGGGGGAGGGAGAGGACTAATCAATTTCTACTACATAGTTGTAGTCTATAATTCTCTCAAATCAGCAGTCATGCCTATGAGAATATTTAGTGAATCTGACTTGGAACTCATAACAAGAGGAGGGAAGGACATGTCTGCACCTGAATGTATGTAAACCCACCATTGAGAAATATGGGCAACATACTTGACATAGACTCCCAGGGCAAAATATGCCTGGTATTATGAGCACCCAGTTGAGCACTTTTTACCTAATTTCTATCTAGCCCCTGATGACCCACAGAATGTATTATAGACAACTGGGCCATTAGACTGTCCTTTTGAGGTATGCAATACCCTTTATAAACCAAGCGAAAAGGATCAAATTGAGAACCCCACTAAGTAAACTGGACTTGACCTTACGCTCCCTTGACTTTATGTGAAACTCATTTATAGCAGATCTAAAGAACTGAAGCACTCCCTTGATCTTCAAACGGAAATTGCCTAGTGGCATAAGAAGCAGATGACCACCACTATCCCCAGGTTAGGGAATTCATGGCCATTGGACCTTGGGCTTGGTTCAGACATACTGTTTTGAGGGTGCCCAATGTATGGTGACTTAAGAGCAACATACATTTTCTGTTTTCATACTCTTTCTGCTTTTTTTGTGATATGTCAGCCTACCAGGAATGGTTCTCTCTTTATAAATGAGTGTACAGAAAGTACTGTCATTTCTCCAACCCTCATAGTTTGTGTAACTGCTATCTAGTCATACAAATTTTGAAGTCATGCAAGTTAACAATTCATGTATTGTAGTCTATAAAGAGGCCTTCACATGTATAAGCCCCTTTTCTCAATGTTTTAAATTCTATGCCATTGACTAAAATACTGACACCATCAATAAAATTACATCCAATTAGCATAATTTATGATATACTCCAGTACAATGTTAAAAATGTTTTTAAAATATTTTTAAAGTGAACCAGGGACATATATAAACCATAGATATATGAATGGATTTTTAGCTTCCCTTGTTTTAATATAAGAAAAATTAGTACTTGTGAAATGACCCTGTTCGGTACTTGCCCCATGAAGTGATCATTGAATATCTGGGTGGTATAGCAAAGTGTGGTGAAGAATTCAGATGGTGCCCAGCTATGAGAAAATTAGCATCTGGCATCTTTAGGGCTTGTCTCAAAAGAAGCAGCCATCTAAGTGTGATGTCAGCTAAGTCCACACAGAAGAAGCACACCAGCCTGTGTGAACCAAAGATTGAAAATAACAGAATCTGTTGACCATAGTCTAGGAATGTAAGTAGCCTTAAAATCAGACCAAAAGTGTTATAAAGTGAGCAGTTGTAGTTAAGATAAAATGTCATTTTAACTCCCTTTTAAAGTGTTTTGAACTTTAAATTTGGAATTCTGGTTTTTAATATTGTGTTTTGTTTTGGGGGGTTTCTCTGTGATATTTGTTCATTTCTGCTGGGTCCTTTATTTTTGTCTTATTTTTGTACTTTTTTGTACAGGGAAGTCAGGATAGGTGGGTCTATGAAGTAAAAAAATGGATTAATAATTAACTAGGGCAGGAAAGTGGAGGTGGGGGTGGGGGGTGGTCAACAGCAGCGGGAACAGGAAGAAAGTATTCCAAAGCTGATTGTTATGAGGAATCCACTCACCTTCTTAAAACAATTGAACTCTTTAATTAAATATGTTAATTACATCTCAATAAATCTACTCTAAAAAACAGAATGAGGAAAGATGGAAGGAATATCCAGAGTCATTGTACCAGAAAGACCTGGTGGCTGTTCAACCACTTCATGAAGTAGTTCATGGTCAAGAACCAAGGGAAGGCTAAAGGAAAATCTCGGCTGCACTCAAGACAGTAAAGAAAAGCCAGGTTCCAGAAAACACACACAACAGAAAGTAGACATTATCCCAAACCAGCAATATTGTGTGCAAAGAAAATTGTGATGAAGGTAATTTGAAAATGTTTGCAGCAGTACCCTGACAAGGAGCTGCCACAAATTCAAGCCAGGTTCAGAAGAGGACATGGAATAAAATGAGTGCTATCATGGTTGACGTTAGATGGATCGTGGCTGGAAGTAGAGAATACCAGAGAAACCTTTGCCTGAGTTATTGACTATGCAAAGGCATTGGATGACCTTGTGGACCATAGCAAATCATGGATGATATAGCGAAAAATGGAATGCCCCATTGGAATATGGAATTCCAGAACACTTCCTTCAAAACCTCTACATAGAACAAGAGGCAGTTGTTCAAACACAGCAAAGGGATTTTATGGATTTTAAAATTAGAAAAGGTATATATCGGGGCGATTATCTTTCCTCCTACTTATTAAATCTATATGCTGAACAAACAATGCAAACAGCAGACTATATGAAGTAGAATACAGCTTCAGGACTGGAGAAATAATTAACAATTTGCAATATGCAGATGACACTACCTGGCTTGTTGAAAGTGAAGAGGACTTAAAATACTTACTGATAAAGATAAAAGATTATAAACATTCATTTAAAAGTGCATGAGCAACCAAGGTATAATTATTGATCTCTTCCTGTCCAGAGGTAAGAATAGTGGTAAAAATCAAGAGACGCTTGGACACAATTAATCCACTAGACTATGGAAACAGTCTCCACAGCGTTGAAACCAGAAGAACTAGATGGTATCTGGCTACCAGTACTAGCTGTTCTGCAAAAGGTCTCTCAGGAGTTCTCGAATAGAAGGAAGAACAATATGTAACAGAACTCAAGATCGTAAGAGACAAAGTTTACTGGTTAGAGACTGGTGGAACACCCACGATTATGCTCCTTATCTTTCAGGTCTGGAAATGAACTCAGCCTAGGCTTGAACAGTTAACCATCAATATTGAAAGGGCACTATTTTCCCAAGGGCAAACATCAGAAAGGAGAGTGGAAACAGAAAACACAGGACAAAGGTGGGATAAACGATGATACGTTGAGGGGATTGCAGGAGATTAGTTGACTCAGCATGTGCATGAATTGTTTAACCTAAGACAGATCTCTGCTCTGTAAACCTTTACCCTAAGGCACAATAGAAAGTATTTGAAAAAAAA
>NW_022103904.1:17375208-17376678 GCF_000313985.2 Echinops telfairi
GGTGAATTGGCATAGCCCAGACCACAAACAATGTCCTGAGTGCTACTTTGCTGGGTAGCTATTAAGGTCTTAAAAGCTCTGGAGGGGTCTTCTAAGATGCAACTACTGGTGTCTCCCCAAGTGAAGCAAGATGGATGAAAATGGAAAGGCATGTGGAAGCAATTAGTCCAACGGACCATGCAAACAACAGTCTCCCCCTTTCTAGCCCACCTTCCCCTTCCCCTCCTGGTATCTCTACTCTCGTTATTGGTCCTGAGGGATTTATCTGTCCTGGATTTCCTGTTTCCAGTTCTGATCTTTACCCATGTACATACTCTGGTCTAGCCGGATTTGTAAGGTACAATTGGGATCATGAGAGTGGGGGCAGAAAACATTAAAGACCTAGAGCAGTGGTTCTCAACCCTCCTAATGCCATCACCTTTTAATACAGTTCCTCATGTTGTGGTGACCCCTCAGCCGTAAAATTATTTTTGTCGCTACTTCATAACTGTCATTTTGCTACTGTTATGAATCGGGTGACCCCTGTGAAAGGGTCTTTTGACTCCCAAAGGGGTCGCGACCCACAGATTGAGCACTGCTGAACTAGAGGAAAGTTGTATGTTTCATTGGTGCATTACTGTACCCTGACTGGCTCATCTCCTCCCCGAGAACAGAAAATTCCAAAAAGTAGCTTTTAAATACAAAGTAAGAATATTGTGAAATGTGCAAAAACTTGGAGTAAGAAAAACAAAAAAGAACACACTCAGCATATCTCGAACAGAGAGAGTAAAGAAACTTGTTGAAGCAATCTTAAAGGTGCTGGACCCACTTTGGGAACAATGGCTAAAGGGCTGGACAGGTAAACAACAGGTCAGCTGTTGCAATGTGCCAGCTGCTCAAGGGAAAAAGATGAGCAATCTGTTTCCACAAAGTGTCCCTGGAAAGTCTGTGGGGCAATGTGACAGCGTCCTACAGTCTCTATGAGTTGGAACCTGACAAGAATGGTTTTAGTATGTGTTAGCCAGCTTCTAATGTGAAATAGGAGTATATGCAATTGTAATTTTAGTCATAAACACATAGCTTCCAGCTTTTTTACTGCAATTATGAATATTTCAGCAACATTAATGAAAAAATAGTGTATAAAATTCCCATTTGCTCCACATCCTTCAAGAATTTGGTAGTTTTGAGTTTATTTTTAAAATTTTAGCCATCCTAATGAAAGTTATATCATCTTATGCTTTTTATTTCTCTGGTAACTAATGAAATTTGGGACTTTTTCATCTATAAGAGAGCTTCAAAAGGTTCATGGGAAAATGGAATTTGTTCACAAACTTTCTGAAATCCTTTGATATATTTATTGGCTATTTGAGCCATTCTCTATTTTTCAAGGGTTGTCTAATTTTGTATATCAATTTGTAGAAATTATTTTTATAGTCTGTACAAAATTTCTTTTCCACTGTATGTATTGTTGCCAGTGGTACAGTGGTTATG
>NW_022103904.1:17378293-17398761 GCF_000313985.2 Echinops telfairi
TGAATCAGCTATTGTGTGATTTCCTTGAATAATTGATTTTGTTGCATTCTATTCCTTTGAAAATGGGGTTTAATGTTAGTAATTTTGGTTCCTCGGTTTATCAGACTATACAGCACACTGGAACATCTTACTTGCCAGACATTATGAATACATGATAATTTACATGAGGTATTTTGCTAAGTCTATTGTAAATTATATCGCCTTACAATGATTTTCCTTTCAAACTTGTGATCTTAAGTTGCAGTATGCCTCAAATTAAAAGTCATGTCTTACCAGTTTTCCTTGAACATAGATACAACATGACTTACTATAAATAACTTGGTGATGCTGTAATAATTTTGGCTTTCTAATATCTATTCTGTTTTTGTCTTAATTTAAAATAATTCTTAATTGACTTCACTGCCAAGACTTGCATTTAACTCTAATTAGCAAGTACTACTGGCTAATTGGAACCGTGGTATTATGAGGGTGTATCTGAAAAAAAAAAAAAGGAATTGTTTTTCAAAGTTATGGATTTAATTTTTTTTAAAGCAACCTTATCACCTTCAAAGGACTCTCCATTACACTTAATAAATTATTCAAATCTGTGATTCCATTCTTGGAAACATTTTTCAAACTCATTTGTTACCTCCTTCGTTTTGTTTTTGTTTTTCTTCACCTCTTTACATTGTCAAATTGCTGTCCTTTCATGTCCCTCTTCATTCACAGAAACAAAAGGAAGTCACATGGAGAGAGGTCAGGCGAATAAGGCGTGTGGGGCAAGAAAGACATGCTGTTTTCTGCCAAACACTGGCGCACTGAGATGTCTGCGTGAGCAGGTGCATTGTCCTGGTGGCAAAACCAGTCCACGTCTGCCACAAATCAGGCCTTTTTTGTCACACGGTGTTATCTTTTCAGAACCTCTAAATCAGTGGTTCTCAACCTTCCTAAAGCAATGACTCGTTAATACAGTTCCTCATGTTGTGGTGACCCCCAATCATAAAATTATTTTCGTTGTAACTTCTTAACTGTAATTTTCCTACTGTTATAAATGTAATGTAAATATCTGATATGCAGGAAGTTATTTTCATTCATTTGAATGAAATTGAACATAATTACAGATTAAGTTGCCATGGTACAGATTTTTTTTTGCAGTAGTTGATGATTTTACGGTACATGATTTTACATTTACCCAGTAATTATAATTTATGAAGTGTTGTTTTACGTCCAACACTGCTGCTTTCAACACAGCAGCTGTTTTCTACACAGTAGCTGCTATCTGCACGTGTGTGACTGGTCTGCATAAGTACATTATGGCGCCAATCCTGTCACATATGCCTGTATTTGTACGGGGCGTATGAGATGGGGTTGGCTCAATGATGTCATCACACCAGGTACTCATGTGTGGGCATATATGCATGTGGGCGGACCCACCTAGAGATGGATAGAGGAACAGTGTCTCACTTCCTGAGACCATCGGAAATATGTCTTTTCTGATGGTCTTAGGCGACCCCTGTGAAAGGGTCATTCAACTCCCAAAGGGGTCGCGACCCACAGGTTGAGAACCACTCTTCTAATTAGAAAGCCTCACAGTCTGACCAGGTAGAACAAATTCCAGATGCACTATGAGTTGACATTTTCATCCATTTGGGAAGTTGATGAATGTCCAGAAAGTGGTTTGTCATCAATCAACATTTCACCTTTTTTGAGATGAGAAAAACACTCATACACTTGAGTTTTTTTCCATAGCGATATCCTTGTAAGCTGTGTTCAACATCACAACAGTTTGAGGCACTGTTCCCAAGCAGGAAACAAAGTTTCACAGCACACCACAGCCGCATGCCGCTCTTTTAAATTGGCCATCACAAAAAATGAGGTTCAAGGGAAACTACTTTTCTTAAAATATTCACTGTGACCAGAAAGAACCCTCCCAGGTGACACCACTAGCTGCACTAACACAGAGCAAGCTGCTCAATGTTTGCCTGCTGGGAAAAATGGGTTCTACGAAAGCTCTGCTCTGCCCAGCGCAATTCCAGTTTTTCTTGGGGGGCGGGGGGAGTACTCCCTCATATCAATAAAAATACTCTCTTGAGAGCCATCTTAATGGTTACAGGTAATTTGTACAGGAAAGTAAGGCCCCCAACCAGAAGTGCTGAGAGGGTGCCTGACAAAAAGACTTGCAAAGGACATTATCTGCTATGCACTGATAAAATTCACCCATTCACAGCCTGCACACACAGCTGTATCCAAGACTCTCCGCACGATTATAGTCATGCGCTTGATTTGTTGCAGGATGATTAGTAGGTAGGATGTAGAGTCCAAGAACTATCAAGTGAACTACAATCAATGACAGACTTTTGCGTGTCGGAGTGTAATAGTGCTTCCTAGAGTGCTCAATGGCTGCTTTCTAAGAAGCAGGTACTCAGGTCTTTCTTCGGAGGGACTTTACCCTTCAACTTTCAGTCAAGAATGTAACTGTTATTCAGAATAGTTTAATCACCTTAAAATTATATTCTTCTGAGAGGAAAAAAAATCTACCCAGCCTACACATTAAATCACTATCGATACTCCAGCGTGATAAAACAGCACCAAGTTCTCTGAAGGCGTTATAGTTTTTGTTCTAATTGCCTTAATCAGTGCTTTGATTTTACAGGAAGAGGCCAACATAGTAGTATTAGATAATGCAGTTATTCCTCTAGTAAGAGAAATTCTACTTGAGTTTTAGATCTTACATTGCCAACTGAACAAAATGAAGGTAGCCTAGGATGTGGTACATTAGGACTGGAAATCACTAGAATAATTTCCATCAGCACTGTTATGCTTGCAGCCCAAATAAAAGCAATATTATAAAACTAAGAACCACAAAGTTTTGCTATCAAATCATGACACCTTTGGTGCCTTTTTGTTCTCACGTTTCCTTTGTTTGCAGTGATATTATTTGCACATGGCCCGTCCCTCCAGCGTTGGAGGGCGAGAAGGAGAAACAACGCCATATACTCTGGTTGGCCAGGGGCTTAGTAAGCGATCATAATAGAGAAGAAGCAACACTGTACCTTTGAATGGGAAATGTTTGCTTCTAAAAGACAATTGATTGTTTCATTTGACAGATGGATAGAAGATTGGAGCTCTTCCGTTAACCTCGTGATATTTTTCATTAAATCTTTAACTTTTACACCTAAAACACAAAAGGAATTGCTCAAATTTAATTAAAATTTGTTTAATTATTTAAATTTAAGTAGCTCTTTAAATTATTACTACTAGGTAAATACATCAGCAGTTCGAAACCAGCAGGTGCTCCTCAGGAGAAAGATAGGGTTTCCTACCCCTGTGACCAGTTACAGCCTCAGAAACACACAGAGGCTCACTCTTAGTCGGCATCTCCTCGAGGGCGGGGAGTTTGGTTTTTGTTTTGGAAGACAACCTAATTTTCCATTTAACATTGGCAAGAATCGATCCTTTCACTGAGCCTTGCAACTCATCTTGTTAGTTGTTAGAGGGGATCAAGTTGGTTCTGACCCACAGCGACCATGTGTAAATGGAAACACTGCCCGGTCCTGAGCCACCCTCACAATCGTCCCTGTGCGTTAGCTGATTGCTGCAGGCGCTGTTTCAGTCTATCGCACCGGGGCTCTTTCACGGCCCCCAACTTTGCAAAGCGTGAATGCCTTCTCCAGGGACCGGTCTCTCCTGACAACATGTCCTAAGAACTGCCCCTAATAGATGCCCAGTAAAGTTTTATACTATTCCTCCAGGGGTAACTGGGGTAATTTCAACTGAACACGAAACCAAACACCAGGCTGTATGTATTTCCTGTTTACCAATTTGGGTACTTCCTAAGCCACAGTTATTTTAAGAAGATTTACTTTAGAAAGATTTTTCATAGGGAATGATTATACTTTTAGTTATTTTGATTTTGGGGGCAAGAGTATCAGTTTAAGAATTATTCAGAATTCTCCATACTTGGTATATTGGTGCTACAAGGAGCTTTATGAACGTTGTAGGTTATACAAAAGAAAAAACAGACGGATATCAATAACTTGTCATAGAAGGCAAAGCAGGGATAAAACCCAGACCACAGAATGTCCTCTGAATTACTCTCCTTGGTCTTGATGCACCAGAGCTTTAGAACTTTCCTAATTTCTCCCCAAAACATCACGTCAGTGGATGTCTAAATTGGTACTTTTCACATTTAGCATAATTAACTTTTTTTATTTTTTCATTTAACAATATTTTGGGGTTGAAGATGACATTTCAATTTAAATTAAAATTAAAATTAAATTAATTTTAAAAAAACATGGAGAGAACACACACATACCATCCGTTATTGTGAAATTGCGAAGAAACGTCATAAAGGGATTCCCTGATGACCAAGTTTCTTCAAGGCTCTTGGCCAACCTGAAATGGCAGGAGAAAAGGAGGGGATGGATTTAACTCAGAAAACCTAAAGCACCAGAAGCAATGCTGAAGTGAATTACATCGTCTCAGTGCCCAGATCAACTGGATAACAAGAGTGCATTTCCATAAAATCCTTCAGATAATGAGGCAAAACATGCCTCCTGACACCATCTGTATGTGAATATCCATTCATATCACAATTACAGTATTTTCTTCTCAGAGTTCCTGCCGAGCAAGGGGAGTGAGGAGAATACAGATGCATCCTAAGTGGCTGTCGCCAGGCTGAAAGGGACAGTGTGTGCTGGAGCGCAGGAGAAATTAGGACCGGAAGTCAGATGGACACCACTGGTCTTGGGAATGACTCAGCTATACAACAGACACTGCCTCATTTCCCCAGCGGTTTACACTTCCAGAACACTGGGAGAATGAATCAAATATGATGATAATTACGGTTCTTACAGACTGTACTTGATACTCTATTATAATCTCAGATCATGGTATTTTAATCTAACATCTATATCCCAAAAAAAGTTAGTCTCTGTCCAAAGTTGCTAT
Source organism: Echinops telfairi (assembly GCF_000313985.2). Lineage (NCBI taxonomy): Eukaryota > Metazoa > Chordata > Mammalia > Afrosoricida > Tenrecidae > Echinops > Echinops telfairi. Next base: position 17,383,223 of record NW_022103904.1, read on the forward strand.
TCATTATGAGTGGGTCTCAGAAAGTTCGTAAGAAAATTACATTATCTTTTATGTCCATTTTTCCCTAGCTATTTTAATCTCCCTTATACATTTTGTGATTTTAGAACTAGATATCTTTATAAGCAAAAATACTGTAGCAGTCCATGAAACCCAAATCAGCATCTTTACTTGTACATGTGCTGCTGGACGGTCCCTAGAGCTGGCTGGCATTCACAGGCCTCCTCGGTCGTATCTTCCAAGTTGTTCTTGAAACTTTCCAAAGACCTAAAAAGTTTCCTGCTAAGACTTTCACAGTTTAGCTGAGTGGGTGATGACCATATCTGATTGATTTCCTATAAAACAAAGCAATGGTTAAAGTTTGATATAAAGCATACTTATTGGTCTGTGTTCAGGTATTGTTTCCAAATCAAGTTGTGCTCCCTAAAAATGACAAGTATTGTAAAGCTTTTTGTTTACTTTCCTTGGTTTGGAGAAACAGAACATTTGAGACGGAGAAATGTCCAAGCATTTCCAGTTGCTTCTGTATGTAACAGAGTGGTAGCGACAGAGAACACAGCTCTTACTCCCGGCTATGCTACTAACTAGCCAGACAAGCCATTAGACACGACTGGCTGACACACATGACACACAGCCATATCACGCATGGCAGAGCGGACATTCCACATTCCGAGAGACCCGGCGCTTTACTTCAGGAGCTCAGTACTGGTTTGAAAACTGAGCTTTCAAAAGTTATAGCTACAAAGCCTGTAACCAAAAATCAAGCCTATGTGACTGCCCATATACAAGGTGAATAAAACATGGACTCATCCTTCCTTCAACATCTGTAGGAAATTCGCAAGGCTCTGGATCCTGCCCCTCCCTCCCCCTGTAGGTCAAGGGACTGCCAGAAACCTGTAGAGAGCTTGTGGAAACCACTGCTGTATGCTCCAAACTTGAGGACATCACAAAACTCCCCTCCACACTCCATGGATGCCTCAACAATATTTTATAAGCATTTGACCAGTTTTATTTGAAAAGCATCCATAACTTTAAAAAAGAGAAAACCTTGCAATACCTATAAATCGATCAATTGGAAAACATGTATTCTATGTAAAATTAAGGGTCAAATATTGATGGCAACATGTATTTCGAAGTACAGATACAACCATAATCTATGCATAGTCCCTGAACACAGAATTTATGCTATATAGTATTTATTCATATCATAATTTATTTACACCCTTTTTATATCACCAAGTTCTTACTGATTTTGGAAGCATGTTCCCTGGCTGTGCAGTTTATGGAGAAGTATCGAATCTAAGTTGACACTTAGATAATATTTCTATCCAATTGAAACATCTAAAATATTTTCCTAAAAACACATTGGTTCCTTTTCAAAATGATAATCATGAATCATTCAGGTTCCCAGAGAGGGCTAACAAACAGATGCTCAAAGAAAAGCTAAAGACAAAGAACACTACAATGTCAAGAGAGTGGAACCTAAACTTTAGAGTCTCTGCTGCAGTAGGTCAGCTGAAGATAAGGAGGCACAGGAGCAGAGACATCTCTCAAATACAGATGTGAAGCTATGAGTTTCCTGAGTGTCCAGGCTGACCCCATCCTCAGCACCACCAGAGGGCCTACGAACACACACAATTGGGGCAACCGACACAAGTGGATTACTTACATGGGATCAGACTCTTGTCCACAATTGAACTGTTATGATGGCTTGTCTACCAAGGCCACTTTATTTTCAATAATTTATTCTTTTATTCATTCATCCAAAACATAATTACTGATCACTGGCCACAAAATTGATCCACAACATCAGCAGTTTGAAACCACCAGCTGCTCCATGGGAGAAAGAGCAGGTTTTCTATTCCTTTAAGGAGTTGCAACCTCAGAAACTCATAGGGACAATTCTTACCCTGTACTATAGGGTCACTAAGATTTAGTGCCTACTCAATGACAGTGAGCGAGTGAGGCCGCATGTACCAAGCAGAGACCAGACATATGACACAAAGCTGTGATCATAGGAGACCAAAACCCTGCTTCCATAAGGCTCATTTTCTATTGAAGGGACACAGGCAACACATAACTCCAGAAACAAACCATCCTGGCAAAAAATTAGGAGTGTTTCTAAGAAATGTCAGGTAGAAAGAGGGGCAGTTCTGGAAGCAATAAGAGGTGTACGGATGTATTTAAGATTGTCCGAGAGAAGTGTTAGATATGCTGGATTTGAGAGTCTATTTGACATCTACGTGGAAATATCAAGAAGCTACAAAATCTAAAGTGCAGAGGAAGTCAGGGTTAGAGAAGTAATGTTGGAAATTGTCAGAATATAAAAGAGTAAAGGAACACAAGTGTAATGATCTAAATGACAGTGATAGGGACTAGAAAGGAGACAGGGTGGTGGCCACCAAAGATGTAAAATGATCCCCGCACAGAGGAAAGGCTCAGCAGCCAAGGGAAAAGTGATTTAAAAAGCAAGCAACTACCTGTGCTGTATGCAACGGGTCAAATGAAGCGTGAAGTGACATTTGATCACTGGGTTCACCGATGTGGAAGTCACGAGGGACATTCACAAGAGCAGCAACAGAGGAGGGTGTCTACACTCTGGAGGGTCCCAAGAAGGCATGTAAGGCACAGGTCTGACTCTTCATTTTCTATTTTCTGGGAAACTCAATGATACGGCCTTCTTTTCCTTTCCTCTCATTCCTCAATTCTCATTCCTTATTCAGTCTTGTGATGTCCGAAGCTCCTAGGAGACACGGCCCCCTCCAGCTTCCCTACCTGCTTCCCCTAAAGACAAGTATACAGACCTCGTGCAAAGTAAGATATGGCTACAGGAAGACCAAGGGGGAAATGGAATAGTAATCCACACAGGCACTTTGCAAGGCAGATGGATAGAGCTGGTTGGAAGGCTCAAGTCCATGGGGACATTTCCAATAAATGTCATAGAAGTCATTTAGGCTTTCACATTGCATTCTTATTCCTAATTTTAGCACTAACTCTTCTCTAATTATCCACCCCAATATTTCACAGACCCTATGTTCCCTTTCTTCGTGAACATCTGCTCTTCCAACCACATACACACTCAGATATCATGGGGTCAGAGTAATACATTTAAATTAGTGGCCTCTTAGGAAGCAACTCATTTCTGAGAACATCTCGGCTTAATAAAACCTATTGCAGGAGTCTCGTACAGTAGAAATTTCATCATAGAAGATTATCTTTTGTTCATAATGAATAATCATATATAAATTATATTTAATGAAATGCATGCTTAATATCTTCTACAAGGAGTTTCCATTCCATTGAGTGGATTCCAACTCATGTTGACTCCATATGTGCAGATTAGAACTATTCCCCAAAGAATTCTCATGCCTATGAGCTTTCAGAAGCAAAACATCTGATCTTTCTGCTGTGGTGCCTCTGGGTGACTTTGAACGGCCTTTTTGTTAGTAACCAAGCATTTGTACCACGCAGGGACCCTATGGGATCAATATGCTTGAATTTTATTCCTAACTTGAACAAAATATTTTTTAGATATAGAAAATTATAGACAAGGAAGCTACATCTCCTTCTGTACTGGCAGAAAATCTCCAACTTCTTTCATCACAAACTACTGCCCTTCAAATACAAAAAAATGCCTGTTACCAAAGTTGAGAAGCTGACATTCCCTAGACTCTGCCTTAGGACAGGATAAGACCATCACCTTGACAAGAAGCACAAATCAGAGTGTCTTTGCCTAGTATGGCTAAGTCTGCCATCATCAAATACATCCACAAGCTTCACTCAACACTGAAGATTACCTATGAGTTTGTTCTCTGTCTAAATGTTTGTCCACATTTAGAAACATCTGTGCAACCTGTGCGTAACAATTTGGTGAGCTCAACAAACTGATGGAACCAGGAGGAAGTCCTAGGGCTGCAGAGAGGCAAGTATCTCCATGGACTCATGCAGAACTTCTTATACGTGTTCAGTTCTCTACCCAGAGCCCAAGGACATGAGTAAGAATTAGAAACTGTTCTTCAGTTTCACGAGGAGCACTGGTGTGGTGTCTATGCAGTGTGGGACTGCTAACTACAGACAGTTAGGATGAGGCTATCTGTTCCCATGACGACTTACAGCTTCCGGTCATAATGACTCTGAATCAACTAGTTGAGTGTGTTTGGACCGCTAGGATCTCATCTCACCCTTCCATAAGAGTGAAGTGTTTTAGGCCCTCATCATACTGTGGGAGTCCAGTATAAGCATCTCTGCACCTCCTCTGAGTCATTTTACTGACTACTCGCTGTGAGAATCTGACCTTCTCGGCAGAGATGAGCAGGTGTAATTACTCAGCCTCAAAAGCAATATATATCATTCATAACTGGGTCTAGAAGAAAAGCAAATCTTCACTCTATCTGCGGTAAAACATCATTCATTTCCCAAGCTTCCGAGTCAGTCAGGCCTACCCTACGGATACAATCGTATTGAACCAAGATCAAGACATTCACACCTCAGGTAAAAGACACATTCTTCAAGCCAGCTGATGGGGACCTAATTGGACATTGTCCAAATTAGCAAAAAGAAAATTGATATGCTGGTCCCCATGAAGCTATCAGTTTTTGCTACTTGCCAAGGTAGTCAACTATGAGAACCAGGGATGGACTGGTATATACCGGTATTTAGCAACTGGCTCCCTTAAGCAGGAGGTGGGGGTGGGGGGACTGATTTGTAACACTTTTCAATGTTCGTCTATATTCTCAGTGGTTTATTTTAAGCTCCTAACTTGACATCATTGATCATAGATCTGTATCTATTGATATATACACCTAGTATTTTATTTTCACCATACAACTACAAGAGATAAATATTCTCAAAAATATAAACCCAAACTCATTGCTATTGAATCTATTGTGGTTCACAGTGGCTCCAGAGCACAAGGTAGAACTGCTGCTTTGAGTTTCTAAGTCTTTACAAGAGCAGAGAGCTTCATCTTTCGCTCCTCCAGAGGGACTAGCAGGTTCACACTTCGGATCTTGTGGTTAGCAGTCCAATGCCAGGGTTATTCTCAAGATTACAGATTATAGTAAAATGTAAGGAAATTATTAGGAAGTAAAAAATTGACTATTTATTAGCTTACTTTTAATGTAATATTCTGGATCATAACTTTATATGATGTGATTTTAAATGATGGTTGGATTTCACCGATTTGCAAAATACCTAAAATTTTAGCAGTTGGCCCTTGTATGTCAATGCTACTCATAAAGAGCATGCTACTGAGAAAACTCAAAAAGTGAAAAAGATTGAGCAGACCTTATTGAGAAATAAAATATGTTTTACAGTTGCTTTGATTATAAGAACAAAACCTGAAAACAAAATAGTTTGCATCAAATTGCCTGGGCCAATAATAGGAACAATGAATTCTCTGAAAGAAAAAAAAGACGACCAACCTGGCACTGGCTGTGTAGCAAAGTGAATCCTTGCACGACAGACAATATGAGAGGCCTTATCCCACTTTGTCTGCAACTCAGAGTAGAACACAAAATATCCTTAATCAGAGAAGGGTTTTCTGCCACAGGAAACAATAGAGACAAGTAATTAGTAAACAAGCAATCTACTCACAAAATATTGCTTACATATAATTTTCTTCAAAATGATACAAATTTATAAAGGTTTCTTAAGCTGCTGAGGGGAAAGCTGTGCTTTTGGGTTCCAAATGTAATCTATACAACACTTGTGTTTTTTCTGGGCCTGTGAGCATATTTAGAAATTAATTTTTTCTCTTAAATTTAAGTTAGAAATTAATTCTTTCCCCGAATTGGTCCCTCTTCCGCTATCAACTTCAACTAGGAAAGTTATTCACCCAATTTTCCCAGAACAATCCTGGTTTGTACCTATCACCCTCGTCTAATTATAAACAAGATTCCATTCTCAAAAGTGCTCTAATCGGAATGAGGCGAGCCATCACACAGATGGCCTTGTTGAGGACCTTGCCACTCATCTGGCTTCCCAAGTTGAATGAAAGAGGTGACTCGGGGCTCTATCAACGCACTGTCAACCCATCCTTGAAGCTACTCAGTTTTACCTCTCTCTGGTAGCTCAGGATTCTACTCAACCACTCCATCGCTGGTCACACCTTGACCTAGTACCATACAAAGTCATGCCCAGGAAGCTCTCAGGCTCCTAGGCCCTGCTCTTCATCTCATCTGCCAGTTCACCTTCTACTGAACTAGGGTGTCCCCCTAAAAGAATGACCCACTAAGAGTTCTCTTTCCATGGACTCTAGGACTCTGACCAAAAGATCTGTGCTCTGTCCAAAACCCTTCCTCAGTTACAAGTTGCCTCCATCTCATTTTCTCAGTTAGTTGTCATGTCCCTTCCCCTTCCCACTGTCATCCAACACCTTTACTGCACTTCTGCTGAATCTATTGTTCAGATGCTACCTCAGGACACTGCCTTTCTCCCTCAGGGCTCACCAATGGTTCTCCATCTCCCGGGCTGTACAAAACTCTTACTCATTCTAGTAATTTTATCCCAATGTCTCCTACTGGATCATAAATTCTATAAGTAAGAAAACATGGTGGTTTATTTTATTTCTAGCTCCTAGCACATGGCTTTGTTTTTAATATATGCTTGATAAATATTTCCATGTTATTCATTATAGAAGATACAATGTATTCATAAGCAAAGCTCTTTTGTTTTCAACTAAAGAAAAATGTTAATGTTGACTCTTAAAATATTGCACTGTTTCTCAAAAGTAATTTTTCAACTCAGTTTTTGGAATATGAACAGTGTAGCATCAATACCATGAACTCAAAACCATCCTTTTCATAAACATGCCACCTGGTATCTCATTTGGCTTTATTTCTTCTTAATCTTGTCATCAGCTGGTTTGGAAAATAGGTCTCCTTATTTAAAAACAGTAAAATTGTCTCTTAAGCAATCTTACATCAAAATGTGAAATGAAAGAAATAACGTATTACAGCATTTATCATAAAAGACCTCATTTTTAGAGGAGGGTATAAGTAATATGTTTAAGAATTGTGTCCTAAAAGCCAAGAAAAACATAAAATGCACGATGAAAAAGCCTAACATGATGTATGAAGTTGGACAAGTTGTGAATAATTTTTTGACTCATTTTTCTTCAACTGTAAAAAGAGGCTGCTGACCAGATGGAGATTACAGCCACAGCATTTCGGTGGTGAAATACTGAGCTAAGATGGACAGATACTGGCCATTTCGAATCAGAAAAAAAATCACATGGCTCGATATGCTAGGAACGACGGCTTTAAGAGGAATGGCATTACATTCATTGTCAAAAAGGACATTGCAAGATCTATCTTGAAGTATAATGCTGTCTGTGATAGAACAATATCTATATGCAGATGAAGAAATCCATTCAAAATAACTATTTAAAGTTATGCACCAACCACTAAAGCTAGCGATGAGGAAACTAAAGAATTTCACCAACATCTGCAGTCTGAAAATGATCAAGCATGCAATCAAGATGCATTGATTATTATTGGTATTTGGAATGCCAAAGTTAGAAACCAAGAGGAAGGAACAGTAGTTGGAAAATATATACTTGGTTATAAAATTGAAGCTGGAGATCACATGATAGAATTTTGCAAGACCAATGACTTCTTCATTATAAACACCTTTTCTTTTTAACAAAACAAAAGGTCACTATAAAATGGGCTCCTCCATATGGATACTCTGAAGTTGATTATATCTATGGGAAGAGACCATGAAGCTCAATATTAGCAGTCACAACAAGGAATTGGCTATGCGACATGCCATCAATTGCTCATATGTAAGTTCAGCTTGAAACAAAAGAAAACTAAAACAAGTCTAAAATAGCCAAAATAGGACCTTGAGTCTCTCCCATCTGAATTTTGAGAACATCTCAAGAACAACGTTGATGTATTAACACTAATTAGAAGATTTGGTGAGCTGTGAGGTGACATGATGGCATCAAGATATCATACAAAGAAAGCAAAGCAGTATTAAAAAGACGGGAAAGGAGGAAAAGATGCAGGTGATGTCAGAAGAGACTCGGAAACTTGCTCGTCATAGTAGAGTAGATCATGTAAACAGACAAAACGATGGAGCAAAAGAGCAGAAGATTTCAAGGGGCAACTCAAGAAGACAGAGTAAAGAATTGTAATGAAAGGTGCAAAGACCTAGAGTTAGAAAACACAAAGGGAAGAGCAAGCTCGGCATATGTCGAAGTGAGAGAATTAAGGAAATTTTTCAAGCCTTGGTTTTCCATATGAAAAATTATATGGAAAAAATATTGAACCATGTAAGAAGAATCTAAAGAAAAGGGAAAGAAGATACCGAGTCACTGTACCAAAAGACTAATCAACATTCAACCATTTCAGCGAGTAGCACATAATCAAGACCTAATGCTACTGAAGGAAGAAGTCCACGCTGCACTGAAGGCATTGGCTATTAATGAGGCTACCGAAATTGTTAGACCACCAGTGGAGATGTTTAATAAAGTTGATGAAGCATTGGAAACTACTTGCTTGCCTACGCCAAGAAATTAGGAAGACAACTGATACAAAGAGAGTGGTATGTGTACCCATTCAAGAGAAAGGGGATCCAACAGAACGTGCAACTATATAGAGCAATTTCATTAATAACATATGCAAGTAAAATTTTGCTGGAGACCATCCACCAATGATTGCAGCAGTACATTGACAGGAGCTGCCAGAAATTCAGGTGGGATTCAGATGTGGAACAAAGGGTATCATTGCTGATGTGAAATGGATCTTGAATGAAAGCAAAGAATACCAGCAAGATGTTTACTTGTGCTTTGTTAACTATTCAAAGGTCTTCACCTCTGTGGGCCATAACACAGTAGGTGGATACCCTGGAGAAGAACAAGGATTCCAGCATACGTCACTGTTCACGCATGCAGAATTTTGTACAAGAATCTTTACAAAGGAGGTTTGTCAAGGTCGCATCCTCTCATCATAACTAGTCAATCTGTATCCTGAGCAAATCATCAGAAAAGCTGGCTTATGTGAACAAGAGCATAGCACCAGGACTGGAGGAAGGCTTATTAAGAACCTGAGATATTCAGTGGGCCTGACCTTGCTCGCTGAAAGTGAGAGCTCGAAGCACAGCTGAAGATCAACTGTGGCCCTCAGTCTGGGTTACAGTTTACTGTAAAGAAAATTAAAATCCACACAACTGGAGCTTAGGTGACACCAGAATAAATGGAGAAAAGACTGAAGTTGTGAAGGATTTTATCTTGTTTGGATCCACAATTATTAGTCATAGAAGCAGCAGTCAAAATATCCAGTGGCAAAACGCTTTTCAAAAATCTGCTGGACAAGGCCTCTGTGTTAGTCTGGGTACTTTAGAGGAACAAATCCACAGAAACTCATGTATAAGAGAGAGTTTTATGTAAAGGTTAAGTGATCATCGAGAAAACATCCCAACCCAGTGCTGCCCACCAAGCCAAGCCCAACATTAACCCATTAACCCATATGTCCAATACCAATCCACAAAGCCCTCCTTCATCTCACAAAACAGACGCAATGACGCCGACTGCAGGAGGAAAGCCGAGTCAGTGAATGTGTAAACATCTCAGCACTGGCAGGGGTCTCCACATGGCTGCTCCAGCACCCAGGGCTGCATCGGGGTAGGTCCATGTGGCTTCTCCTTGAGGATGTCTTGCAGCCTTGTCGGCTGAAGCAGGAACTGCTAAGGCAGCTGCACCCTGGTGCAACCATCACAAAGCAAGAGACCAGAGAACTCGCAAGGTGAGGCTCACCTAGCCATTTATCTCTCTGCCTTCAATTAATCCCACATGTGTTTATCGGCCAGGTTAGCACAATAAACTTTAACGATCTCAACCTCCTTAAAATGTTGAAATGGATGTCCGTTACTTTGAGGACTAAAGTGAATCTGACCCAGCCCTTGGTATTTGTAATCACTCACATGCATGTGGAAATTTGACGTTAAATAAAGAAGACCAAAGAAGAATTGAAGCTCTGGAATCACGGTGCAAGAAAATAATATTGAACGTATCGTGGACTTTCAAAAGAAGAACTGGTCTCTCTTGGAGGAATTACAGCCAGAAGATACCTGAAAAAGCCAGTCTAGAGGGGCTTTACCTCATGTACTTTGGACATTGTATCCAAGAGACTGGTCCCTAGCAAGGATATCGAGCTCGGTGAAGTAGAAGGGCAGTGCAGACGATAGATTGATACCGTGGTTGCAAAAATGGGCTCAAATAAAAACCCGGTAGGACAGTTCTGGACCAAGTGCTGTTTTGTTCTCTTGTCCATAAGGTGTTGGAACTGAACCTAAGCCACGTAGCAACAACAATTTTTTTTGGTGCTATGCCGAGCCAATGAGGTTGCAGGAAGAAGTGCTAGGTGTTCGGGCTGTCTGGCCTTCTTCAGGCCCTGGATTTGACATTTTTCTGTCAGTCAATACAATTGCCACCCCTCCAGCACAGAAAAAAAAAAAAAAAGCAAGCTTCTGGCAAGGTTCTGTCTCAAGCCTTTTCTCCTACTACACACGCTGGGCTCTCTCTACTCTCCCTGGTCCTCACAGCCCAAGGAAGCCCGCTCTCCTCCAATAGACCCCTCCTGTCCCTCAGCAGGAGAGAAGCCTGGCTTCTCCACTCTGACACATTGCACTCCTCACCTCTGGGACTCAATTGCTCATTTGCATAGTTAGAAGGTGAAAAGAAAAGACTAATAAGGTTGTTTCTGGCTCTATGCAGGTTTCCAACTATCTGCCCTGTTGTAACATGTAATCATTTGTAACCTATTAGAAATATTAGGTCAGAGGAGGGAAATAGCACCTTTCCTAGTTATGACAGTAAATGTAACTGTGTGACATGGAATGACACCTTGGCTCTCAATGGTAGCAGTAACAAGGCACTCCACCATGATAGAAGAGGGCCATTTGCCCACATTTTTCCATTCCACCCTGACTTTTAGGAACCACCATTTATACTTTTTCTAGATCACGTAATTGGTTTTTATTTGCCCTCAATTCCACCTACAGGAGTGTGACAATTTAACAAAGGAATGTTTGTTTAACAAAGGAGTGTTCTAGAAATGAAAAATAAAAATAAATTTTCTGCTATTAATTTTTAAAATACACTATAGTAATTTAGCAGCTGCAGTCCAGACTTGAAAATAAACATAAATCCAGGTATTAATGAATGTTTAATTCATCTACAAGCCATTGCATTAGCTATAAAAAGTCAAAACCGTTATATCTGCAGACATGGGAACAGGCCAGGCAAGCACTTAAAATTCAGGACAAAGTTGTACTAGAGTATTGCTAGAAATTTTATTAAAAATTTCATTACACAAAAATATCAAAAGGTGAAGCTACTGTGCCTTACATAGTCTCTATATATACACGTCTGAAGTTAGTGTTCCCACCTCTCTAACCTTCCTGAAGAAGTCTGCACGCTTCACACCGGCACAATATGGCAGGTGCTTATCCTCAAGGGACTCCCTCAAATCATGTTCTTTTTCATGTTCTTCAACTTCGGGGAACAAAAAATAATCTAAAGGAGCAAGGTCAGGTGGAAGGTCGCCCAGTGAAATTCTCCTGGCCTACCCCTTTCTATCCTTGCAGAATGAACAGGTATAATGCAATGAGGGAAACCAATTCCTTGGTACCTATTTCTCACCCAGGTGGTTTTCAATTTTCTTAAATCTTCTATATAATAAGCCCTTAAGGTACACGAGGAAAGACATCAAGATTACCTCATTGAAATTTTAAAAAAACATAATTTCTGAGTTAGCCTCTGCTTTGAAATTAACTGTCCCAACAGACCTTCTTGGAAGTCACTGTTCTGCTTGTACCTAAGACACCGCAACAAGACTGAGAAAAGTGTCTCGCTGAGAAAACCTATCTCCAGCCATCAATCGGTCCGTGTTTAGATGTGTTTTGTTTGAAATAAACTCATACATGAACCCTAGCAATGATACTTTGATACAGACCTTTATATCTGAATTTCATCAGAACATGCTTTTATATGCTGATACCATTTAGTGTATTTCAGTGGTTCTCAACCTTCCTAATGCTGCAACCCTTTAATACAGTTCCTCATGTTGTGGTGACCCCCCCCAACCATAAAACTATTTTCATTGCTACTTCATGACTGTAATTTTGCTACTGTTATGAATCAGGCGACCCCTGTGAAAGGGTCATTGGACACCCAAAGGGGTCATGACCCCCAGGTTGAGAACCACTGGTGTATTTAGATATGTAATGCTTTTTATCTGACAACATTGCCAATGAACATAACATTCTAATCAGTAGTATAGACTCATAAAGAGAGAGTTGGGGAGATGAAACCTTGTAAGTTTTCATTTCTGTGGAAACAGGATAAGAGACTGATCTTACTCTCAATGGGGTTACAGACTACAGAAACAAAGGATACTAAAACCTAAAATTAGCTGATAAGTGCAAAGGCTATTAAAAAAAGTATCCTGGAAATTCTGGAAACTGCACATGTCCACTCAGCACACGTCCTTTGTATCAGGCACTGTGCATGCAGGAGATAAGACATGCCTGCTGCCACCAGACACATTGACTCTAGTACAACAGAGAGATGTAAGAATTAAGAGTATCAAATATTGTATTTGAGAGACTTCAAGATCATTTCCAGCAACAGAGATAGAGATTGTCTTTCTGGATCAGACGTCTGTGCTCAGCACACAGAATACAAGTGGATTACAGATGAAGGTGATGGGGGAAGCACATTCCAAGAGCAAAGTTCCAGAGTCTGGAAAGTTCCACAAAGGATCAGGAAAGGGGTTGCTCATAATTTATAAATTATCAAGGGTTCATGAGGGAGGGACTCAGGGTGTGCCACAGAGCAAAAAAAAAAAAAAGAGGAACTAATACCAAGGGCTCAAGTAGTAAGACAATGCTTTGAAAACAATGATGGCAACAAATGTACAAATGTGCTTGACACGATGGATGCATAGATTGTGATAAGAGCTGTACAAGCCCCCAATAAAATGATTTTTAAAAAAAACAGAAACATATACCAGGAAGTGGAAATAAGTCTGGAAAGGGTTTACCACGTCCCTAAAGACTTTAGAAACAGGGCTGAGAAGATTGTACTTCATTCTGAAATAAATGATCAGTAATCTCCCCAGCTTTCTGACAAGAGAGCTCTGAGAATTGGCACAGCGCAATCAACAAGCACTTTGTACACAAATAACCCACCTGCAAAGTTGAGGATCACGTGCAAAACCAGCATCTTCACTTTTTGTTGAGTCCTGATGACTTTGGGGGGCTGTGCAGTCTCTTTGAAAACTTGGCACATTTCTACAACACTGGGAAAAAATAAAAGGACAAAATCTGTAACATAAAGTGCATCTCTACTGGGTTCAAGACTAAATAATAATACATGTGTAATAATGACCCACCCCGTTAAGTAACACAAGGACACAAGGAAGATACAGATAGCAAAGTCTACACTTGTGGGGGGAAAAAGAAAAACTTTCAGGATACAATTTTAGTTCAGAGCATCAATTTTGTTCCACCTCAGTTAATAGCAGAGGAGCCCTGGGTGCGCAGTGGTTATGCACTGGACTGCTAACTTCAGGGTCAGCAGTTCAAAACCACAAGCTACTCCTCTGGAGGAGGAGGTGGCTTCCTACTCCAGTAAAGAGTTAGTGTTGGAAACCCACAGGGGCAGTCTACCCTGTCCTATAGGAGGATCCCTATGAATCGGAATAGACTTGATAGTACTGAGTTTGATTGAAACTGATAGTCACTCTTCTCTCACCCCGTTCTCCTCACATGAAAACAAGAGCATCAAGAAAGAGAAACGAAAGATCAAATACAGAGTACGAAAAAGTTTAGCCTGCTATTTCTGCAGGGAAAATTAATTTAACAGATTAACCGGTCTATTAAGTTCTAATGTATTTTATTTTTTAGGGTTGAAAATATACAAACAATTCAACAAATCTTGTATGTATAATTCCGTGAGATTGATTCTATTTTTCAAATTTGGTGACAGTTTGAGCTCCTTTCCCAAAGCATTCCTCTCATTAACATGAGCTGAGCTCTCATGAAGTTTCCTATTTAAATCATTGTTGGCACTTTGACTCCACATACATAGTTCTTTAAACAAGCACGATGCTCAAGAGAGACATTCTTTACTAATTAAAATATTGTTTGATCTAAATAAACTTCTGGTAGAGTATAATATTAGAGATTCATCCAGAAAATCCATAGTCCATGAGAATTTGAAATTCTATTACACTTTCCCTCTTTTGACCAGGATTCTTCTATAAAGTCAATGCTCAAAATTTTCTATAATACTTTGTTGTGTTTTGGTTTTTATTGTTATTTTTAAAGAAGCTAGACAGTTGGAAGGTATATACATGTGTTTGCTGGTTTTTATGCAGTCTACCTTGTAGATGTTTGGATAAAATATTCAGACCAATATTTTTAATAACCTCCAATGTTAAAGACAAAATAGCTCTTATTTAGTTATACTATAAGCCCCTGGAGGAAGTCATGCGGAAGTTAAAAGATTTAATTGTTGTACCAACATAACATTTATTTTACCGTTCAATGTGATTATATTCTTTACAAATTCAAAAACATCTTCAAATACCAGATACTGCTGAACACAATACACCCAAACCAAACTCACTGGCATGGGGTCAATTCCAAGTCATAGCAAGCCTACAGGACAGGGGAGAACTTCCCTGTGGGTTTTTGAAAATGTAAACCTTCAGGTAGTAGAAAGCTTCATCTTTCTCTTGAGAACATAATAATAAACATTATTTATCTCTGAAACATTTATAAGAAAAGAACTGTATTAGTCTGGGTACTTTGGAGAAACAAATCCACAGAAAGAGAGTTTTATATAAAGGTTAAGTGCGCATCAAGAAAACATCCCAACCCAGTCCTGCCCAAGCCCACAAGTCCACCATTAATCCATTAACCCATATTCAGAAAGTCATCCTCCATCTCACAAAGCAGATGAAATTACGCCGACTGCAGGAGGAAAGCCGAGTCAGTGAACGTGTAAGCATCTCAGCGCTGGCAGGGTCTCCACACGTTTGCTCCAGCACCCAGGGCTGCATCGGGGTAAGTCCATATGGCTTCTCCTCAGAAATGTCTTGCAGGAAGTCAGCCTAGGAAGCTGAAGCTGGGAACTGGCTAAGGCAACTGCACCCTGGTCCGACCATCACAAAGCAAGAGACCCAAGAACTCCAAAAGGCGAGGCTCACCAAGCCATTTATCCCTCCGCCCTTCAATTAATCCCACAAGTGTTTATCGGCCAGGTTTGCACAATTAACTTAATCCACCCCTTGCCAACCTGGCACCTGCACATAATTCTTTAGCTTCACAATTGCAATTAAGTAACACCTATACCTTAACCCTACAATCTTGTGAATTTTTCCCTCCACCTACGAAAGTTTGTAAGCCAACCACTTCATACCTTTATCTCCCCCAATTTTGGGTATCCAATTTATATACTGCCTATTTATATCAACCCAGTTCTCTGAGAAGACAATTGTATTTTAGACATGAAGAGTCTTCATTCCAGT
>NW_022103904.1:17399798-17412485 GCF_000313985.2 Echinops telfairi
TTGGGGATGTCTTGCAGGAAGTCAGCCTCACAAGCTGAAGCCGGGAACTGCTAAGGCAGTTGCACCCTGCTCTGACCATCACAAAGCAAGAGACCCGAGAACTCCAAAAGGCGAGGCTCACCAAGCCATTTATCTCTCCACCCTTCAATTAATCCCACATGTGTTTATCGGCCAGGATGGCACAATAAACTAACTCAATCCATCCCTTAGAACAAAAATACTTCATTTGTGAATGTATCAACTAATTAAAACTGCCCTAGAAAACTCCCTGCATGGGACATATCTTTATTGGGTCCAGGTGGTTAATTTTAAAAAAATCAATATTGTATAAAGGCCCCTCCTACTGAAATCCAAGCTTCTGCTAATAGCAATGGAAAATTTTGGAAACAGATTATAGTGATGCTCAGCAATATGATAAACATTTTTTGAAAGCTAAAATGGCAAAGGTCCTATTACATTTATATTCACCACAGTTAAATGTTTTAAATATCAGAATGTTAAGTTAGTTGTGCCTGGGTTCATGGAGTAGTGAAAGATGCAGCGATGGCCAAAGTCTCTTCTGGATGGCACTATACCAAGTTTCTCAGAGAATTGAAGGAGCCATATGACAATAAAAACCAGAGCGCCGTGGGATTATATCAAGGGTCATTTTTTCTACGAAAGTAAATATTCCTATAGCTTGTTTTAAATTTACTTTCACAAAATTGTTCTTATATTGAGGTCATCCATGCAGAAGTCTCTTGCATTGCCCCACTACTATTCTTCTCAATATCGGTCGTTCCTGACAACATGTTCAAAGTACTTGAGACTACGTCATGCCTTACTTGCCTCTAGGAAGCATTCTGGTTGTGCTTCTAACAAAAGAGATTTGTTGGTTATTTTAGCAATCGATGGTACTTTCAGTATTCTTTTCCAGCACAATAATTAAACTGCATCAATTCTTCTCTGGTCTTCCTTCTTCAATGTCCAAGTTTCACATGCAGAGGAAGCAATTGAAAATATTAGGTCTTGTTAGGCACCCTTTAGTCCTTAAAGTAACATCCTCACTTTTCAACACTTTAAAGAGATCCTGTGCAGCAGGTTTACCTGATGCAACGAATCATTTGATCTCTTCACTGCTGCTTCGATGACCATTGATTATGGATCCGAACAAGAGGAAATCCTGGGAAACTTCAATCTTGTCTCCATGTACCATGCTGTTCCCTACTGGTCCAGTTGTGAGAATTTGGGTGTTCTTTACATTGAGTTGTAATCCACACTGAAGGCCGCCATCCTCGCTCGTTACCAGCAAGTTCTTCAAGTCTGGTTCACTCTCAGCAAGCAAGTTTGTGTCATCTGTATACCTCATGCCGTTAATAAGCCTTCTCCAATTCTGATGCTACATTTTTCTTCATATAACCCAGTTGCTCTGAATAATTGCTCAGCATACACACTGAATAAGTATGATGAATGGACCCTGAGACACTCCTAATTTTAAATCATGATATATGCCCTTGTTCTCTACATGATGCTACTTACTGGTCAAGTTTTGAGGATTCTGGCTTTCTTTACACTGAATTGTAATCCAGTTTCTATGATTACTTGCTCTTGATTGCCGATTGACTAAATATGGTGAGAGAATATAACCCTGGCATACCCCTTTTCTGATTGTAAACCCACAGTAGTCCTTTGTTCTGTGTGCACAGCTGCCTCTTGATCCATGGACAGGCTCCTGGTGAACACAGTGCAGAGTTCTGGGATTCCTTTCTTCTGAAGGCTGTCCACAGTTTTTATGGTCCTCACAGTCGAGTGCCTTAGCCTAGTTGATGAAGCACAAGCAAGCATCTTTCTGCTATTCTCTGCTTGGAGCCAAGATCCATTTGATATCAGCAATGATATCCCTTGTTCCACATCCCTTCCGGAATCTGTCCTGAACTTCAGGCAACTTACTGTACTGTTGCAACTGTTATTGGAAGATTTTCCGCAAAATTTTACTTGCATGTAATGTTAATGGTATTGTTCCATTGGGGCACTTTTAGCAGGAATGGGTACAAATACTGATCTCTTCCAGTCAACTGGCCAAGTAGTCATCTTCCAAATTCCCCGGCACAGGCAAATTAGTGCCTCCAGTGCTTCATCAGCTTGTTGAAACATTCGATGGGAATTCCAATGGAGCCTTGTTTCGTGGCTAATGCTTTCAGTGCAGCCTGAACTTCATTTCAGTAGCACTGGTTCTTATTCATATGCTACCTCTTGGAGTGGATGAATGTCTATCAGTTCTATTTGGTACAGTGACTCTGTGCATCCTTTCCATCTTCTTGTGATGCTTCCAGCATCACCCAATATTTTTCCCATAGAAACTTTCAATGTTGCAACTCGAGGCCTGAATTTTTTCTTGAGTTCTTTCAGTTTAAGATAGATTGAGCATGTTGTTCCATGTGGTTTTCTAACTCAACAGTTCTTCAAATTAATGCATCATCCACCAAAGCTCCTGATGAAAAATTTGAAGGACTTTACCAAACCCTCTAAACTGAAATTGATCAAACATGCAATCAAGATGCATTGATAATTATTGGTACTTGGAATGCAAAACTTAGAAGCAAAAAGGAAGGGATAGTAGTTAGAGAAGGTGTTCTTGGGGATAGAAATGAAGCTGCAGCTTTCATAATAGAATTTTTGAGACCAACACTTTGTTCATAGCAAATATAAACCAACATAGACGGACACATGGGATTGGCCAGATGAAATACACTGAAATAAAATTGACTACATCTGTGGGAAGAGACGATAGACAAAGTCAATATTTGTAGCTAAACCCAGGCCAGGGCCCATCTGTGAAACAGACCAGCAAATGCTTATATGTAAGTTCAGATAGCCAAAATATGACCTTCAGTTTATCATCTCAAGAACAGATTTAATGCATTCAACACTAATAAACTGTATTTTTCAAACAAGAAAGAAAAATCAAAGTGCATATTAGAAGAGACAATGAAATTTTCTCTTAATTGTAGAGTAGCTAAGGCACATGGAAGAAATGATGTAATCAAAGATCTGAACAGAAAATTCCAAAAGGCGAGTTTGAGAAAACAAAGTAAAGTATTATTATGAAATGTGCAATGAAGTGAGTGCCCTCTTATTCTTACCTATATAGAAAATAGGACACTAGGCTACCAAAGGGGCCTTGATGGCATAGTGGTTATGTGTTGGGCTGTGACCCACATTATCAGTAGTTCGAAACCACTAACTACTGCAAGGAAAAAGATGGGGTTTCCTTCTCCCCTAAACAATTACAGTCTCAGATACTTACAGGGGCAGCTCACGCCTGCACCACAGGGTCACTATGAGTCAGTATCCACTCAGTGGCAGTGAGTTTGGGTTTTTGCACTTGAGGTTACCAAAGAAAATAAATAGAACATTTGTTTATGCAGTTATTCTTTAGACAAATGATGAAAACAAACCATGGCATATTTGAATTCCAAATAAGGAATTTAATAGTGAAAAGAAGAGAGTCAAAGTTGACTTCAGAAAATAATGTAAGTTGAAGACCGAAAGGACTACTTTCACCATGTTACGGTAACTTTTTCATCATTTGATTTTAGAGTTACGGTAGTCAGAAAACAATGAAAAGAATTAGATGTTTCGTTACCTTTCATCAGTCAGCCGGAGCTCTTTTTGCCAGGATTCAAGCAATACGAAGATTCTCTTCATGTAATTTTTGAAAGATGATGCCGGTTTGAACATATAAGGAGGATCAAGACTTTCTTTCTTGGTCCTCGGGACATCAGAAATTGATTTTCCTATCCTTTCCAAATCTAAGGAATTATTCTGTGGAACAGCCTCATCTGTACCCTCGTTCATGTTAAGGATCTCCTGTAAACTAGCTAGGCTATCAAAAAAATGTTCACCTGATAAAACGTTACTTATATTAACATTTTTAAGTGTTTTTATGATTTGCCAGGCAACTTGCTTCAAGGGACCACCAGTACAAAGCTGAGAGACGCTGTCATTACTTTGAAATCCAGAAGACAAGACGTAGGGTAATAGTGTATTCAAAAACTCTTGTACCGTTTCCACAAGAGATGTCTTCAGGTGAAAGACTTCTGACATTTCTAGCAGGATAGAATTCCAGTCCGTTAGTTCATGGATTATACAAACCACTTTGCTAGTCAGTTCCCTTCTTGAACTTGTATTTGAGCATTGGACATTTTCATCTAGCCGAGGCAGTTGGAGGTGCTTTAGTACACCAGATATTTTTCCGTAAAAAGAAGAAAAAACCATCCTATAACCATGACAGGTTTCTGATTTCAGTTTCTGATGTAATTCCGATGTCGCATGATTCCAGCACCAAATCTCAGGAAGGCAGGTTATTATCTCTGAAATAATTCCTGGCTTATCAACTACTAATTCAATGGTATCTGAAAGAGTTTTTATTGCAACTGCAAAGTCTTCCTTGCTAATGTTTGAAATGGTTATGCCATGAAGAAGTGTGAAGTTGTAGACATCCTTCAGGGCTTCTGTAATGTTTTTGTCAACTACTCTCTGCAGAAGTCTCACGGCATGAGGAAGCACGTAGTATGCATCTACCACGGCATTAACATCATCCTTAGGAAACAGGCGCGAGAGCTTCAGCAAGTGGTTTACGTTCCAGGAATGTGAGCTCTCTATGAAGTTTTCCATTAAGCCAACCAGCAAGTTGATCTTCAAATTGTCAGTATCTGCTCGACTGATATTTTTAAAGAAATCCATTAGGTTTTCAGTGATCCGTTCCAGTTGATCCACTAAAATATCGATGTCTGCCTTCTTAAGAGTGTGCATCAAAGAAGACACCTTCTTTAAAACTTGAATATTGACTGTGTTTTGCGTCATATCATGTTGAGCTGCGGGCAGGAGAGCATTAAACACATCCCTAAACAGCTGAATCCCAAGACCCACATTTTGCATCACTTCAGGTGGAATTACTTTTGAGGAATTTTGAAGATCATGTGGCAAGCTGAAAGCTAGGTAACTAGCAAATTGATAAATTGAATTTCTTAAACTACTTAAGTCTTTTTCCTTTGGACTGGTGGTAAAAACATTTAAAAGCTTTTCATTTTGGGAAGACAAACTATTTTCCACCGTGTTAGAAGATATATCTTTTACGAGTTTCTGTATTTCCTTTCCCAGTGCTATTAAATGTAGCCAAATATTTTGGAATCGGTTAGGAAGCTTATTTGACGTTCCTGTGTGTCTTAGAAATAAGTCAGCAATATGATTCCAGTTAGACTGAGATGCAAAATCTAAGTCTTGTGTTAAGTTGCTGATAATCATTCTTATTTGATTTGTAGAATCATTTAAAAGAGTTAACAAATTATCAAATTTTGGTACTAGCTCTTTTTCAAAGGCTGCAGTAAGTATAACATTTAGAAATTCTGTTACATTTTTCAGGTAAATATCAATACAATTTATAATTGACGCATTCCGTGAGCAAAGAGGTTTCTTTATATTTAAAGCCCAAGTAATAAGTTTCACTGCCATGCCTATTTTGGGTTCCGTATCTCTAAAATTCCCGAGAATACTTTGAAGATGACCTGGTAGAACACTGGAGTTATATAGACCAGATAAATTATTTATGACATCTACCCATGCAATGCATCCCTTCAGTCTGTGAATTATGTTCTCAGAGGAAAATGTGGAATTTAACATAGCCAAAATATAGAATGCTCTCTGTGAAGCATTTGCATATAGTAAATCATCTTCAAAAATAAATGTAGTAACACTTTGGTAAACATCAGCACAGGACAACAACTTTTGGTCTTGTGATACATTTCTAAGAAATGATATTGTTTCTCTTAGTTCTGTGATGACACTTTGAAACTTTACCCCGTAAATTGTTAGATTATTTGAAAAGGCATAACTTGGTAAATATAGATTTCTATCTATATATTCTGAGGTATTGCTTAACTCAATAAACACTTCAAGCAGAGAATATAAAAACTCTCTGCTTAAATTTGTATTCAATGGAAAAGTCTTTAGTTGGTGTAGGGTGGCTTCCATGGCGAAAAGGGACTTCTCTATTTTGTCAGGATGAAGGGATTTTACTATAACTAATGCATCACCTAGTCCTACCCACAGTTCATGGAGGTCCAGGAAATCATTCCAGTTATGGAAGCCACCAGCTTGAGTTACAGTTTTTAAAAAATGTAATAGCAGTATAGCAGGGTGATTAGTTGAAAATATTCCCTGGCAGTCTTTAGAAATCTTCACATCATTTTCCAATTCATCCAAAACTTGATTGAGACCAACGTGAAGAGAAGTGAAAAGGATTGCATCCAACTTAAATATTTGAGATATACGTTCCCAGATTTCAGTCCACAGTTTGAACCATGACATGGTGCAGTGAATGGCCATAAACTCATTGAAAGTACTGCCACTTGCAGAAAGGTTTAAAAGAATTTGTGCCCACAGAAGACCAAATGAAGATATTCCATCTGTTGAATTATTTAGAGGAGAAAAATCTTTATTATTCAATGCAAAGCATTCATTACTTAACCTGGCTTCTACTGAGCTATTGAAGAGTTGGCTTAGATAGTCAAATAAAGAAATACGAAAATCTTTATCTACTATGAAGAGTTGCTTGAGGCTAGTCAAGGTAGCATGGATCATTTCCAAGTCTTGGCCCTTAGTGGACTTCAGTGCCTGGGCTTGAAGTTCCAGAAACTGAAAAATTGAAAGCATTTGCTGACAATAGGATTTTTCAGAAATTCTACCAAGAAAACTTGTTATCTCAGAAAAAAATGCAAATGCCTTGCTGATGGTTTGGAAATTAAATTTCTTTAAAATATCCAAAATATGTTTTGATATTTGTGTAAGAAAAGTTAGCAAAGGCTCTCTATCCTGAATGCTCAGGAAGAATTTGTGCATGTGTTGGTAAAACAAAGAATAAATTTGCAGAAGTAAAGCTGAATCCTTGCCCTTGATGATATTTTGGTATACTTGAGTCAAAATTTTGTCAACTTCTTGTTTTTGATATTCAGAAAGCATTGAAAAAATATCAGATGCATTCCTTATAAGATAGATGGTGGCCAGAGCTTCTGAAACCTGCTCCTGTCTCATAAATCCAATTTCATAGAGACCACCTAATATGGTTTCACTCAAATGCAAAAAATCCAGATTCACACCCCCTGGGTTTGACCAATCTGAATGGAACAACTGGGTCAAGTTAAAGTTTTTACTAAAATTCCTTTCACTATCTGGAGCAGAAAAATTCAGAAGTGTAGACAAGGTTTCCAATTTAGCTCTTTTCCCTTCAAAAATGTCATATAACAACAATTCCAGTAGCTTGGGGTTAATTCCAAAATGCATCTGTTCCGTGTACGTGGTCATATTTTCGGATTTCTTCCTTATCCAGTGATTTTCAGAAGTTTGTATTTTTTTTATTATGACTTTACCCAAATTCAAAAGATTCTCGGTATCCATAGCAGGTGGGTCTCTCTCTAAACTTTTAAAATAATTGATCCACAAAAGGCTTTTATTCAGAAAAGTCTCCATGTGAGATGAAAGGTTGTGAACTTTGGGCACACTGGATGAGTTTAAAATTGTAGGCAAAAATAATTGTTCCCAAAGGTTCAGAAGTACTAAAATTTGCTCATCCTCAAGGTGATGTAACTTGTTTTCCATCATTAGGTGATCCTTTGTGGAATTTAAGATCCTGAAATATGAATAGAATTGTTTTAGTATTAGTAAAAAAACAATTAAATATGGATACATTTAAATACATTTCCAAGATAATATTCAGATTTAATTATATTAAAACATAGATATTTTAAGCAAATACAAGTATTTGAAAGTATTTTAGAAATCCACAGTGCAATTGCAAATTTATATATAGCTTTAAATGTGTTTCCTACAAAAGAAAAGAATACATTTTTATTTATTTAAAAATAAACGCCTGAGTGTTCCTATGAACTATTATTAAAAATAACTTTTCTAGTGATGCCAAATGAATCTTAGGATTCAATTCAGTGTTATACCTCAAAATGTCTTGCACTACAATACTTACCCTCATGAAGAGATCATGAAGTGGGTCCTATAGCAAAGTTAGGTCAATAAATCAGATGGTTTTCACCTAGCTATCAGAAAGAATAGCATCTAGAATCTTAAAAGCTTATTTCATAACCAGCATCCAAGTTATAGGTCAGTTAAGCTCACATGGAAGAAGAATACCAGGCTGTGTGATCCAAGTATTGTAAACAATAAAATCCAAGATCAGAGGAGGGAATTGTATTAGAGCTTAAATTCTGAGCACCTGCTTTGCAGAAGGCTAAGGATGACAGTGAAGGCCCCAAACCATTTTCAGAATCCCTGGAGAAAGGCATTATGCTTGGTAATGTGGAGAGGTGGCAAAAAAGAGGAAAACCCTCAATGAGATGGACTGACACAGTGGCTGCAACATGTGCCCAGGCATAGGGACCATTGTGAGGATGCTACAGGACTAGGCAGTGATTTGTTCTGTTGTGCACAGGATCACTATAGGTTAGAACACACTCAATGGCATCTAACAATAATAACACATGTATATAGTTTAAGTAGTTGAAGTCAAGTAAATGTTCACTCATGGAGACCTCACGTGTTCCAGAATAAAACTGCTCCACAGGGTTTTCTTGACTGCAATATTTACCAAAGTAGGTCAAGAGGCCTTTCTTTGCTGATGCTCTTGGGAGAGTGTGAAGGGCTAACCTGTTTAACTGGACTTAAAAGATTACCCAGCTGTCTGCATAACTGGAGCAGAACAGTTTCCAGCCTTGATGTACACCAGAATAATCTTTAGAATTTTTAAAATATTCTGCACAGAGGGAAGGATTCAGTATGACTGGGAAAAGGTCAAGGCTTTTATACTTTTAGCAAACATCACAAATTAGTCTAGTCCATACACAATTTTAATAGCTACTGTTGTAAAATGTATGCCCCACTGCAATCCCATATACCCTGAAAAAAATGTACCTTTAAACTACAGCCATTTTTAATATATTTTTAAAATCCCATTAAATACATGTGAAATAGTAGGGCAGTAAATAATCTGGCAGATTTTTTTTTTGAAAGAGCACTTCTCTCTCCCCAAAGTCTCTAAAACTACAAGACTCTAAATCTTATACCTATGGATAAACCCTACGAAAATAAATAAGACTATCTTTTAAATCAAAATATTGTTTGGGAATATTTATTATAAATCTTGTTACTAGTTTTGAACAAAGTTTCTATACCAGACTTCTGATCAAAAGAAAGTCACAAAACCATGACTATAGGTCTTTCTAGTGAAGTAAAGGCTTATTACTATAATCTACTTTCCTTTTTTAACATTAAGGAAACATGTTTCCAAGTATCATATGTTACATTAAACAAACATTTATTGGGCACTTAATATAAAATCCTGTGTGAATATTGAAATCAAGATCTTTGCATTCCCAGTATGCATATCCTAAAATTTGATATTGTTTTTCTTTAGGTGATAGTTAAATCAAGACATGGAATTTGAATTCTGAAACTTACCTAGATATTGAAGCTGTTGGTGACTTGAGTAAGTTATGCAGAAATAAAAAATAATTATCAGTGATGATTTTCCAATCCATGTTTTCTTCATAACAAGGAGAGTCCTCAGAGAAAACTGAATAAAAAAGGTATTGCATATATTGATTGTAAATTGGGGAAAGAGACAAAGTAACATGAACAATTCTATCATAGTTTAGCTAATGAGGTTAATTTTACTTCTGCCCCAGGTAAAATGAGGTAACAGGGATTAGGTTTACTCTCTCACTCCAAAACTCACAACAGCGAGCAAGTCAATTCCCACGCATAGTGACCCTATGTAGGGTTTCTGAGACTGTACATCTTTACAGGTGTAGACAGCCTCATCTTTCTCTAGGAAACAGCTAGTGATCTGAGCTATCCATCTTTGCATTTGCAGCCCAGTGCTTACTCAACAGTTCACTTCAAATAACTGACAAGTGAGCAAAAAAAAAAAAGATTCCTAGACAATAAATCAAGCAATGAAGGACAGTGACAACTGAGAGAGAGAAAACACATCATGTGAGACCTACAATTATCCCAGCTAATAAACGTAAGCATTGGGCTGCTAGTCACAAGGTGGACGGACGGTCCAAACCCACTGGGCACTCTCAGGGAGAAAGAAGAGGATGTCTGTTCTATTACAGATGTCTCAGAAACCTAACAGTCAGTCACTTGGAGTCAGAACCGACTACCTGACAACAGCTTTGTTGTACGTACTCAATGCCTTAAGGACGTGTCCAGGCCATAGGACAGGAAGTAAGGACTAACCATTTCCTGAGCTGAAATAACACAGCTCAGAGTCTGGAGAATGTGTGGTAGATTGAGTTCATAGAATGTACAGCAGAAAAGACAGAGCTGCACAGAGGAAAACCGAGGAAACCTGCAGAACGCCTCTCTTGTGTACTCACCTGAGAACTGATCAACTAGACGTGCAAGACACAACCTTAGAATCACTCAACAGTTTGAGAAAAAACAATGTCCTACAATCAAGAGTCAGGACCAAAATCTGTGTCGATTAAGAAATTAGAAATACCACATGATTCATTAGCGATTGAACAGAGTATGCATAAAGGTTTGTTCTAACAGTATTTATAGCTGCAGGCCTGCTTAACAGATATTAAAACATGAACTTAAATGAATAGACTGTTTTCAAACCATTGAACTTCATCCAAAAATACAACCATGAATATCAATAGGACTACAAAAATAACCAACACAAAACAAGGTAAAATGTATAAAGGCTTTAGCCAATTAAAAAAAAACACTGTGTGTGCAAAAAGGCATGAAAAGATCTCCCATGTTTCTGTGTTTTGGTATACGAAAACCAAGATTGATGAACCTGTAGTGACAGCAAGGAGAAATAGAGGTCACAGGGGAAGAAGGAGGGTGCTTAAAAGGGAGATGATGTCAAGGAGTCCAGGAAGAAAAGGAGTCTTTGGAAACGGATTGTGGTAGCAATTGTACAATTCTGCTTGACGTGATTGAACTAGGGAATGATATGATATATATTAACTTGAATTAATAATATTTTTAAAAGAGACTATTTCCCATAGTTATGTTAAAAATTTGCAAATGTGGTAAAGTTAGTAGAGGAGAATCTACTAATATTAAATCTGCTAATATTAAATAAAAATGGCTAAATATCCCAATCTGAATTCAAACTTTCCAGACTGAACTGCATAAATAAATGAACTTGAAATATAAATATATAAGTTGGTTATAATAAAAGGATGGAAATAATTTATCATCTTAACATTATTCAAAATAAGGCTGGAGTGGCATATTACTATCAAACAAAGTAGATTTTAGAGTATAGACTATCAGCAAGGACAAATACATTTATTTCATAAAGATAAAGCCATCGATTAGTGAAGAAGACATAAAAATTCTCAATAATGACAGTTTTAAATATATAAGATAAAAAACTAATACTTCAAGGAGAAACAGACCAATTCACAATCATACATGGAAATTTTGATGCCCTTTTCTTAATAATTAATAGAGTAGAACAACTAAGTATTTTAATATAATCAATGGCTTGGTTTGACTAATGTTTATAGGGTGGTCACACAACAAAAGCATAACTCATAAACGTCCCAAGAACACCTGGAACATTTACCAATAGAGCTCATATCCCAGGCCATAAAAGCAGTCTCAGAAATTTGAAGAGTCAAGGCATGCCGAGTACATTCACCAACACAGATAGCATCAACTCAGAAATCAGTAAGAGGCAGATACACAGAAAGCACTAAATTACACACTTCCAAATACATAATGCATTAATATAACTAAAAAGGCAAATTAGAAAATATTTTGAACTGAATGAATAAGAAACCACAGCGTGATAACATATGTGAAATACTACTTAAAAATTACTGAAAGAGAAGTCTTTAATATTAACAACTACTCTAGAAAGCAATAATCTCAAATTAAAGATTTCAGTTTACATGTTAAACTAGAAATGATGGATCAATTAAATTGAAAGTGGAAGAAAATAATAACAATCAGAGTGGAAGTCAATTAAATAGAAAAATAATGGTACCAAAGGTTAATTTTTTTGAAAAAACCAAAAGCATTGATTATTTACGCAAATAAATTAACAAAAACACAGAAGACAAAAAATATCAATGCCATTGGCCCTGCTTTGTGCATGCCTGAACAAAGGAAACAGAGACGATATGGGTGCTGTAGCAAAGTGTGGTGAAGAAATCAGATGGTGCCCAGGTATCAGATAGAACAGTTTCTGGGGTCATCAGGCTTGTTTCCAAACAAATAGCCATCTAAGCGGGAGGTCAACCAAGTCCACCTGGAAGCAGCACACCGACATCCACCACCCCATGACTGCAAAGCCAAAGGTGAAGGAAGGAATCGTGTCGGAGTTAATTGTGAGCTTCTGGTTTGCAGAAGGCTATGGATGACCGTGGAAACTCAAAAGACAGTCATGTGATCTAAACAGGAAACAAGCCTCTGGTGAGTTCACTAGCTCCATAATCGAGGTATGGAAGCAAACTGATTACCAAACAGAGAGTATAGGAGAGATGACTGTAGGAGATCAAAATGATAAGCCTGACTTGAACGCTTAAAACTTTGTCACCCTCCTGCCCCCTCTGATGCACATTGGGCCTGGTCTGGTTTTCAATATTGTGTGTGTGTGTGTGTGTGTGT
>NW_022103904.1:17413166-17436881 GCF_000313985.2 Echinops telfairi
CAAAATTGTAGCAAATTGAATGCACCAGTAAAGAAGTAAAATAAATTAAATAAGTGGGGTTTATTTCAAGCAGCAAAGGTGTCCAAAAATTAAAAATATTATCACTTAATATAGATGATTATATTTAAAAGGTGCCCTTAGTGCATGTGCTGAATCTACTCAATATCAGTGAGATGCGTTTGGGCACCATATTAACAAGATCCACATTCATCTGTCAGTTTGTCATACTGCAGTGGCTTATACTGTGGTTGCTAAGATGCAGAAAGCTGTGTCACTGGGATTTCAAATGACAGCGGGGTCGCCCATCATGAATGGTTTCCGCAGAGCTTCCGGATGAAGAACAGACTACGAAGCAGGACGAGGCTCTCCCCTTCTGGAGGACTGGTCACTGAAAACCTAGTGGACAGCAGCGAATCATTCTCAAATACTGAACGCCTCCTGAAAGGAAGTGGAGCATTGTCCGAGGTCGGGCCTGAAGATGAGCCTCTCAGGTCCAAAGGCTCAAAATACGGCCGAGGAAGAGCTGCCTTCTCACAGCAGAGTCGATCATAATGACATGGATGGAGTGCAGTCTGTGGGGGTAAAACCTTTGGGCCCTTCATTTGTTGATAAGGCACAACTCAAAATGAGAAGAACTAGCAGCAAACATCAATAAATAATCTAAATTTAGAATATACGAAGTATGAATCTAGGAAAACTGTCCGTTGTAAAAAATGAAATGGAATGCATTAAAAATAGACATTCTAGGGTTTAGTGAGCTGACGTGGCCTGGTAGTGGCCATTTTGTATCGTTATTGTACAGTTTACTATGCTGGGAATAAAACAATCAACAGGAATGACATTGTATTCATCATCAAAAAGCATGTTTCAAGATGTATCATGAAGTACAATTCTGTCTGTGATAGGATTATATCCCTCCACCTTCAAGGTAGTCCAATCAATACAACTCTTATTCAAGTTTATGCACCAGCCACTAAAGAGAGTGTTGGAGAAACTGAAGACTTCTAGCAATGTGTTCAATATGGAAATAGAGGAAGAAGCAATAGTTGGAAAATATAGCCTTAGTGACAGAAACTAAGCTGGACATCATGACAGAATTATGCAAGACCTATAACTCCTTCATCCTGAAGACAACCACACAGAAGGTAACTGACTATATACGTGAACTTCTTCCCCAAAGGTAGTACACAGAAATCAAATTGACTACGTCTGTAGAAAGAGGTGACAGAAAATGTCGATATTACCAGTTAAAAGGAAACTGGGGTGATTATGCAACAGACAATCAATTGCTCATCTCTCAGTTCAGGATAAAGTTGAAGAAAATTAAAACAAGTTCCTGAGAGCCAAAATATGATCTTGAGTCTATCCCATCTGAATTTTCAGAATATCTCAAGAACAAATTGACATTGAACCTTAATGACAAGAACATCATATAAGAAGAAAGTAATACATCAAGTAATAGATGATTTAAAAGACAGGAAAGGATTCTCAAACTTGCTCTTAATTGTAGACTAGCTATGGCAAATAGAAGAAATAATTAAGTAAAAGTTGAACAGAAGTTTTCAAAGTAAAACATCAAATATAATGAAATGTGCAAAGACCTAAGTTAGAAAACCAAAAGAGAAAACCATGTTCAGTACATCTTAAGCTGAGACAAATTCAAGCCTTGAGTTACAATAGTGAAAAAATTCTGTGGAAAAAATATTCAACTGCAGGAAGCATCAAAGGAAATGGAAAGGATACACAGAGTCACTGTACCAGAGGAACAAGTCGGCACTCACCCATTTCTAGAGGTAGCATATGAGCAAAAACCAGTGGTGCTGAAAGAAGAAGTTCAAGCAGCACTAAAAGCATTAGGTGAAAACAAGGCTTCAGGAACTTACGTAATACTTATTAAAATGTTTTAACAAGCTGACGAAACACTAGAATCAGTCACTAATCTTTGTCAGGAAATTTGAAAGACAGCTAGCTACTTGGCCAATTGACTGGAAGAGATTCATATTTGTACTCATTCCAAAGAAAAGTGACACAGCAGATGCTCAAATTACAGTAAATATCATTAACATCACACACAGTAAACTTCTGCTATGGATCAACCAACAACAGTTGCAGTAATGCATTGACAGGGAGCTGCCAGTTTCAGGCCTGATTCAGAAAAGGACATAGAACAAAGAATATCATCGATGTCAGATAGAACTTAGCTCAAAGCAGAGGATACAATAAAGGTGCTTACTTGTGCTGTATTGACTATGCAAAAGCATTTGACTGTGTACCACAACAAACGATGGATAGCCTTGAGAAGAATGGTAACCCTGGAACACTACACTGTGCTCATGAGAAACCTGTGCATGGACCAAGAGGCAGCTGTGTGGACCGAACAAGATACTACTGCATGGTTTGAAACCAGGAAAGATGTGTGTCAGGATTGTATCCTCTCAACATACTTATTCAATCTGTAAGCTGAGTAAATTATCAGAGAAGTTGAACTATGTGAGGAAGAATGTGGCATCAGGATGGGAGGAAGGCTTATTAACAACCTGCGATATGCAGATGACACAACCTTGCTTACTGAAGGTGAGAAGGACTTAAAGAACTTATGAAAGGAGATCCAAGATTGCAGCTTTCTATATGGATTACAACCCAGTGTAAAGAAAACCAAAATTACACATCATGGGGACCCCATAAGGAAAGGGTAGGATTGCCCCTATATTTTGCCAGGATTATAATGCTACAAGAATTGAAAGCCTCGTCTTTCTCCTGTGAAGCAACTGGTAGTTTCAAACTACTGACCTTGCAGTTATCAGCACTGCAAGTAACCCAACTACACCAACAGGGCTCATTCAATCTGACAAACTTTATATTTATTCCTGGTAAACACTATAATAAAAGAAAACATTGTATACCTAATTAAGGGGATCTAGTATGAACCTATAATAAACAAACATAATGGTGTAAAACTTCACGTTGTTGGTTTTAGGTATGGTCAAATGGATTTATACTATTAGCAGCACTATATCCAAAGGAATGAACCACTGCTCAGTCACGCGCCATTCTCACAGTCATGTTTGGGTATCTGCGGGCGTTTCAAAGAGTTTATGAAAAAACTCAACTTTCTTTTCATTATGTTCTTCCATGAAATTTTTGAGGACCTGAGATTGATGGGTAAGTCCAAAAGTATTGCTACTAGGGTTCCATTTCATACACAAAGAGGTTGATTACGAATAGAACTTGTTTAAATGTGTCTAGGCAATTAGTGATTACATGTTGGGCTGTCACCTGCAAGGTCAGCAGTTTGAAACCAGCACCTGCTCCTTAGGAGAAAGAGGAGGCTATCTACTCCCCTAAGGAATAGCAGTCTTTGAAACCCACAGGGGCAGCTCTACCCTGTCCTGTAGGGTCTCTGTAAGTCAGCGTCTACTTGATAGCAATGATTTCGATATTTGAGCAAAACAAGTGGATCTATTCAAACAAGTTCTCTCCATAACATTCTTGGCTTAGTCTTGGTAGAGTAACTTTTAAAAAGAGGTCCAATCAAACCTGGCTTCCAAGTAGAAGGCTTCACACACACACACACAGTGGTAGCTTACACACTACTGTGATGCTGGAAATTATGTTGCTGGTATTTCACATCACCAGCAAGGTCACCCATAGTAAACAGGTTCATCAGAAACTAGGAATAGAGTACAAAGAAGAATACACTCTCAACTTCTGAAGGAGTAGTCACTGAAAACAACAACTTGGAAAATATTACATGATACAGGAAGCATTGAAAGAAGATGGAAAGACTGCCCAGAGTCACTGTACTAGTTCAAGAACTAGCTGATTAACAAGAACCAATGGTATTGAGGGAAGAATTCCAAGCTTTACTACTGGGATTAAAGAAAAACAAGGCTGCAGAAATTGCTGGAATAACATTTGAAATATTACAACAAACAGATGTGGCTCTGGAAACACTCCTACACTTATGCCAAAAAATTTGGAAGGCAGCTATCTGACCATGCAACTAGAAGACAGCCATAATCACATACATATATAAAACTGTAGCTAACAATGTCAAAATTCATATACATTTACTACAATGAACCAGACGCTGGAACAAAAAGTATACCCTAACAAATCCAAAGGACTGGAATATTCAGAATATATTCTCTCACAACAGTGGAACTAGAAATAATTTTAAAAGATTTTAAAAGTCTCCAAAATTAAGCAATACTCTTTTTAATAACCATGATTCAAAGAATAAATCACAATGAGAATTAGAAAAATTGTTGAGTTGATTGTTAATAAAATTCTAACATAGCAAAGTTAAAGCTTGCTTAGAGGCTGTTTTTTAGCATTAAAATATGTTTCATAAGGAAAGCATCTGAAAATCAAGAAGCTGGAAAAATAATAGCACTCAAACTCAAGTTGGTAGAAAGAAGGGAATCATGACAAGGAAAAATTAATGAAACAGAAAGCATATGTAAAAGAGAATCAACAAATGTCTTTGACGATATGTGTGAAAGAAACTGGAACAAGTCTTTGCTCGGAATTAAGCCTCTTACAAGATGAGCCCCTAAGAGACAAAAAGCAGTTAAGTATGCACAAATCACAGAGAAACTTTCTGAATTTCTGTTCTTGACTTTGACTCTTAGAAGTTGTCTGACCAAGGCAAGTAATGTAATCTTTTTGAACGTAGTTTTCTCAAAAAAGGTTCAGTCTCAGAAAAATAAGGTAGGAATGTGCTTATCCTATCTGTGCGAAAGATTGAAGGATAAACTGTGGGCATTCTGACACAATCAAAGGAATAATCTCAACATACAGTCATTCTAATGAGAGTTTGAGAAGTCCGCTTCCATGGGGCAATGTCAGGACATCCCAGAAAATAAGGACTACACCTGATCCTTGGAGAGAGAGAAAGAATCAACCCTGGATCCAGAAGAGGGCAGGTCATAAATGCAAGCATTCTTCTGACATCACTGGCTCCAAAAGGGGTCTTTAGGGGAACATGGTGAGTCCTGGGAATGCCACAGTTGTAAAGTTATAAAATTCACACACGGGGGAATCTTTGATTTGGGAAGGCTGGCGAGGCAGAGGTGTGAGAAAGCCCCACGTAGAGTAAAT
Source organism: Echinops telfairi (assembly GCF_000313985.2). NCBI lineage: Eukaryota > Metazoa > Chordata > Mammalia > Afrosoricida > Tenrecidae > Echinops > Echinops telfairi. Next base: position 17,418,270 of record NW_022103904.1, read on the forward strand.
CTGAAACCGGTGTGGCTAGAGTCATGTCGATTTATTGTACATTCATCATCCAAACCAAGAACATTTAGAGAGTGAAAACCGTCACTGTGAGGAACGTGAGACAGCCTGGCCTGGTCAAAGTAGGACTTCTAACAAGACTTCCCATCAGGGCAGAGAGTCAATTGAATGCAATAATCACAATTGCAAAATGCACTGGGAGAGCTCTTTACTGAAATGATGGTCTCTTAGGAAAAAGAGGAAGGCCACCTTCTCATAGTTAAGACTACTGACTTACAGAATCGACTGCGGTAGAAGCTTTCTTGCATATTCACATGATAAGCCACTTCACATGTCTTCCTGATAAATCCTATGAAAGCTTTCCAGTCATCAGTTTGCTCCAGCGACAATTGTGCTTTTTCCAGTATGTGAAATATGCTGCAATCAACAAGAACCCACACACATGCATTAAAATGCAATTATTCCTACAGCCTGATGGGAACTCTGTTGCCTCCATCACCCGCACCCACTTGCATAAAATTAGGAAACAGGATCTTCAACAGCAAGATCCTGTTTCCTAACATGTTTCCAAAAAAAAAAAAAAGGCTTGCAAATGTTTAGAGTCCCTCTTTCTTATGCATATCACAAGAGCACGATGGTGGTGGTGGTGGTGCTAGGGAGAGTGTTCTGACCCATGGGGACCCTCTATGCAACGGAATGCCACACTGCCTGCAATGCGCCATTCTCACAATCATTGCCATAGGTGAATCCCTTGTTACAGTCATTGTGTCGATCCATCTGGGGGAGGGTCTTCGTCTTTTTCATTACCTAACCAAAAGATAATAGGACTCCGTAAAATTCTAACCCAACAGGCCCTCTTCAATGAGCGAAAGGAAGACGAGTTTCAGATTCCTAGCTTCTGAAACAAACTGTCCTGCAGGGTGGCACGGAGTCGGAAGAGACTCGGTGGCAGCGAGTGTGGTTTTGTGGTTTCAAAAATCATATTGCTCTCTTCCAAGGAGTTCCTAAATTTCAAAGGTGTTACTAAATATACCAAGTTATAATGCACTCCCACACCTACCAGAGAAAAGGATGCCAATATATATTATAACGGAATCAACCATTTGTGTCAATAGATTTTGACTAAGTTTAAAATGAACACAAAACAAGGCCCACTTTTTCCCACTCACAAAATATGTCCTGGGCCTCATAAAAACGGCATCTGTACAGGTTTTAAATAAATAAATATAAAGATAGCTCTTCGTATGGAAGTCCATCTAAAGTGTGGTTTACTTTGAGCCAATACAAAGGGCATACAATCTAAAATTAGGATGCTGATACCTTCTCAACTATCATTCTCCCTTTGAGATTATTTGTAGCATTTAAACAGGTATCGGGACTGGTGAAAATACTTACTACAGTAATGATGGTCCACCATAACCATACATGATTTTGTACTTGCTAAGGAATGCTGGTGGCATAGCAGGTTCAGCTTAAATTTCAAAGATGGTACTATTGGAAATGAATTATGTAAAATGGTAGACACATTATTCTTTCTTAAAATCCCTTGCCATTAAGTCAATTCCTGCTCCTAGTGCCCTTAGCAATGTTCCACAGGAGAAAACTGAGGCTGTCTGCCCCTGTAAATATTTATAGTCGCAGAAACTCTAAGGAGCCAGAATCACCTCAATGGCGATAAACTGTACGTAAGAATTAAATATCTCATTGTCATTTTACAGAATTCATTTCCAACAATACCATAAAGTATTCTTTTAATTGTGGTGCCATCTAACTTGACAAATAATAAGACAGACAAATGTGCTTTACGTGTTTGTAGATTTATGGTTGCCTTTTGATCCGTCTACTGCCAAGGTGTCATTCAAGAGGAGAAGCCAGGAGTACCAAGCTTCCGCCATCTTCCTCGGCTTGCTCTCCATCTCAAATTGATCCCTGAGGGTCTTCAGGTTTTGCAAAATCCCTACAAGGATCTTCCCAAGCAGGTCACTTTTTTGCCACTGGCCAAACACCTGACAATATAGAAACAAAAATATTCTCACCAAAAATAATAAATTTAAAAACATAGTAAGTAGTTCAGAAATGTTAGCAGACCACCCATACTAGATCAGAATTGATTTTTATTTTGCTATATACACAACCATTGTGGAAAGTGCTATGAAACCACATCAAACAATTGGAAATAAAAATGTTATATGATACAGCAATCGGTATGCTAGGTATATATCCCAAAGAATTAAGAGTCATAAAATACAAAGGGAATATGCAAATAGCAAGAAGTTGGAAACAACTAAGTGCCCATCAGTATAAAAATGGATAAAGAAGCTCGGGTACATACACTCAGTTAAATACTATGCATAGCTAAAAACAATGTAAAAATCATTACGCACTCTATGACATGTGTGCATCTGAAAAACATCATGCTGAGTGAAATTAATCATAAAAGGGCAAATATTATATGAATTCACTATTATAAGTGAAAAAAACTATAATAAAACACCAGAGAAATACACTCATCACAAAGAAAGAAGATCTTAGTAACTGCTGAGGGAGGAAGATGAAGGGCGGGGGGAGAGAGAGTGAAAGGCTGGACTAGGGGAGGGTGTGATGGACAGTAATCTACAAAAGGGGAAAAGCAGCAAGGCTAGCATGAAGCGCACAGGTGTGGGCGAGGGGTCAATGAGTAGTTTAAACTGTTGAATGCAAAGTTGATGACTCGTGACATAACCCCCAGCGAACTCACTGTTTTAAAAATGGAGGTACATTTTAACATTCTATTTCACTGAAAGATTGACGTATATGTTTTAACTATGCATGATTTAGCTTCTACCCAGAAGTGAAAGATTTTAATCTACAACAATATATGCATGTAACTTTTTCATTGTCTTTGTTTCCTTCTTCCTTGCCTACTGACTATTCCCCAAAGAGAAAGCAACCATGTAAATTCCTTAAGAAATAAAATACAATTTAAAAACTCAACAATTAGAACTTGATGATATATTTAAGAATGTAGGAATGTGTTAATACAATTTAAACGCATTTTTAATTAATACATAGTTACTAAGTACAATTTTATGTCAAGATTTTAGGATGATGACACTAGAGGCAATTAGTATTATAGTTTATCAACATTTAGATTAAAATAGATCATTAATACCAAATAAGATACCACAGTGAAACGAATAATGGCATTTATATGTGTTAAATAATCCTTAACTAACCATGAGTGTAAATTACTTAAAAAAACATAGAAAGCAAAAGGCATTCACACACCATTCGATGTTGTTCTCACTTACATCATCCCTTGATCATTCTTAAAACCAGATAAATTTAATGCTACCAATTTTCCAATGTTGCTGTGTTCTATCAAATTGATTTCAACCCAGAGTGACCCTATATGACTGAGTGGAGCACCCCATAAGGTTTCCTAGGCTAAATTTTTAAAATAATTTTACTGGGGGCTCTTACCACAATCCACCCCTCCATCCATTGTGTCAAGCACATTTGTACATAAGTTGTCATCATCATTTTGAAAACATTTTCTTTCTACTTGAGCTTTTAGTATTAGCTCATTTCCCCTCCCACCCCCCCCATGAACCCTTGATCATTTATAAAAATTAAAATTTTTTTCATTTCTTATAGCGACTGCTCTCTCCCTTCAACCACTTTTCTGTTGTTTGTCCCCCTGGGAGGAGGTTATATGTTGATCATTGTGATTGGTTCCCCTTTCTTCCCTCCCCCTCTTTCCCCACCTTCCCCCTGTCCTCCTGGTTTGGTTACTCTCATTATTGGTCCTGAGGGGTTTATCTGTCCTGGATTCCCTTCTTGCGAGCTCTTATCTGTGCCCATGTACATGCTCTGGTCGAGCTGGATTTGTAAGGCAGAGTTCGGGTCATGATAGTGTGAGGGACGAAGCATTAAAGAACTAGCGGAAAGTTGTATGTTTTGTCGGTGCAATACTGCACCCTGACTGGCTCGTCTCTTCCTTGTGACTCTTCTGTAAGGAGATGTCCAATTGTCTACAGATGGGATTTGGGTCTCCACTCCACCCGCCCCTTCAGTCACATCGATATGATTTTTTGTTCTGGGTATTTGATACCTGATACCTGATCCCATCAACACCTCATGATCACACTGGCTGGTGTGCTTTTTCCAAGTGGGGTTTGCTGTTTCTCAGCTAGATGGCTGCTTGTTTATCTCCAAGCCTTTAAGACCCCAGATGCTATATCTGTTCATATAGGTACCATCAGCTTTCTTCACCACATTTGCTTATGCACCCACTATGTCTTCAGTGATTGTGTCGGGAAGGTGAACATCACAGATTGCCAAATTATTAAAATAAAGTGTACTTGTGTTGAGGGAGTACTTGAGTAGAGGCCCAATGTCTGTTTTCTACCTTAATACTTAACATATAAATATATGTTCATAGATATATTTCCCTATCATTATATATAAATATATTTACATATGTACAACCTAAGCTGACATTCTTATGAGAGTTGATTGCTAAGTTATTGATTGTTAGCAGTTGAGATAGTTAAGGTTTATTGTGCCAACCTGGCCGATAAACACGTGTGGGGTTAATTGAAGGGCAGAGAGATAAGTGGCTCCGTGAGGCTCGTCTTTCTAGTTCTCGGGTCTCTTGCTTTGTGATGGTCGGACCAGGGTGCAGCTGCCTTAGCCAGTTCCCTGCTTCAGCTGGCCAGGCTCACTTCCTGCAAGACATCCCCAAGGAGAAGCCACATGGACCTACCCCGATGCAGCTCTGGGTGCTGGAGCACCCACGTGGAGACCCTGCCAGTGCTGAGATGCATACACGCTCACTGACTCAGCTTTCCCCCTGCAGTCAGCATCATTGCGTCTGTTTTGTGAGATGGAGGAGGACTTTGTGGATTGGTGTTGGACATATGGGTTAATGTTGGACTTGTGGGCTTGGGCAGCACTGGGTTGGGATGTTTTCTTGATGTGCACTTACCCTTTATATAAAACTCTCTCATGAGTTTCTGTGGATTTGTTTTTCTAATGTACCCAGACTAACACAGCAGTCAAGCGCTTAACCATTGCTCCACCAAGGTTCTAGCTCACAATGACACCTAAACTTCTTATCATTTTCTCCATTGTCTGACCACTTGGGATGACACATTTTAGGATGAAACAGTTGGAGAGGTAATTTTTTGCCATGATGAATGTTTTGCTTGATAAAGCATACTGAAAGTAATAGTCATGGTGACATCTAATTCGCTCCTAATCCAGAGACTCCCTGCAAAAGAATTTTTAACGAGCCAGGACCTTCTTAGGCTCTGCAGGTACTCTGCAGGCACCTTGCACCCAAAAGCACTCCTTCTGAAAATGAATCACTATTTATTTTTAGATCATAGGCCCTCTCTCATTAAAATGAGAAAAAGTTAAATGAAGATTCAGAATGGTGCAGGGTGCCAAAAGACCAGACTCAAAAGAGTCCAAGAGAAAATCTCACATATTAATAAATTGTCATTCTAGGAGCCTTGGACAGGCCAACCATAATTTTAAGCCAAAGAATTTCAGCAGGACAAGATGAATATTTTATCAAATAACTACTGAGACCTTCTGAGTCACAACCTTATATTGTGCACATGATCGAAGGTATACATAACCAGGATGTGGTTCTCCTACAGTCTTTCCCAAGAAGGACATATAATCCAACAATTGGAAAAGGTGGGAAATATGAATGGACTTGGACATACTTGCACTGGCACACATCATAAAGAACGGCTTTGATATTGTATAACACCTGTTGGCAGACTCGGGGCCAACTGATCGCATGGACAAGGTAGTCTTGGGCTTCTGACCACCTGGGATGACATTCTCTAGGGTGATGCTCTCTACCAGTATCATCTTCTGAGGTGCTAGACAAGACTAAGCACATCGTCCTCTCCAGAGACTTGTTCACGGAAATCTAGCAACAGTATGGAAATATGTATAAGTGAAAACTCTTTTCTAGAATGGTTCTCTTCTTAGAATAATTCCAAAAAAAAAAAAAAGAATAATTCCATAATCTTGGAAAAGTACATTTTGCTTAGTTTAAAAAGACACAGGTCACAATGTTACTTATAAGATCTATATGTAAATTTACACTGACTAGAGGAAGAAAATGAAATACATTTTTCAGGATTGTCCAGAATCTGTGGGAACCACTGCTTCTCCAAGGTAGATGACCAGAGCAGGATATCAACTGTTGTCAATCCTCACACTTGTGCCAAAAGTAAACACGGGATGATTCATCTTAATGAGTACTTGGAGATAATAAACTGTTTCTGTAAGCAATAGTTTTTGTCTAGCTACCAGAAATAGGTGAATTCGAGAGTTTTCACATTGAGGCTTTAAATCGTAATTTCAAGCCCTGGGCTGCTAACCTCAAGGACTGCAGTTTAAAACCATCAGCTGCTCCTAGGTAGAAAGATGAAGCTGCTCCTATAAAGATGTATAACCTCAAATCGGTATGCAGAATCACAGAATCTACTTGGTGGCAGTAGATGAGACACGATGTGAGTGGTCAATGATATTGTGTGGAGATGGTAGGTGTGAAACAAGAAGGAGGAAACTGTTTATGTCACAGCCACATGTAGATTCTGGCTGGTGGAATTGTTTTCGTTTGTTTTCAATGCTACACCACCCCCTAAGGCATCAGGTTGTGTATGGATAGCAGGCCAGCAGTCAATACCTCCAGATACAGTATGAGCAGTCATGTAGCTTCACAGGGAAAACAAGACTCCCACATATTGTACTAGAGAGGCCAGAGAAAAGGATACTGTCAGGTGAAGGGCCAAAAAAAGCTGTCTGTGCAAAAACAACAATCATATTTCAATGGAGACATGCCACCATATAGTCTGGGGTAGTGGGATGGACAGAGTTATTTTCAAGGCTCCATTATGTGGTCTGCTCCATGCGCTGAGCACTGCGACCTCTAGCAGGAGAATCTCGCTCTTCTCCAAACAATCAATAGAGCCACCCTGAACAAGGTGCTGCAACGGCTATGCTCCTGAACTTGAGGTAGGGTTTGGAGAGACTGGTGGACTTGCAGGGGACAGATGTGTAGGTCTCAGATCCTGTGCTATCCAAGGCAAAAGAGCTTGATCATGCCCTATTATAGAAAAAGGAAACTGTGCAGATGATATCCCATCCAGAGCTCCTGGCATACCAGTCAGAGGCTAGGCCCTTACCTTGTTCTACCTCTTTATTAGACACAATTAAGAAAGCCGGCTTAACTCTGGTGGACTTAGCTGTTCTCCAGAATCTCTACCTCATAGTGACAATCTTCTGTCTGCCCAGAAAGACATGTCTCTGGAGCCCCATATCCCTCCAGCTGCCCTGTCTTAAGTTCTGGTCTCCAGATGCAATCAGATGCTAGTTTTCAGATGCTCCCTCCTCACCAGGCTTGGCCTCTCTCACTGCCAACTCCAGGACCAAGGAAATATTCTATTACCTTGAGTCCCGACGTATAGGAATAGGTACAGGTATAGGAAACATGAGCGCAGTAATTGGCAAATGCTCTTCCTGCTGTCCTCTTCCACTATCATTCAATTTGTCGTGTAGCTTATCATGATAGATTCCCTGGCATTGAAAAATCAAACATAGGTACCTCCTTTAGTTTAGCTGAATAATTCAGGATTCTTTCTGAGTGAAGATCATCCAATCCAAATCGGGATTGCAGGTCATATTGGAGCAGCTGCGGATCCCACACAATATCCTTCAGGGACAGATTGTATCCCTGCTCTACAAAATAAGTGGATGTCTTTTAATGTCAGTTGTTTTAATACTTTAGAATATTAAAAGTAATTGAGAGGGGAAAAGTCATCTTTATTTCTAAAATAAAACTAAATGAAGACATTATACCATTTGGGTTATCAAATAGGAAAAGATAACAGAAGCTAATACTACTGAAAAGGCAGTAAGAAGGCCTATATTCCCAGAGTAAATTACTGCAAAGTTTCTAGAGCATAAATTGAGAATATATTCCAATAGTTCTAGACGAGTTAAATCATTAAACCAAGTAATTCCACATTTACCAAACTATCTCAAGAAGCAATCAGATACACAAACAGACATTAGTACTTGTTTTTGTTAAATGACATCAAATCAATTCAGACACATAGTGACCCTTTACACATCAGAACAAAACACTGTCAGGTCATGCAACACCTTTACAATCATTGCTCTGTTTAAACCTATTGCTGCAACCATTGTATCAGTCCACCTTCTTGGAAGTCTTCCTCTTTTTGACAGTCCATGGTACTTTTCATATTCTCTGAAAACACCATGATTCAGGGGTATCAGTTCTTCTCCAGTCTTCCTCATTCCTGGTCCAGTTTTCATATGCAGATGGGTAATTGCCAAGGCTTACATTAGTTTCACGTTAGTCTTGAAGCCCTATCTCTATTTTCGAATATTTTAGAGGTTGGGTTTTTTTGTTTTGTTTTTCTGCAGCAGCAGCAGCAGCATGATTTGTCATTTGACTCCCTGACTGCTGCTTCCAAGAGAATTGATAATGACTTCATGCAAAACGAGATCCTTAACTACTTACAATATTTTCTTCATTATTTAAGATATTGGTTCGTGGCCCAGTTAGGATTTCCATTCTATTCATTTGAAGGTAAAATCCATACCAAAATCAATATTCTTTTATCTTTATTCATGTTTCAGGCCTTCATCGCTTTCAGTAAACAAGGTTATGCCATCTGCATATTGCAGATTACTAATGACACTTCCACTAATCCTGGTGCTGTTTTCTTCTTCAAATTGTTCAAATTCTCAGACTATTTGCTCAGCATACAGATCAAATCACACTTTTTCTTTGTGTTAAATCATGCAGTATCCCCGTGCTCTATTTGATGTCTGCCTCTTTGTGTACGTTCAGGTTTTGCAGAAGTGGAATCAACAGATCTGAAATTCCCATTCTCCTCAATGTTATAAATAGTTAGCTAAAATCCGCATCATTGAATGTCATTGCATAAGACACAAAAAAACACAGGTTACCCTTGCAGAAGGGTTTCGGGGAGGAGACGAGCCAGTCAGGGTGCGATGTAGCAATGATGAAAAATACAACTTTCCTCTAGTTCCTAAATACTTCCTCCCCGCCCCCACTATCATGATCCAAATTCTACCTTGCAAGTCTGGCTGGACCAGAGGATGTACACTGGTACAGATAGGAACTGGAAGCATAGGGAATCCAGGGCGGATGATCCCTTCAGGACCAGTGGTGTGAGTGGCGATACTGGGAGGGTAGAGGGAGAGTGGGTTGGAAAGAGGGAACCGATTATAAGGAGCTATATGTGACCTCCTCCCTGGGGGAGGGACTACAGAAAAGTGGGTGAAGGGAGACGTCGGACAGGGCAAGATATGATAAAATAATAATTTGTAAATTATCAAGGGCTCATGAGGGAGGGGAAAGCGGGGAGGGAGGGGGAAAATGAGGACCTAATGCCAGGGGCTTAAGTGGAGAGGAAATGTTTTGAGAATGATGAGGGCAATGAATGTACAAATGTGCTTTACAGAATTGATGTATGTATGGATTGTGATAAGAGTTATATCAGACTCTAATAAAACGGTTTAAAAAAAACTGCAATGTGCTTCTTCGGCAAGAGAATTATTTCATAGAACCAAGAGAAATAAGGGCAATTGTGAATTGTCTTGAGAACTATGTTTTGCAATTGTATTTGTTAGTGCTAGATCACTAACAAGTTGGCAGAAAATAGCTTATTATAATTACATTCTTAACTGTAATTATATTTCCAAATTTAAGTTAATTGCTGTAATTTGGATGATGAACTGAACAAAAACTTAGGTATTCAAACCAGTCTATAAACTGAGATCACTAAGTGGATTATAAGGAGCTCTCTGTTATGCGTGTGTATTTCTACTTCACTTCTGGGTTTTATTGAAGATTTTTGAGCAATTAACCTAAGGTTAATCTCCAGCTCCTCAAAGAGTTACAGTCTCAGAAACCCGCAGGGGCAGGCAGTTCCACCCTGCCCTACAGGGTCACCACGAATTGGCAGTTTGCTGTGTTCCCTCTTACGAAACGCACCAAAAAATGTTTCCTCTCTCCTGGGATCTTCCCTTTGGAGGAACAGAGAGAACCTGGGACGGGGTAGGGAGTGAAGGAGGAATGGTGTCCCAAATCTGAATACAAACATTTGAGAGTTAAGAATTACTAGGTCTGTAATGACGCAGAAGAAAGATCAGACTGTCTGCTCTCTAAGGATTCACGTTCACACGTGCCTTAAAGGGTTATCAGGAGTCAGAGTCAACTTGATGGGTTTAGTTTGAGGGTTTAATAGAAGTTTACAAGAATAAAAAGATTAAAGTCATAGGTTCAGTGTTAGATCTAATTTTAAAAAACATCACGTCAAAGAAAGTTAATGGCAGTTAGGGGGTTTTGTTTTGTTTTTAAAAACTTTTTCTAAACTCTCAGTTTTACTCTCAATGAGCATAGATTTTCAAAAGTAGTATAAAATAAGCCATATTATTAATGAGGACCTAATGTCGGGGGTTTAAATGGAGAGAAAATGTTTTGAGAAACGATGTACAAATGCGCTTTACACAATTGATGTGTGTATGGATTGGGATAACAGTTGTATGAGGCCCTAATAAAATGTTTAAAAAAAAATCCATATTATTTTAATTTAAACTTTCCCGTCTAGTTTGATGTTAACACCAATAATTGATTCTTCATTTTAAAATATATTTTTGCTGTAATTTCTCACGTATAAAATTTAATTACGTGCTTTTGCGGGGAGTGGGTTAGTACAGATCTACCAGTGAGAAGAATGGAATTATGTTGGAGGGTGATGACATTTATCTCAATCAGGGTCCAAAGTTAATGTTTTCTAACATCAAATTGCTTACAAATGCTTATCTGTCAAAACTGTCCTTCGTGCATGAGTCTTATAAAAACAAGTAGTATTCTTTGCTAACCAAATATCTATTTAAATTTGTTGTTAGTACATTTTGAGATCTGGAGCCTATCATGGCCCTTATTCATCTTTGAATTCTTTTACAGCTCATTACATAGCACTCTGCAGGTGTGTAATAACTTTTGTGTGTGGTACAAATATATACAACAAAATATTTGTCATTTCAACATTCTTACATGCATCATGCTGTGCAACACCCACCATACTTTTTTAATTATTTCAAACATTTAAAAGTAAAAGATTGAAAAAAATCTAGCAATATCTTTAAGGTACTCTTACCGGTGACTGCTACCACATTGTCCTGCAGAATTATAAGTGTGGAAATGGTCATGTTCAATATAGACTCAGAAACTTTGGAGAATGTATGGTTGAGTGGAAGCCAAACTAAATCTTCTAAGGATATTAAGGAACTAGGATCAAAACAAAGCAAAAGTAGTATGAGTTATTAGTTAGCAAAAGCAATTTAGCATCAATTCCAGATTTATTTACATCCTACCTACTGGGCTCCCAACCCAATGCAGGCTATAGCTAACCATTTATAATTCTGTGGGTAATAGGCATTAAATAAAATACCAACCCACTGAATTAGGGACTAAGCATAAAAGTTAAAGCCTTCCTTTGAAACACTTGAGAATTTTGGCTAAATCCACCTTTGACTTTGATAGAAGTCCCTAGCAGGGTGAGTTCTCCCACAGATCTTGCTAGAAATCCTGCTTAGACCTCTCTGCTAAAGACAGCCAACCTTTGAGACCAGCTAGGATATGAAGGATTGTTGGCTCAGAAAGCAAGCCATCAGCCTGCTATTTCAAAATTCGGATACGCAGTATAACACTGGGAGCACAACATCTTGAAATGTCAAATACTCTAATCACGGCACTCTCTCTAATCTAAATTCTATTCATCAAACTATGAATGAGTCCAAATAGTGGTTTCTAAGCTTCATTTAAGAAAGCAAGGGGCTTCAGGGCATCACTGTATATGGAATCCCTGACCTAGGAGCTAAGGGCCCTTCCTGCCTTGGCCTAAGGACAAATCAGATTGATCTCAATAATGATAAGTGTTATTCTCGGTTATTATACACAATTTATAAGTTATCATAAGTGAATGATATAAACCTAAATATAACATAAACGTTTACTAAAAAAATGGCATGGGCTTACAAGAAAGTATTCAACTAGGAGAGGAAGACCTTGCTGCTGAAAATGGAAGAACGTCACCTTGAGAAGGCATCTTCACGACAGTGGTGGCTATTGTGCTTTGTGTTGACGGCCACTTTTAACTTGATGAATTGGAAAACTGAAACCACTGAGCTGATCAGTTTGGGTTGATGTTTTGGGCAACGACAGTACAGTTTATTAAGAAATTAGTTGACATTAAATCCATTTCCTATCTCTAATATTAAAAAAATGCAGAAACAATCAAAAGTACATTAAATTGAGTTTGATGATACAGGGTACTTTACTACTATGAAGCATTATGTAGCCATTTAAAAAGGGAGAAAATTATTCTTTGAACAGTGGGAGCATATGAAGCATTAATGAGGTCATCCTCAATTTCTTAAATAGTGGAAAAACTGCTCTGGGTATTACTGCACTATATGAAATATAGATAGATGAGGCATTGTGTAAGACTTCCATTAACTTTAGGGAGCTTTTGTCATCGATGTTTTTGTTCTTTTAACAAACATTTCCTTGGTTACATATTTTCTCATTTTAAAAGTTAGGAGGAAATACCCAAAACACGTACAATAACTTCTTTAAAAACTTACTTCAAAACTACTTGGAGAAACTGTACGACAGCATGTATGCTCTGATCAAGGTGAACATTTTTTGCATAGAGTTGTGGCAGTGAAAGTAGAAAATTCCAGATAAGAGGTTGTTTGTGAAGGCTTTCCAATTTTGATATCATATCTTCGATCTTATTGAGATCTTCCTGGTAGAAAGATAACAAAATATAGCACTGACATTTCTTTCTTTGGTTTTATTCTTAACCAATCAAATGAGAGAGAAAGAGAGAGACCTAGAGAATGTTGCAAAAGAGGAGGAACATAGGACCTATGGTGAACATAAAAGATTTAAAATTGCTCAGGTGTATTTTTAACGGATCTGCTAGCAGTCTGGAAGGGGAAGCAGAGATTTTTTTTATTGTAACAAGTGTAGCAATTTCTGAAATATTTTAATCTATACTATTTTTAAGATCGATCTTAAGAGAACATAATGATTTACTGTTAATTTATAAATAATGAGTTCAAATACCAACAAATGGGGGAAGTCTACTTTCATGTTGCTTTCTTTTTCTTTGTTATTGCATCTAAACCCAATCATAACTGAGAGACAGTAAAAATAACTCTAAACAATCCTAACTGAGAGACAGTAAAAATAACTCTAAACAATCCTAACTGAGACACAGTATAAATAACTCTAAACAATCATAACTGAGATACAGTATAAATAACTCTAAACAATCATAACTGAGATACAGTATAAATAACTCTAAACAATCATAACTGAGATACAGTATAAATAAATCTAAACAAAAAATACACAACTCCACGCCACCAACCACTATCACCAACTAGGAAGAGCTGCTTTTGATGGTACAGTCAATGGACTCTTAGTCTGGAGGAAGGTAAACTAAAAATTATGGCAAAAAAACAACCAAAACAACCTCTTGGGAACTCTGGAATGCCTCCCAAACTTGACCAACCACTAAGAATAGGTGACCAGCTCTCCACCTTGCCAATGACTAAGGTGTCCTGCAGGGTGAGGAACTGAACTGCTCAAACAGAATGGATTTAGCTGGTTGCCGGACACATGGCTAGAGGAAAATGCGGGATGGGCTGGCTGGTCACACTCATAGACCAGCTGAGGGTGCCAACTCCCCTTCCTGAGCTCGCTGAGAAGGAGCAGACACAGAAAGCAAAAATACTCTCGGCATGTTCTGTTTGTTTGCTTGTTTGAAATAAACTTGTATGTCACCGAAGATCCAAATCCACTTCCGTTTTTCTCTTCCTTATTTTTGAGCCACTCAGACCAATATTTAGATCTGAGGGGTAAGGAATCAATTTTTTTTTTCCTTTTGGAGCAATTTTTATTTATTTCCTGTTAAACCCTCCATTTCTGGATGCCTCTTCCCCTCCCTCTTCCCTTCCCCCCAGCTCCCCCAGCCCCTCTGACAGCTCCTTCGTTTATCACAGCATGCTCTGGGTGTGAGATGCAATATGGTGATCCAGAGTTTAGACTCACCTCACCTGTCCATAGAACTAGAGGCCGAAGGGAAGTGAAGCAGGCACCCAGAGCCCTCTGATGTCCCCTACAATTAATTATTCCTCCTCTCGTTGCTTTGCTCCTTTTTTCAATATAAACTCTGGGCCATGTATACTTAGGTTTCAGATTCTCCCCCTATTCTCTCATCAACCCACTTCAGTCAGGCTTTGGCCCCCGTCCCCAACAAAGATTCTTTGGTAGGCAACACCAGGGACCTCCAGAGTGGGACTCTAGTTAGGCATGTTTCACCCTCATCGGACAAGAGCAGCATTGGAGAAAGTGGATCATTTCCATACCTTTGAAAGTAGCTTCACTTGGCTTCCATAGCACACACTCTCCTGGTTTTCTCCCTACTTACTTGGCACCTTCCCAATCTTTTGGGATAGGAATAAATAATACCTTCCTTCTCAACCCCCCCACACACACACACACAAACACACACACCAGTGCACCAGCAATTCTGCCCTCTGACCTTTTTTGAATGCTTGTGACAACTCTCTCCTGTGATGATCTCAATCATTTTTAAGACTTCAAATATCATCTGTGCACCAACATACCCCAAATTTACATACACAGCTGAGACCTCAATTCCAAACTGGCCTGGCCCACAGCCCCTGGACAAAACCACTTGAATACTTCATTAGCATGCCCCTAATCAGCCTTCTGATTCTCCTTCCCCAACACAAAGCCATTCCAATCTTCAACCACCCTAGCAAAATGGTCATTCCATTCTTTGAATTGTTGAAGCCCAAACACTTAGAGTTATCCTTGATTCCTCTCTTTCTCTTCTGACCTGTATTGTATTCATCATACTATTTCTTTTATCTTCTGAATGTATCAAGAATTCCACAGCTTTTTGTTACCTCCATCCCTAATCCAAGTCACCATCATTTGCTAGTTAAGTGCATAGTTTTCTCAATCGTCTCTTACAGCCCTGTTCCATCAGTTTGTGCTCAGCACAACATCCAAAGAGATCCTTGGCAAACATTATGCAAGTATCATCATTCTACTAGCCAGGACATTCCACTGACTAGATCTCTCAAAATAAAAGCCAAAGAGTATAACACCATTTTCAGAATTCTAAATATAGAAAAGTTACCTAGAAATCGTTCATCATAACAAATAAAACTTCTTTCATGTGCAACACTTTTTCAGATAATGGTATGCATACGTAAATATTTTTCCATCACAATTCTATTAGTGATATGTCTTTATATTCTTTTTATACTGTACATAATATATTAATCATTTTTCATGTGCTATATTTATCACAAAGTGGCTTACTAAACTATGTTATAAAATGTATTTAATATATTTATGGATAGTCAAATTATCCAGCATTTTGAATAAATATCTTTTCATACAGTTTTTAAATTATTTTTACATTATAGGATGAATTGTCAGAATGATTACAATAGAAAACCACCAAGGTGTTTTACCAAAAGTTATTATATCATTTCTTATTGTTGCAAGCCATGACAGACTTTAATATCACAAGCACTGGCTGCCATCATTTTCTGTTTTTAATTTAATTAATATAATCTTTAATATGGTACATTTTCCCCTTTTTAACAGGTTCTTTGCAAAACTATAAATGTATGTGACCTATACATTTTCCTTCTGACCAAGTATATCAGAGAGCTCAAAATTAAGAAAGTGCTCTCTCATATCATTTTGGCAACTCTACTGACAATATCGACAATCCTTGTTTTATTTGAATTCATTGATTCTCCCTGTTCTTCTGATTGCTTTATCGCATACACAATGTTCTTTCAAGGTGCAATACTGCTGAGATTCTCAAACACTCACTGTCACTTGCTGCAAAACAAGTAAGGAAAGATTTCCCATATTGTCTGCATTTGTATTTTATTGACAGGGTTCTCAACCTTGACTTACAGGGCTTGAACTAGACGATTCCTTGTGTGTGCTTCAGGGGAAGGAGTTCTGTATATCGTAGAATGTTTGTAAGCTGTGACACTAAAAAGTGCCTGTTTATTTTTTTTTTATTTTAAACCTCACCCTGTGAATAACTAATATCTCAAGGGCAGGTCTTGGTGGCAAAGGGGGTTTACTCCTTTTGCTGCTGGCCAAAAAGGCAGTGGTTCAAAGTCACCAGCTGCTCCATAGGAAAAAGATGCTGTGATCCGCTCCAAGAAAGATGTACAGTTTGGAAATCCTCAGGAGCAGATCCACTCGGTCCTAAGGGGTCTCTGTGAATTAGAGTCAACTTAAAAGGGGGACTGTACTTAAAATGAGCCCAAAGATATCTGCCTAACATACAAATCTCAAATTGAACTTTTACTTAGTATAAATGTGAACTTTGTCTTATAAGACAACTCCATGGATTTTATGCCACCTAGAGCACTCAATGTTTCCCTTTTGCTATTCGTAGTCTTAACTTCTAGCCATAGGGACAGAGAGCCTTGTTTGAGAAAATTAAAACTTAGGTTTCAATCCATCTTTTGAGTGAATCTACCTCCTCCATATTCAGCTTCTACATAGTTGCTACTAAAAACTGCTATTTGGAAAAATGAGTTAAATTAGAAAGCAATATTTGGACTTAACCATTATGTCTTTGGAAGTTAAATTTCAGGTGTTTTCTAGGGTACTTACTGTTAAAAAGCTGGAACCATATGAATCTACAATAAAGCAGATTGAAAAGATTTTAGTTCAATCAACAGTAAAAATAACTTGTTGCTCAGTGGCTATTTTAGGTCTACAATCAAAGGGAGATTCAGAGACTGCTGATTAAAAACAAGATTATACTCTAACATAAAATTTATATTTTAAATGAATAGCCAATATCCAAAACAAGTTAGTATTTTTAATAAATGTTCTTGTTGAATGTAGACGCAGCAAAATATACACCCACTCAACAATTCCTACATGTTCAGCTCAGTGAGCCCTGGCAGTGTAGTGGTTTATGAGTCCGGCTGCTAATTGCAAGGTCAGCCATTCAAACCCAACAACAGGTCCTGGAGAGGAAACTGAAGCTGATTATATCATTCAAGTTGTGTAACCATTCATACTCTTTTTAAATCACTCATTCCCATCGACATAAACACACTGCCCATAAGTTTCCTATTCGACTTTTTGAATTGCTGTTTTTAATTTGATTCATTATAAATAGTTCTTCAAAAGACTATGATGTTCAAGGCCATCATTCTTTACTAAATCGGCCAACTTAGTGCTTGAGTTAAAGAAGACTTTCATTCACTTTCCACAGTGTTTATTACTTTAATAAACCCTCCTTCCTAGGCATTGTAACCAGCACAGTGAACAGAAGGGAAAATAAAGAAAAATTCAGGAGAAAGAAAACATGTTGAAGAGTGAAGAAAGAAAGTGGAATTATGGTTCACATATAATTTTTAATCACATACACCATGTACTGTGAGTTGGCATCAACTCAGTGGCAGTTAGTCTGGTTTTTGGAATGCAATGATTTATATGGCTCTTCTAGCCAGTGCCTGTTACTACCACCTAATGACCTTTTCCAGAGAGCTCCTGGTAGGAGAAGAAGCAAGATCCTGGCAGGATCCAGTTGGGAGGGATTATTAACAGGATTCGTTGTGATTACCATCCTACTGGGTCTAGAACAAGCTGTCTCAAAAGCAAGAAGGGGAAGACTTTGCTACCAGCAAGAGAGATGAGCCAGGAGTGGAGCGCATCTTTTGGACCTTGCGATCCGAGCACATTAAAACTCTTTGATCCGGGAAACAGTGGTGGCACCAGAGGAGCAGCTAGAAGCCGCAGCAGCTGAACCAGGAGAATGAGCAAGAGACAGTAGTGTACCTCTCACCCACAGCAAGTAAAGTGGAATGCTTGCAAGCAGGAGGTGGGGGGTGGGGAGTGGGGGTATGGGGTGGGGGGGCAGCTTTGCTGATTCCCACACAAAGGCAGAGCTGAGTGCCTTGGACTGAGGCTTATGGTGAAATGCCCTTTGTGCATTTATTGACAGCCTTAAAAGAACTTTGCAGAGGCCAGGCCAAAGGACTGCAGGTCAGAGAAAGTCCTGCCTGAGGACATGACAAAGAGCTACTCTGACTGAACAACTACATCCTAAGTATTTTCACCTACATTGAAACCTGTTAACTTCCTTAATAGACCCCATCATCATGAGTATGGTCTGTTAGTTCTATGTGGCCATTGAAAAATGAATTTTCAAAAGAAAAATGAATTTTCCAATGTAACGATGAAAAATACAACTTTCCTCTAGTTCCTAAAAGTTTCCTCCCCGCTCCCACTACCATCACTCGAATTCGACCTTGCAAGTCTGGCTGGACCAGAGGATGTACACTGGTACGGATGGGAACTGAAAATCCAGGGAATCCAGGGTGGATGAGCCCTACAGGACCAGTGGTGTGAGTGGTGGGACATGGAGGGTTGAGGGACAGTGGGTAGGA
>NW_022103904.1:17437320-17453892 GCF_000313985.2 Echinops telfairi
TCATGTAGTTAGAGGAGGTCAGGTACCGTCCTCATGTCCCCACATTTTTTAAACACCATTAGAGATAGCTCAAATAGCAGCAAATTGAAAAAAAATGAAGGCTTTCGATGGCAGATATATAGATGTAGATACACACACACATATATATAGTTCCCTTTTTGTTTTGAGAATGATGAGGGCAACAAATGTGCAAATGCACTTGACACAATGGATGGATGGATGGATTGTGATAAGAGTTGTCTGAGCCCCCAATAAAATGGTTTGTTTTTTAAAAAAAAACTACATTTGAAAATCAAGTCCTATGAAAATACAAATCCTTCATAAAAGAGGCTAAAACCAGAACTTGAACATTTGGTGTTTGACCCCAGACACTCTTCTTGGCCACACTGAACAAAGCTGCGGTTTCTAGTAATCACACCCCAGATCACCTCCTGTGGGGAGCTCATTCTTCACCTGTCTCACCTGAATGTCATGAAAAGAAAGAAACTTTATATGAAAAGAAAAAATCTGAGTTGGATGGATGGACTTAGCCAGTAAAACTACATGATCTCCCAATTAGATTTGAAATTTTGATAAAAGCAAATATTTTTGTTTTAAGTATACAATATTTGGGAAATATCTGTGTTAAACTATTATTCTTCGTTCATTTAGTGTTCAAATTTAACTGAATGTCATGGGCTTTATCTGATAGCCATAATAGCACACCTTTGTCCATCAAAGAAGTGGCCATTAAGCAAAAGTCTGGTGCATTCATTTTCAGACAGGTCCAAGCAGCTCCATTGATAAACTGAGTTTTCTACAAACTATTTCCATTCTAATTTTTTCTGTATTAAATTTAGAAATAAGAGGTGGCACCCACAGAATGTGAGCATTGCTCATTAGGAACAGAAATTACTTTCAATAATTGCATTCAATAATATAAAAGTAATCAAAGTAAGTTTCTCATTAAAAATAAGAGCTAAGTGTTGTTTGCATTAAAAAAAAAACACACACACAGTCCACAAGGAAGAGGATTCAGTGTGTGTGTGTGTGTGTGTGTGTGTGTGTGTGTGTGTGTGTGTGTGTGTGTATTTAGAAGAACAGGAAATACAAAAGGAATACACCAGAAGCAGAAAGGAAATAAGACAGGGAAAGTAGGGAGTGAATAGATGAGTAGACAGTGCAGGGACAGATTACAATGCCCTCTTAAGATGTGTGGCTTATGCATTGCACAAAGATGCTTTCACAGGGGACAGAAAAGAGTAGAAACCTGACCCCACTCTCCATGAATAGTCCTGGTCCTGCCATTTATCCACCAAGAAGAAACACCATTTATCCACCAAGAAACACAAGAAGAGCCGAGTGCATTAAGGAAACAAAGCTAGGATTTTAAAGATTCCATTCTTTGCAGCCTCCTGGGGTCTTTGTCCCGGTGACTAGTATCAGTTATGAGAGATTCACTTGCCTGGAGTCTTGGATCTGTTTACCCAAAGTTTGTGTAAGTGCGCTGCCTTTTTCACCGTTTCATACATGTTCTTGGCAACATCCTGCATCTCTCTTAAAAAGGCTAGGTGGCTAGTTTTCTTCATGTTGTGGTCAGCTGCAGTTTGGAACCTAGATGACCTTTAGAAAAAAATAATAAATAAATACTACAAAAGGAATTTTATTAAGGGCATAAATTGCCTTTGCATGTTTGATTATCCATACCAAATCATTTTCAACTAGACTTACCAGTAAACACTTTCACCAACTCTCCACAGAGGCCAATCTCACTTGAACCTCACCAAAAATGAAAATTATCCTTAAACAGGTCTGCTAATTTAAAACTAGAAAATTGTACTTTTTCATTTTACTGTCTATAAAACCCACTCATTTCACATGTTTATGAATTCTTTGATTTTCTTTGTTTATTCAATGTATATTGCACATTACACACCACGAGAGGTGGAGTTCCTCAGGGGAACAAATGGTTATCATGCTGGGCTACTGTTGCAGGATATAAAAGAGATATAAAATCTAAAACATAATTAAAGGAGAGCACTTATTAAGTCTTAAACAAGATGAGACTATTTGTCTCTGCCAAGAACTGTGCTGGGGATCCTGTTCTGCTGGCACTCTTTTCCCTCTTATTCATGAGATTTGCTTCTTCTCTCTCTCTTCCTTTTTTAGGTTTGCTAGTGGTTTGTCAATTTTGATAATCCTTCCAATTAGCTAACTTCTTGCCTTATATATTTTTAATATTGTTTTTCTATTTTCTGATTCCTTCATTTCTTGTATGTGCTTTATTGTTCTTTCTCTTCTAATGGCTGAAGGTTTCTTCTGCACCTCTTGTTATAATTGTTGAAGATGATTGATAAAGATGTCATTTGGGGTTTTTCATTTGATGTATGAATTTATTGCTTTAAATTGCCCTCTGAGGACTGTTTTGCTGTGTCCCAAAAATGTGGGTACAGTATATTTTCACTCTTGTTTGTTTTAAGGATTTTTAAATGTTCACGTTTCTGTTTTCCAGTTACATAATAGTTTGCAAGCAAGATGCTAGTCCATTTCTATACATTTGCTTTCCTTTCATTGATCTTCATATTATTCACTTTTAACTTTATGGCATAGTGATCTGACAAAATGGTTTGTAAAATCTAAATAATTTAGATTTCAGATGTGGCACCAAAAAAGTACATGAAACTAAAGGGGAAAAGTAGATACAATGGAATTTATCAAAATGAAAAAAACACCAGAATAGGACAAAAGTTTGTGAAACACACAAGTTAGTTTAAAAAAAAAAAAAAGCAAACGAACAACAACCAAAAAAAACATTACTTTTAATTCCATTTTGCCACAAACTTTTTGAAAGTCCTTTGTAAATCTGATGTGTATGTAAAATGAAGTCTTGCCATCCTTGCCACAAAGAAGCACTCTTGCCTCACTTCTTCCAATTCAGATGGGTTTGTCCTTTTAGCAGCCCATGGTACTTTCAATATTCTTCTCTAGCACCACAAATCAAAGACACCAATTCTTCTATGGTCTTCCTTATTCAATGTCCAACTTTCATATGCACATGATGCAATAAAGAATACCATGCCTTTGGTCAGGCACACCTTAGTCCTCAAAGTAATATCTTTGTTCTTCAATACTCTAAAAGGTCTGGCAGTAGATTTACCTAATGTTAACACATCTCTTAATTTCTTAACTGCTGCTTCCATTATTACTGATTGTGAGTTTGAGTAAAGCAAAATCCTTCATAACTTCAACATTTTCTCCATTTATCATGATGGTACCTATTGGTCTAGTTGTGAGGATTTTGGTCTTTCTTATATTGAGTTGTAATCTATACTGAAGGCTACAAGTCTTGATTTTCATCAGCAGTTGTTCAATTCCGCCTCACTTTCAGCTAGCAAGCTTGTGTCATCGGCAGACCCCAGGTTGCACTGCACTTTTCTTCATGTAATTCAGCTTCTCTGGTGATTTGCTGAGCATACAGATTGACAAGTATGCTGAGAGGACACAACCCAGATGCACACCTTTCCTGATTGTAAGCGATGAAATACTCCCTTCTTCTGTTCTTACAATAGTCTCTTGACCCAAGTTCTGAATGAGCACAATGAAGGATTCTGAAATTCCCATTCTTCTCAAGGTTATCTGCAATTTATTATGGTCCACATAGTCGAATGTTTATGTATACATAATGAAACACAAGTAAACATATTTCTGGTGTTCTCTGCTTTGAACCAAAATCCATCTGACATCAGCAATGATATCCTGTATTCCACGTCCTCTTCTGAATCCGGCCTGAACTTCTGGCAGCTCCCTGTCAATGTACTGCTGCAACCATTGTTAGATAATCTTAGGCAAAATTTTACTTATCTGAGAAATCAATTCTATCATTCCACAGTGTGAGCATTCTGCTGGGTCACCTTTCTTTGGAATGGACACAAATATAGATTTCTTCTGCTCAGATAGGCAAGCAATTTTAACCACCAACCACCAAAGCTAGTGATGAAGAAATTGAAGAATTCTACCAATGACTTCAGTCAGAAATTGATCAAACATGCAACCAAGATGAATTGATAGTTATTAGGGATTGGAATGCAAAAGTTGGAAACAAAGAGGAAGGAACAGTAGTTGGAAAATATGGACTTAATGATTAAAAATGAAACAAGAAATTGCATGTTAGAATTTTGCAAAACCAACATCTTGTTCATATAAAATTCCTTTTTTATGACAACACAAAATGTCACTATGCACATGGACTTCCCCAGATGGAATACACAAAAATCAATTGACTACATCAGTGGAAAGACACTGTGGAGAAGCTCGATATCTGCAGCTAAAAGCAGACCAGGGGCCAACTGTGGAATAGACCATCAACTACTCATACATAATTCAGGATAAAGCTGAACAAAATTAAAACAAATCCACAAAACTCAAAATATGACCTTGAGTTTATCCCACCTGAATTTCGAGAAAATCCCCCTAACAGATTTGATGCATTAAACACTAATAACAGAAGACAAATAGGTACATTTTTTTAAATGTACAAGTTCCCTAGTCATAAAAGACATTCAAATCAACGACAAAATGATATAAAATCTCACAGCCATTAGTATGACTGTTGTTATAGATTGAATTGTATCCACCAAAATATATAAGATAAATCTGAAATCCCATAATCTTGGTTATAATCCCATTGAAAAATGAGTCTTCTAATGGTACAGAATAGAGAATTCAGAAATAAATCCATCCACCTATAGAAAAATGACCTTTTTGACAAAGAGCCAAAAAAGATTAAATAGAAAATAGATACTCTCTTCAACAAATGGTACTAACAAACGGGGATCTCTGTTTGTGGAAGAATGAAAAGGAGCATTCCTCAACCCAAACACAAAAGCGAACAAACATCCATCAAAGACCTAAATGTAAATCCCACCACCTTAAATTTAAAGCAAAGTTTAACCATAAGCTTAGAAAAACTTAAGTTTTCACAGGGAAACACTTAAGTGCCCTAAAGCAAAGCATAGACACACTTATCATGCCAAATATAGCAAACTCACTTCATTAGATCTGAATTATCAAATGTAATGCATGAAACACTGCCTTTTTGTTGTTGTTTGTTTTATTTGACAGATGAGTGAAACCTTATGTGTAGCAAAGGACATCATCAAAAGAGTGAAAACACAACCCATGTGGTGCGAGGGGGGAGACTGACAATGATAAAAGGACAAGGACCTAATCTCTAGAATCCATAGAAAACTGTAACAGCCCAGTAATAAAAAGATGAATAACTCAATTAAAAATGAGTAAAGTATAGGACCATTCACCAAAGACAACATCCAAATGACCAGCAAACATGAAGAAATGCTTATAATCACTAGGCATTCAGGAGATACAAATCAAAGCAATGATGAGATATTATCTTACACTGGCATTGACAACGAAGTTCAAAAAAACAGAAAATAACAAATGCTAGAGAGAGTGAGGAGATACTGGGACCCTTGTATACTGCTGGTAGGACTGTCAATACATAAAGCCACAGTGGAAAGCAATAAGACACTACCTCAAGCAACTGATAATCAAAATCCCATACAATCCAGCAATCCCCCTACTGGATGTATATCCTAAAGAAGTAAGAGCCACAATATGCCACTCATGTTCACTGCAGAATTGTTCACAACAGCAATAAGATGGAAATAACGAAAATGCCCATGACTGGAATTATATACAAAGAAATTCTGGTACATACATACAACGGAATACAATGCTACTATGCATAGCTAAAGAAAACCATGACAAAATCATGAAGCACCTCATGACATGAATAGATGTTATGCTGAGTGAAATTATCCACTCACAAAAGAGCAAATATAATGACACCACTGCTTATAAGGGAGGTGGTGGGCAAGATAAAGGCTCTCAGACCAAAGGGAACAGACTTTAGAGGTTACCAAGTTCGGGGAAGGGAGGGAAGAGGGGATGGGGCAATGGGCTGGACTATTGATGCATATATCAACTTAGGTTGAATAGAAGATGGTGGTCCATGGCAGGTGGGGAGCGGGGGTATAATATCTTTTATATTGCACACTTCAAAATGTAAGCACCCTTTATAAATATTATGCCAGATGTATGCACAATTA
This sequence comes from Echinops telfairi, assembly GCF_000313985.2. NCBI lineage: Eukaryota > Metazoa > Chordata > Mammalia > Afrosoricida > Tenrecidae > Echinops > Echinops telfairi. Next base: position 17,443,428 of record NW_022103904.1, read on the forward strand.
TCTGGAGACTAACTTTCTTCATTCAGCCTAAAATTAAAAAATAAAGATGACACATTTTATATGTCTTACATTTAAATAACTTGGATTTTTCAATTTTGGGTTGTTCAGTAGATAAAGCAAAACCTACCCCATTTATACCTGATAAATACAAACTATCACACCCAGTCATAAACCTTATTCCCAATTGCACTTGAGAGAAGTTTCCAGAGCACTAAAGATCCTCCAGGTAAACCCATTCTCTTTGACATTTGCATGAATCACTTGCTGCTTTCTCCTTTTGATATTCAAAGCCATTCAAGGCTTTAGTAACCATGGCATGGCTTAGCATTGAGAGAATCAGAGTAAGGATGAACTAGTGTAGAGTTCGTTTAGAAGGAGCCTTAGTGGTGCTGTGGCTTAGGCATTGGGGGTGCTAACTACAAGGTCAGTTAGTCTGCCAGTCACTCCATGGAGAAAAAGCAGGCTGTCTGCTACCAAAAGATTTACAGTCTCATTTACCCTATATAAAGTCACCATGCGTGGGAATTACCATGATGATCCTGGATTGGGACTTTGTTTAGTCCATTTAGGGACGTACATTGAGAATTAAGAAACAGTTGACCTTTGCTTTCATTTTATTTCAGCTTGGAAGAGGGTGCTGGTAAACCCGGTAGGTAGCTCACTAAACACTTATCTTAGGGATACTGACACCAATTAAAAAGTTGGTTAAGTAAGTCATATTGAGGTCAGGGTTTTAACCTACAGAAAGTATATTATGATATGCAAAATGTTTTCGGTAGTTAGCACTTACTCTGTGATTCTTAAAATAGCAATGAAAAGATCTCCTACCAGAAAATAGCCAATAGTTGTAGCCAGTACTGCATGTCTGAAATTAATAAAATTCATATTACCCTGAATTCTGTTCATCTCAGTATCTCGAAATTATCTGAAACCATTGAGCCTTGATTAAAAGCACCATACTTGTTCTATGCACCAGCTTTCCATGAATTCTGAAAGAGTGTTTCTCTTACCAAAACTGGTGCTCAGCTGGCCCTTCATAGCTTATATTCTGGCACTGTGACCCGGTGTTGCAAAGAAGGCTTTGGACAAAGGGGAAAACACCCCTGCTTGGCAGGTCTCGAGCTTGCAAGTAACCTGGAAGAAAAAAAAATGATTACATGAAACTTATAGCAAAACTTGTGCAAGTTACTCAACTCACTGCCGTGGAGTCTTATTTCGACTCATAAGGACAGTGCAGGATAGAGCATCACTATCCTTGTGTGTTTCCAGGGCGACAACGCCTGGTCTTTCTACTGTGGAGAGACTGCTGGGGGCTGAATGACGGTCCTTGTGGTTAGTAGCTCATTGCATAAGCTGCTAGTCCACCTATTTTAACGTTTTATTGTTTTCTTGTGGTTTTTTTGTTTTGCTTTTGTACATCGTGTAGTTAGTAATAGATACTACATACAATGTTGTAATGCATAATTTGCTATCACTTTCAGATGTCCGTTTGCAATGTTATGACTAAGTTTTCAAAACACTGCTATAAAGCATGCTACAAAAACTAGGAAGAAAGAGGGAGACCCTCCAGAAGTAATCAGAATGCAATTTCTTCATATGTCAGGGACTATCTATATTTATGAGGACCTACACTTTTCAGCCTCAAAATGATCCAATTTGATTGGATAAATTTACCTATTTTCTAGATTTAGCATACACATATGAATATTTTCTTAAAGGTGATAGGCCTAAAATGACACCTGTTAGCACATACCCTATAAACTACTACTATTGTGATAACACACCCACTGCTGTAGAGGCTACTACTCATAGGGACCCTTCCCAGGCTGCGAATCTTTACAAGAGCCTAAAGCCTCGTATTTCTCCTGCGGATCATGCAGGGAGCAGTCCGGCATATCCAACATTGCGATACTGTAAGACACTCAGAATTCAGATTTTATAGAGTAAGTGGCATTATTTATCAGAAGTGTGTATTTTTAGAAGTATAAACAAAAGCGAAACTTACAACTGTCTCTATGTCTAGGAGGTTCTTGAAAACGAAGTACTGTCAGAATCAAAAACAGGATGCATGGCCAGAGAAATTCAGCCAGGGAGAGAACCTGGGGAAAGTTACACAAAAAGGTATTGATTGAACAAATTGTAAAGCATTAGGTACCTCTTCCCTTGAGAGCAAACACTCCCTTGTAAAAGAGGTCATTGCCATCCACAGTGTGCACTACGTAAAGAATGAACCCTTTATGACTGAGGCTGAGAGGGCTCCATTCATTTCTCACAGTGTCCTTATGGATGACTCGCCTCGCCTCCCACCCACCTGGCCTCTTCTTCTCTTTTCCCTCCATGTGTGCATGTATTGACCTTACAACAGTAAAAAAATAGCTACGTTTATTCATTTTTGTCACACTGCAAATAACCAATTTCTTTTCTTTTTCTAATATATTTTACATTTCTGACTTTTCCATCCAAATAAAGATTTGCCAGAGTTGGTTCTTCTCGTGTACCTTCATCTTGTTTTCCAGTGCTACCGAAATTAGAGCTTCAATTCTGAGCGCCCCATTTGCAGAAGCCTGTTGTTGGCTGTTAAAATCCAAAGTCCATTTGCAGAGTGCCCTGTAGATGAAGCCTTCATGAATTTCTTCTGATCCTTAAGCAAGGCAGAGTGCATCAGAAAATGGATTACCTCCATCTTCTCCAGCAGCCCAGGGGTGGTGGGGGTGGGGGTGCAGTGTCTAAGGGGCTTGATTGGGTGTGTCCTTGATGGACAATACTGGCGGGTCACATAGTCATGAGTTGTACCCTATCAGTAGTTCCCTGACTGTGTTGGTAGAAGTCTCTGGACTAATCTTGTAAGCACTTCTACCTAACATGATGTATGCTTCCCACGCCTCCCAATTCTGCTTCTGTAGTCCCAGCTGTTACTGTGATGTATTCATCAGCATCATGGATTTATGATTCTTTCCTTATTTCATGCCTTATGTAACTAGCATCCTGATTGTGAATCCTTGAATGCCATTATAACCTTCTGCTAATGGTCTTTTGTGTCTTTGTATCTTTTAAGGCTTACTAATAAATGTTCTCCTTAAATTATATTTGATAGAGGTGGATCGTTTGTACCATGAAACATACCACATGAATTCATAAATATTATTTTCCTAGTTGTACATTTTTATCAAATGTATTCATATACCCATACTATCAATGAATATTTTTACATAAAAATAGTTTCTCTTTTGAGCGACTTCCTTGAGATTGGAAAAAACTCAAAATATAATTGAGATCAAATCCCTTGATAGAAACCAGAAGACAGCTACCAAAAGGATTGTAAAACTTTGAGCAACTTGAATTTTCAAAGGGAAAAAAACAAACAACTATCATTGATACATGAGTTTTATTTATTTGGGAAAGATAAACTACCTGCAAGGTATAACTAGATTAAACATTAATTTTTCAGAAATCCTCAAATCTAATAAAATTATTTTTTAATCAGTTGCTTTTATGATTCATAATCCTCTATTGACTTCAGCTCATATCATGGTACACATACAATTATTTTATAGCCAAGAGCTAATGCACAAACACCTAAACCCCTGCTAGTTAAGAAACCCACAGTACTTACCCAGTAAAGAAGGTGTGGAACTCAAGAAGGACACTATTTCAGACTCTGCTACAAAGCTTTAAACTAAATTAAACTTCTGGTCGCTTCAGCCCTTACTCTTTAAATGAGATGACCCGAATCCACCTGCTCCCATTCTTCCTTTGAAGGTCAAGCAAACTACGCTAGGTGTGGCCAGGTGAGTGTAACGTGGCCGAGAGCACAACTACAAAATGGGGATAATTACAGAAGAAAAGAAATCATCCACTTCAAAATAATGCATAGAACAAAGTATATTTTGTTCCCAAAGTGCCTCATTGTGAAAAGTTGCAGGACAAATGGCCGAAACCCAATATCACACATACTGATAGCAGAGAAAAAGCCTGCGGAAGATTATCCTGCGGTTCAAGGAATCACAAATAAAGAGGAAAGGTCAAGAACACTCAGCAGACTGAAATCATTTAAGTTAATTTCGTTTCTTTTCTTGAACAAATTAATGTAGTGGAGTATGGATGTAGAGGGGGGAGGGGAGCATTCTAGAAATAATTTTGAAAATGTGAAAAATAGGAAATGTACTTTTTTTTTTTTTGCTGCAAAAGGAAGCTTTATTGCTTCCATTTGGTCCCAGGCTTGGGGGAGGGGCTCCAGGGCGGTGGCGCGGTGGCGCTGTGGCTGGCGGGGCGGGGAGCAATGGGGGTGGCAGGGGGGAGGCAGAGGGGCCCTCACAGGTGGCTGGCGGCCCGCAGGGTCCTAGTCCTATTTGAGGGTGAGCCTCTCCAAGATCCTCGCCCCGCCCGGCCTGGGGGCTGGCCGGCCTGCGGAGGTGGGTCAGGCGGTCGCTGATCTCCTTGAGGAGTTTCATCCTCCTTGTCCAGGAAATGGTTCTCCAGAAAGTCACCGAGCTGGGGGTCCGCGTGAGTGGACCCCACGGCCTGCAGGTCCAGAAGGGCCTGGTTGCGGGTCTTCTCCAGGGCCAGGGCCGCTGCCGTGGCGTCCAGGGTTCAGCCCCACTCATCTTGGGGCGCCTTCTGCACATCCTGGAGGAGGCACGGCCGCCGCGCTGCTGCTGCAGCTTCCAGAGACACTGAGCCCGTCGCACTTCACCTTCACCCGCTCGCAGAAGACGTGTTCCGCCTTCCAAGGCCACATCGTCGCGGTCGAAGCCCAGAGAGAGGCAGGCGTCAGAGGCCCGCAGATGCAGGCTGACCAGACTGGGGACGCCAGCGGCCTCAGCTTCAGCGGATCTGAGAACTCATGATCGGTCGGTTTGGAGGTCACCACACACCAAACAGAAGTGTTCGCTGGTCCCAAGAAGAGGGGCTGGCCAAGAAGATGGTCCTGAAGTTACTTCCGGAGCGGAAACTGGAGCGAGGTGGAAGGTTGGAGGCAGGGAGTCCCCTGACCTGTCCCCTTCAAACACTGTTGAAGCAAGACACAGATCCAGGGGACTCCCCGGAGAGCTTCGGAAATGTACTTTTTATTAAGGTATTTTTTCAAAATCAAACTAAAACCCATGCCTACGACCATCGATTCTATTTCTATTCAGGTTTCAATTAGAAATAAAATGATTTATAGACTCGAATCCAGAGAACTCTTTCGGATTTTATAAACAAATGAGCATGCATGCAGTTAGGATAAAGGTGGCTTGTGCGCCAGTGGTTTGCGTTTGACCACTAAACTTAAGATGGGCAGTTTGAACCCATACAGGACCCCCACAGAAGACAGGCCTAGGAATCAGCCTCCATAATGATTACAGCCAAGAAATCCTTATGAATCAGTTTGATTATGCAATTCATGGAGTCACCATGAATTAGGATCAAGGGCAATGGGTACCTTGAAGGGTTTTTTGCTTTCTTTTTATAGTTTGGAAAACTTTCAAGTAGAAAGCTTTTATAGTTAGGAAATATTAAGTACAGAAAGAATATAACACCACTCCCCAAAAAAATACTTAAAAATTTTTTAATTTTCATTTTAAACACTGAACATAGATAGATAAGCATCGCTCACTCTCCCACACTGCCACCAAGTCTTTGCCGATTTATAGCAACCCCACAGGACAGGGGCAAACTGCCCCCGTGGGTTTTCAAGACTGTAAATCTTTGCTAGAGTAGAAAGCCTCCTCTTTCTCCTGCAGTGTTTGGTGATTTCAAACTCTTGACCTTGAGTTTAGCAACGCAGCGCAACCGCTGCACCACCAGGGCTCAACTATAGAAGCATAATTGGTGATTTTCGAAATGGTTATTATATCCACTCTTATAAATCTTTCACATTCAAAGATTACATAATACTCTACTGTAGAAATGATTTAACCAATGTTCTAACAATGAAACGTTTTGTGATTTCTTTTGGGGGTCAATGCCATTATAAATTTTAGTTACTTATTTGGCTGATGTTTTGAAGTCTATCTGGTGAAATTGCTAATAGAATTACTAAATCAGAATGTATCGAATGTTTCATTTGGATAGATGCACACAATATGCAATACACAAAAGTTGAACCAATTATACATAAATTAATTTGTTTTCATGTATATAAATTAAATGCAATTCACTTCAAGTATGTGTTTTTTTGTTGTTGGGTCCTTTTTAGTAAATTGTAACTCATAGCGACTGTATATGACAGCAGAGAATGCCTCCTAGGGTTACTTGGGCTGTACTTTTTATGGGGGTGAACTGTCCGAGGTTTTGCTCTCCCAAGGAGTGGTGGGTGGTTTCCTCTCTCTAACCTTTTGGTTAGCAGCCCAACATTGAATCATTACGCAGTCAGGGCTCCTGTACATTCCCAGTGGCACGAGGGCTTAAACATGGACATTTTTGTCAACTTAGAGGGAAAACTACGACATTATGTTCAAACATTTTATATAAATTAAATGCATACGTAACCAATTCCTGATATGTTTACTGCATGTTCTTTTGGTATCCATCGTTGGTTCTATGTATTTCAAATATGTTTTCCAATATTTTGCTAGTCTTTTTGTTATTTAAATCCCTTATGAAATCAATTTATCAATATATTTAAGTATACCACCTGGAATTTTTCACTCTATAAAGAGATCACATAATTTGTAAAGGACTTTGTCAAGGCCAAATTAAAATACAAACTAAAAAATAGCTCGGTTATCAAGTTGATTTTGACTCATAATCAGTGGCAATTTTGAAATTTCAAATACTTATTTAATAGTTCAGTCAGTATCTGTCAATCCAGAGTAAGTTTCTAGTGCAAATACAAATAGCATTTTACAAAATAATAAAGTGCTACATCTTATAAAACTATTGAGAATATCCTCTGAGGACCTTAAATTAAAAATAGATGTCTGATCAAAACATAAAATCAAAAGCATGAAATAAGTCTGGTTTTAAAAGCCAGTCAATCATTGCCACTTCTAGAAAGCACAAAAACAGGGAAAACTTGACTCTCTTTTGAGTTTGAGATTACTCCATTCCAAAGACTAGGCTCCACCCCTCAAGTCAGCTGCATCTTTACTCGTAGGAGATGAGTGAATCAATGTCTTCCATAAAAAAACTTCTCAGCAAGGGTACAAAAGCAGCCTTTCCTTTCTCATCGCATTTTTGTGTTATGTGTTTCTTCTCATATGTCACTGAATCTTACTTCATGTTGTAATCTTATCCTGTCCAGTGGGAATACCTTCTGGTAAACCCGAGTGCTTAGGTCTGTCTCCACATTCAAGGCTGTTTATTAATGAAGTCTTTTTTTATTCTGTTTCAAAATGTTATTGGCATTAATACATATATTAAATCATTCCTCAGTTCAATCACGTCCATAAGAATTGTACATTTACTACCACAATCATTTTCAATATGGACCCCTTGACGTCACCACCCCTTCACCCCATCTCTACCTCTTCTTAACATTAGGAATTAGCCCAAGGAAATAGTAGCATGAATGCCCTCCAATGGCAATTGGGGGTAGATACTACTGGAGGCTTCGTTCTCAAAAATATTAAAAAATAAACATCACTTGCTAAGTTAATTAGTGCTTACAAAATTATGGCCACTGTGTTAGTTACATAATTTCATGTCAACTTAATAAATAATTATAGGGGTGGAGTCTAGCTTGTCAGTCAGGTCACAGCCTGATGATGTCTTCTTGTGGGTGTGACCCTGTCATGAGGATTCTGGGAACTTCCTCTCTCTGCCTTCATCTTCCTGTTGACAAGCTAACAGGAGATTTACTGAGACAATCTTTCACCTTCCTGTTGACAAGCCACCCAGAGAATTGCTGAGACCTGCAGGAGCCGTGGAGATGCGTCCACCACCACTGGATCCACAAGACTTTGTCCCCACTGGCCCGTGATCTTTAACTTTGCATCAGTGCATGTGACTGCTTGAGTCTGGAAAAGGATTCATGGACTAGTATCAAACTTATGGGCTGATAGCAGACTTATGGGCTTGATCTGGACTGGGCTGGGATGTTTTCTTAATATACAATTACTCTGATATAAAGGATATTCTCATACATATGTGAGTGTTTCTGGATTTATTTCTCTATTCAACCTGGCAGAACACAGCCACCTTTTCAACAACCACAAAGTCCCCCATTCTTCTAGAAGGGATGCTTGAACTGGAAGTGAGAATGCCCAGGGGCAGCAGTTTCATATCCCCAGGGGCCTATCACATTATTTTTATAGATGTCCAAATCCAGGCCCTGCTCTCCTGCTCCCTGTCCTCTCTAGTCCGAACCTTAATGAAGATGTTCTTGAGAACCTTCAGCACGGCTACAGTAAGTGGACATTTTTTTAGCTATTAGTAACATATATACATAGAAACCTGTAAACGTAGAGGACTCCTGGATAAAAATGGCATATGAAAACTCCTTCACAGACTTTTTCTTCGCCCAGATAAAGGGGGTGGGTGGGGGGAGGGGGAGAAAACAAAGGAAGGAAAAGGGAACAGAAAGAGAGATCGACAGAACACTATCAAAGATCTCTTTGTCAAATACACAATTAACTTTTAAAAATGTCAATAAACAAGTTTCTAGAGTTCAGCCCAACAGACAAACCCAGATTTTTCAACGTATTTGCTGAGTTCTACCAGGATAAGCAGCATGAATGGTCTCTCTTTATCTTCCGTTTAGTGGGATATCAAATGAACACGGAAAGTCAACAATGAGGCAGATTCTGTTGGCTAAGTCTCTAAGAGTAGGACCACATAGAAGTATAAAAAAAATCCAAGGTTTGAAAATAAGTTCTTCAACTAGATTGATATAAAACATTTAACAAGACTTCAAAGAGAGCACAGAACCCAATTAGTCTTAATAAAGGGCCCATTCCATCTCAGATGCGTACCCTCACTCATCCTCACTGCCACCCCACACAGACAAACCCAGTGCCTCCTGTTATAATTTTTTTTTAACATTGTAGCACAAAAGATATTGTGTTAGTCTGGGTACTTTAGAGAAACAAATCCACAGAAACTTATGTATAAGAGAGAGTTTTATATAAAGGTTAAGTGCTCATCAAGAAAACATCCCAACCCAGTGCTGCCCAAGCCCACAAGTCCAACATTAGCCCATATGTCCGACACCAATCCACAAAGCACTCCTCCATCTCGCAAAATACACACAATGATGCTAACTGCAGGAGGAAAGGCAAGTCAGTGAATGTGTAAGCATCTCAGCGCTGACAGGGGTCTCCACAGGGCTCCTCCAGCACCCAGGGCTGCATCGGGGTAGGTCCATATGGATTCTTCTCAGAAATGTCTTGCAGGAAGTGAGCGTAGCCAGCGAAAGCAGGGAACTAGCTAACACAGCTGCACCTTGGTGAGACCATCAGAAAGCAAGAGACCTGAGAACTCGAAAGGCAAGGCTCACCGGAGCCATTTATCCCTCTGCCCTTCAATTAACCCCACATGTGTTTATCGGCCAGGTTGGCACAATAAACTAACTCAGACATGCTCAGAGATCACACAAGAGTTAAACTGAAAAGTTTCTGAATTATGGAAAGGAATGAGGAACAAATACAACACCTGCAGAGAGTGTGGAAGAGCTGCACAAGTATGAGTCATATTAAGAGTATGGCAACTATCCAAACACCCTGGAGTGAACCGGACCACACAAGGAAAGCAATGACATCATGGAGCATGACTGAGAAAGAGACATCATTCAGATAAGAGAAATAAACCCTTCAAAATCATCTCGCAAACAAGAATCATTTAATAACAAGTGTCCTGAACACAAGATTCCAATGATAATAATATAATTAAAACCCATAAAAAGGGAGACTAGGTTATTTAAATGGAATACATAATAACAGCATACAACATCACTGTGGAACTACTAAATGCTTTTGAAAATGTCAGGAGAGAATAAAACTCAAGTTCACTGCCATCAAGTCAAGCCTGACCTCAAGGGGACGAGGAGATCCACCCATTTCAGATCTTTACAGGTGTAGAAACCTGCATCTTTCTTCTGTGGAGGGACCGGTGGGCTCACACTGCTGGCCGTACATTCCGCACTCCAGCCTGTAAGCCATTAGGCCAATAGACACTGCATACATTTGGGATTTCTGAAATTGACCAATGCTTTTAGATAGCACTGGCTTTTAAAATTATTTTAAAAGCAAAAAAATAATAATAGGAAAATCTAATATATTTGAGAAACAGAAACTAATGAACATCCCTGAAACAGAGAAGCAAATAAACCCAACCAAAAATATGCTTCCAGACATGGCACAGGAGAATTTACATTAAGTACAGAAATTTTATCTACAGGTTCAAATAGTCTATTTCAGAAAGCTTTAATTCAGAATGCTTCTGCTTGAGTTAAGCTACTGTCGTTCAAAAGATAAGTAAAGAATACACTTCAAGTATCCAGAGATGAGGGGCAAAAATCAATCTGTTAACAAGAGAACCCCCCCCC
>NW_022103904.1:17454933-17482974 GCF_000313985.2 Echinops telfairi
CACAGAGTGGCGAATGATTGTGTAGCCCAACACTTTACCACAATGCCACCAGGGCAGACCTGACAGGAAGAAAAGTAAGTTTCCAAAGAATTGTGGGAGAAAAGAATATAGGGAAAACATAAAAACAAAAGAAATCAATCCTAAGCTCATTTAATATGAAGTTCAGCTACTAATGAGAAGAGTACCCTCAAGGGAAAGCAGCAGAAACAAACCTACTATTCAATAACCAGTGACTGGGATTTTCCTAAAACCAATGAAAGTCACAAACTGATAAACGTAGCATACTCATGTGTCAATGTCTACCATACTTTCTATACAATAGGGTTTGATATGATTTGCATATTGTGGTAACACCATATTGTAGTCTAGTCTAGTACTCCTTTTCTTTATTTATTTTAAGCAGCTTGAGCAAGCAGTGTGCCTTAGCCATGTGGTTAACATGCTAAAAGGGTTTAATTTGGGGGTTTTGGTCTCAATAGATGTCATTACCAGTTTCACCAAACAAAAGACTCATACCAGGAAAATTACAAAACACTCCTTCAAGAAACTAAAAGAAACTTACACAAATGGATAGGCAGACTACATATTCTGAAAATGTCAATATTATCAAAATTACTTTACAAATTCAGTGCAATTCCAATCCAAATCCCACCACAATTCTTCAAAGAAATGGGAAAAGCTAATTAACAACTTTTTATGGAAAGGAACAAAACCTAGGATAAATAAAACACTATTTAAAAACAAAGTAGGATGTCATTCACTCCCAGAATTTAAAACCAATTGTATAGCCATGGTAATCAAAACAGCCTGTACTGGTACAGTGATAGCTTTGAGGGCCAATACATTAGAATTGAGAACCCAGATATGTAACCCATAGACACCTAATGTTTGATAAAGAACTGAAGCACATTAAATAGGCAAGAAACAGCCTTTTCAACAAATGACGGTGGAAAAACTGGATCTTCACCTGGAAAAGGATGAAACAAGACCCGTACCTCACATCTTGTACAAAAACACACTAAGTATGGATAAAATATCCAAATATAAATCACACATTTATTAAGACCATCAATGAAAACCATAAGGACAAATTTAAGGATGCTAATACATGGCCTAACCACACTATCAAACATAATGAAAATACCTACATTATAGAAGACAAAATAAATAACTGGAATCTACTAAAAATACAACATGTATGTACATCAAAAGATTTCCTCTAGAGTCAACAGAGAATCCATGTATTCGGGGGAAACAGCAGTAATATTTTAGATAAAGGACTAATCTCCAAAATCTATAGAAAACTACAACATCTCAACAAGAAAACTATAAGCAATCCAATCAAGAAATGGGCACAAGACATGAACATAATTTACCAAAGGTGATAGACAGGCTACCAACAACTATTCAAAGAAACATTCAAGTTCATTAGCAATAAGAGAAATACAAATTAAAACAGCAAGGAGATATCACCTCACACCGATACCTTTGACAAACTTCAATAAAGCAGAAAATAATAAGTACTAGAGAAGATGTGGAGAGATGGAAATGCTTTTAAATTGCTGGTGAAACTATGGAATTGTACAACCATATGGTGATTCCACAAAAAGCAAAAAGTAGAACTGCCAGATGACCCAGCAATTACACTTCTAGATATATACTCTCATCTACCCAGAGGACTTGACAGCAGTATCGCAGAGATGTGCTCACAAGAGTTCGCTGCGGCACTATTCCGTATAGCCCAAGGGTGGAGACAACCTCAGTGACCAGCAATGTATCAGTAAATAAACAAAATATGGTTAATACATACAATGGAATATGATTCTTAAATAGAAAAATTAAGTATGTATGGCGTTGGGGATCATAATGCTAAGTGAAATAAGTCAATCACAAAAGGACACATGCGGTAGGACCTACTTATATAAAATGACAGGAAAGGGGAAAGTATAGAGGCAAACAATAATTAATGGTCACCAGAGAGAAGAGGGGAAGGGGGAAAGCAATGTTATTATTTATGGAATAATGAATTTTGATTCATTATAATAGAAAAATATCATTCGTTAAGGGTAGAGTTGCACAGTTGATTATTGTGAGTGCTCTCAATAAGTTATATACCTATAAAAAGTTGAATTGGCGAGAATTATGTGACAGGCATATTTACAATGCCCAAACTGAGAGGTAAACTGAGGCACGAGGCCAAACAAAGAGAGAAGAAGTTAGCCCACTGTCACAGCGCTTTATTAGAAAAGAAACTCCCGACCGAGGTTCCGTGGTCTAGCAAGTAGCCCAGGGAAGTTGCGACCAGTGAGGAGAGTGGTAGGTTTTTAAAGGAAGGGCGAGGAGGTCCCTTTGGGGAGGGGAAGGGGCTGCAACTGCTGGGGATTTCCCACTGCTGTCCTGTTTTTCCTTAGTCTAATTGTCCAGCCATTGCAGTTTGGGAGGAAAGACGGTTATTCTTGGAGCTAATTCCAAGAATTTTCCTTCAGCTTCATTTCCTGGTACGTGCCGGGAGAAGGGTTGAGGCCCTGACAGCCTGTCCCTGACCCAAGAATAGCTGCAGGGGTTGCTTAAATATGCTCATGTACAATCAAGTATCACATAGGATTTGGTTCCTTAGTTAGGAATTTTATTATCAAAATCTCATGGAATGTTCCAGTTGTTAGTTGGACCAACAATATGCTTAGTAAACCCTCTACCTTCTAGTTTGTTGCATAGTGTCTAAGGTCTTAAACATTTGCAAACAGACATCAAAAGCACATCTGTCTCATCATCTGGAACAAAATCTGAAGGAGAATCAGAAATGAAAGGAAGAATGGAATGTGTGGCAAATTGCCTCCATGAACATTTGCTCCCTTGCCAGGAGAGGGACAAGAGAGTGCCTGACTACCACTAATGAACATGCTGATCAAAGATTCTTTATAGCACTCCTATTAAATAGAGGAGGATGCAGAATAAAATTTCAAATTCTCATGGATCCCAGACTTTCTGGGGTCATGGAAGTTGGATGAACCCTGAAACTATTACTTAAAGAAAATACTTAAAGCAGAAATCTCCTAAAGTTTTCTTAAAACCAAAAAGCAATTTACCTTAATGAGTAAAAAAATATGTTCACATGTAGAATTACAACTCAAAATATTAGATGGCAACATAGGGAGTGGTAAGTTTATGTTGATGGGGTAAGAACAACTCAGAAAAGGCAAGTGGAAGAATGTAATTAATGTCATTGAAATGTACCTGTGGAAATGGATGACCCAGTGTGAGTGTGTGGTTTGCTGTGTATGTTGTCAACAATTAAAACACAAAGCAAGGTGACAGTATTTGGTAAAACTGAAGGTCTGCAAATTCAATGACCCAATAATTCCACAACTATGTAATCAGGTTGAACTATACTAACTTACATATAATAAACTCTTTTACAAAAATGAATTTATATGATTTCGTTGTTGAGCAGATGTTGTACATGCACACCAAGAATTTGTATAGGACCATCATTATAAAAAAAATCTTGCAGTTATGTTTTTGATAAAGCTTCTTTCAATAAAGTATCCACAGGAAATGTTGTTAGATGTCATCAAATTGGTTCCAACCCATAGTGACCTTATACAGAAAAAATGCAACACTACCTGGTCCTGCACCATCCTCACATGTGTCCCTCTGCTTGAGCTCATTGTTGAAGTCTCTGTGTCAACCATCTCATTGAGGCCCTTCCTTTTTTTTCTTTTGGCTGCCCCTCTGCTTTATCAAACATGGTGTCCTTCTACCAAGACTGGTCTCTCCTGACAACGTGTCCAAAGTATGCAAGACAAAGTCTCCACATCCTTGCTTCTAAGGATCAGTCTGGCTATACTTCTTCCAAGACAGATCAGTTTATCTGTTTATTAGTCCATGGTATTTTCAATATTTTCTCCATCACCACAATTAAAATCTTGGAAACCCTGTAATGCCATTCTACTCTGTCCTATAGGGTGGCTGTGACTCAGAGTTGTCTGGTAGGCAAAGGATTGATTTGTTGAGTTTGGTTTGGGTTTTTGTTGTTGTTATGTGTTGTGTTGTGTTGTTAATGCATCATGTGATTTTGTTTTTAACTGAACACCACAAAGAATAAAATACTTTGGTACCAAAAAAAAGGTAAATGCATCAAGAAAGAAAGAGAGCTCTTGTAGGGAGGAGCTAGTACAAGATTTTATTGGCTTAGAGAAGAGGAAAACACAATAATAGGTTTAGAATGTCAAGGAAACTAAAGGAAAATATATAATTACTCTGTTGCCCTTATCCTTGGAAACAATGACTTTGCAATACGTGTAAAATTCTATTGTGTTCCTTTGGGGCCTCTGGATCCCAACATATCAAAAGAGGAGATTTTCCCAGAGGTATTATGAGATCCTTATTAAATTCTGCAAGAAGAGACAGTGGAGTAGTTTATACAATGGGCCCAAAGCATAAGTGAATGTTAGCAGAGTGTCAAATAGCAAATAACAACTCTAGGCACAGTTAGGACCTGAGGCTTCCAAAGACCTCTCCCCTAAACAATCAATTGTTATGTTCACTGAAAACAAGGAACAGACCAAACGTTTTCTCTCCCTTCCCTTATTTATTTATTTTTAACTTTCTATTGGAAAACAATGACTTTTTCTTGAACATTCATCCATTAAACATTTATTAAGTACTCTGTATACCACTCTGCTAGACCTTGCTTGGGGTTATAGAAGATTAATGAGGCAGAATTTTGCTCCTCGCAGACAGAAAGGAGAAAAGAAATGAATAATCAAATCTAAATCTGAACACTGGGAGATGATTCATATTGATACCACCTAACTAGAATTACTGTTGCTTTGGGGCGCCCTTTCATTGTCTGACCCACAGCAACGCCATGTGTCCAGAAAAGCTCATTGATGTTCCTCGTCTGTAATCTGTAAGGAAGCAGATCACCAGGGCTCTCCTCCATGGAGCTGCCGGGTGAGTTTGAATTGAGTTGAATTGAATTCAGTCAAAAGCCTCACAATTGTGTCACTAGGGCTCCTTTGCTGGAAGGCAAGTGAGCAATGTGTTCCAAAATTATAAATGTGCAAGCTCTTCACCCCAAAGATTCCAATGTAATGATCTTTTTCATAAGGAGAAAACTGATAAAGTATCTAAAATGTGTAAAATAAAAAGTTGTCATTTTAAACATTTTTCTGTTTTTTTAAAACAAGGCAAGTAAACATCAATCAATAACATGTTTATATTTAGTGGCATACTTTACCTGATGGCTAAAGAAAAATGACGGGAGCGGGGAAAGCGCCGGAATATTTTTATTGGGGTGGAAAGTTGAATTAGGAATAGAGGTAAGTCCTGTGAATATGCAGAAAGCAACATCTGAACAATCATGGGAGATAAGAAAGACAGAGAGGTGAGAATTCAAGGTGCTGAGCGCCCTGTCCTCAAGAACACTGAAGTCATTCGCGAGCAATTTATGGAGTGAGTCAGGGAGGACAGAGAATACTCTCTGCTAGTTAAGTATATACTGGATTCACTTCTAAACAAAATACAAACTGAAGGATTTTTCTAACTCAAAATTATTCCAATTATAACTGGTGAATTTGTAGATTCCAAAGCCTTCTCATCCCTCAGCTATAAAATACTCATTGAAGAGTTCTTCCAGCAGCAAAACTGACTTTGAGCCTCATGTTGTTGCTATTATATGTGTTTAGCCTACTGATGACATGCTCTCACTTAATCCCACAACAGACCTGGAAGGTAGGTCAGACGGGCAGGGACCCACTCACCACAAGAGTCAATCTAGGAAGACTAAGCTGGCTTCGAAGCCCCATCAGTACAGAAAATGGAGAGGGCAAATCAGTGGACAGAAGGTAGTCATTTCAAGGTGAACATGTAGGAGATGATAAGTAAATGTCATTGTCAATGATGACGGGGCACTGAAAACAAGAAGAACTATTTAGGTAAACTAGATCTTAACCCTAAAAAAATAGAAATTAGAGAAAAATGTACTTATAAATATTTATAACATAACAATTATAATATTATGTTATAGATTACATATAATACTTTCTAATTCTAAAAATATTAGAAGAATATTTACAAATGGATGCTACTGCAAAAACAGAAATGTAGATCAATGACATAGCATTGGAATTGAAATTTGTTTCTACTACACTTCAGAATATATTATAAAACAACCTTTCAAGTCCAACAAGGTAAGGGACTATCATTCAACAATGCTGTTAAATCATCTGAATAGTAATTTGGATTTGTGCTCTAAAATATAACTATATTCTTATTCAATAATAAAAGTACACTCTAAGTAGATTAAAGTCTAAAACAGTAAACTCAATTCCAGAAAAACTAGAAATTGCCTATTAATCAAATGGTTGGATGAATAAAGTGTACTTCTCACAAATGAAATCTCAAAGAAAAAGGAAATAGTAACTTTTAATATGTATAAATTAAATCTGAAAATAAAGAAAAGAAATGAAGAGAGCAACTAATTTCGAGAAACATATAAGTAAAATGCAAAGAAACTTACTAGGTTTCTAATTATAAAACTAGAAAAGATTTGCCAGACAAGTAATAAAAGAAAAAGCACATTAACAAAGTTCACTCTTACATTAATCTCATAAAATTGAAAATCAAATTAACTTTCATATGCCATTTTACATCTACTTAATTTGCAAACACAAGGCTTCACCATCCCTCATCCCTGACACACATACACACACGCCAATGGAGATGACAAGATCTATCCCTAACTCAGGCAAAGTACACGGAGTTCCCTATGCTCACTGTCTGGTAGCATGTTGCCCTACTTCTCCCACCTGCGTCTTCAATAAGTAAGTTCATAAATCTAATGTCGTGTCACTTGAGGACATGAGAGACCATGGGAGTGCTGAAAAGGGCATGGGCTTTGGAATCAACAAAATAAATGAATTGTTGACATGCAGATCTGCTGCTTCTAAAAAGGACTCAGGCACCTTCCTGGTCTGTTCCCTTCCCTGTGAAATGGACGTAATAAAAAGTTCTGCACGGGCCCTGGGAGAAGACTCAACAGAAATAGAATCTTGGTCTAAAGAGGGTTGTGATCTATTAGGAGATCAAGGACACAATGACCCCACCACTGCGTAGATGACAGAAAAGTATGAATGAGGAAAGAGATAAAAACCCTGTGGTCTCAGGGACCAGAGACCAGAGCACACCTTTCTTAACCTTCATCTTTGACCTTTTTCCGGTCACACCTTCCGACACTTGGTTTCCATTCCATAAGCCTGTGACAGGAAGCATGATTGGTCCCAGGCACATCTATCTCCCAAACTCACTGCCGATGAGTCACTGCTGACTCCTAGGGCCACGCCCTCCATGAGGATCACAGCCCAACATGCAACCACTGCAGCAGCAGGGCTAATCCAGCAGATCCCAAATCTACAGTCCCACTGCCAACACCGTCCTATAATGAGCCACACAGTTTCCTTTGCTCTGGTGTCTGAATTTCTGATACTACTAGAATTTTTGTTTTGTGTTTCATCCTTGTAGTAATTGAACGTACTCAGACCTTTCTAGAAAAAGTAACTAACTGGACTGGGAACCCCAGGTATTTCTAGGGAGACCTATATCCGCAAGTAGGAAAGACTCATGAGAAAGGAAGGGAGCCTTTTCCTATATATGTGTTTTCCCAGAAGCCAACAAATCCGCTATCGTTGATCGAGTCTTCTAGATCTTGTCTTTTGGTGATCTAGCAAGATGCTTCAATATGCTGATAACAATGTCTACAAAAGAATCACGAGAGGCCCCCACCCTCTCACTCTGTAAGACAAACAAGTTGAGAAACAAGAAATTAGATACCTGCTTTTGAAATCAAGTAAGTTTTGCATGCCTTTAAAAGACTTGAGATTCTTTAGCTCTTAAGCCCAGACAATTATACAGGACAAAAGGGACACTTAGAGCTGAGCAAAACGGAAGGGGATACTATGTCCATACAGGCGTTTCTTCCCTCCCCCTCCCCCCCTGCCCTGCAAAGGTCTTGTAGTGTTTGGTTGTTTATTCATCATTAGTCCTTTGAGAGAATCAAGGAAGAAATATGGACTGAAATGTAAAGGCTTGGAAGCAAATTAAGATCAATCAATACTAAAGAAAAGGTATTCCTAACACCGTGGTTATAAATGAGGAAAACGCGAACAAGCCCAGAACAACCTAGTATATATCACTCTCACCCCCCACCCACCCCCCACCCACCCCTTGCTGTAAAGATGCACAAGGATGCTTGCTTTTCCAGAATTAAACTATCTGGAGACCTGAGTAAAGGGAGACACAGCCGGGTGACCTATGTGGACCTATCTGCCACTTCCTTGCAGGGCACACACAGGCTTCATCCTGACCCCATCTCGTCCCCAGTTCAGCCACAGGGTTCTGGAAGCTTCTGGGGCCTCGACTCCTAAGAAGGGGAGCAGCTCTCAGTTGACTACCGAGGATGCCCCCAGTCACTGCTTCTGAGCCCCTTTCGAGGCGGCACTGGTCTCAGAGCTGCCAGTGAGCTCTACTTTCCTCACAGCAAAGGCCCACAGCCCCGGCGTAGGCTTGCTGTAAAGCACGAGCCCCTAGGTGGAGCAAATGGCAAACAAAATGTTAGAGGTTCCAGTCAACACCGGGACTGGTGGTCTGAAATATAAGACATTGAAAACCCCTGCAGTACAGTTCTCCTCGGACCCTCATGGAGGTACCGTGAGTCAGAATCAACGCAACCGCAGCTGGTTTGCTTTGGTTTGGTCTGGGTTTGGGTGCAGAATAGCATATTTAAAGGGGGAAGAGGGTGCTGAAGGCCACCATGACTGTATCTTGGAAGGGCACAGAAGCCAATAGGTTCCACCCAAAGTCACAGCCAAGTCTTAGGGTCTGTGCTGGACATGTGCCTCTGAAAGACCTGAATAGAACAGAGTCACCGAATTCCTCCTGACAAACCAGGGCAACGAAGACCAAGAGCCCTAGAACTCTGTAGCATTAGTAGAGAATACTCTGCATGTGAGTACTACGTCAACTACACCTACGCACTGCTCTGCACCCACCATTCTGCAGGTCTGTGCATTGAGGACTCTAGACATGTTGTAAAAGTGCAAGCTTTGGGGGAACACGGTGTGGCAGTTTCTAACAAAGTTAAGCATAGGCTTACAATAGAATCCAGCAATCATGCTCCCAGATGTTATGAATGCTTATAACAGCTTTATTCGTAATTGTCACCACTTGAAAGCAACCAAGATGTCCTTCAATAAGTAAATGGGTAAACAAGCATGTAGATCTATATGTGGAGTCTGATTCAGCAATAAAAAGAGATGAGCTAATACGTAACACGAGAGGAAGAAGCATACTGTTAAGGGAAAATAGCCCTAAGCTGCCGACTGTATGATTCCAAGTGCATGACATTTGGGAAAACCTACTGAGACAGTAAAAAGATCAGTGGTTGCCACGGTGGCAGGGCAGCAGAAGGGAGAATCTGAAGTAGAGAGGACCAGGCATCTTTCAGGACAATGAAGCCATTCTGAATGAGACTATAATGGTGGACACATCACAGGACACATTTGTCCAACCCCATGGAATTGTTCAGCACAAAGAGTGAATCCTCATGTAACTAGGGACTGTAGTTAGTAATAATGCATCACGACTGATTCATTAGTAACAATAGATGGTGGGGAGAGGGGGGTGTGCAGGGTGACCAGGGGGCTTGCGGAACTCTCTGTACTTTCTGCATAATTTCCCTCCAATCTTAGCACTGCTCTAAAAGGATGAAGTCTATTACATTAAAAACAAAAAAATATGATTTGCCTTCCCACCTCAAATGTACCTCCATGGGCTTGATTCTCACCCATAGCGACCCTGTAAGACAGGGTAGAACGGCCACTGTGGGTTTCTAAGATTGTGCAGCAATACATGAGTAGAAAGCTTCATCTTTCTCCTGCAGAGAAGCTGTAGGTTTCAAACTACCGACCCTATGGTTGGTAGTGCAGCACTTAACGCACTACTAGAGTTCCTTCTATGATTTGGCATAGAAGGCCCCTTATTATGCATATCCAGAGAGTGTCAGTGAGCGCTAGCAACACCTGAGAGCAGGTGTTGAAGGCTACATGGCTGCCCCCTGGGGAAGCACGTACTCGGAGCCCCGGAGAAAAGCCCAGGAGCTGCAGCTTGAGCCTCAAAACCCAGAGGGAGGGATGAATGATGTCATGTTGCAATTCACTCTAAGGTCGGTGAGATCATTTAAGGTTGTTTTCAGCAGGCCTCATTCTTAGGGATTTCTTGTAAATGACATAACTGATTAAGCAGCAGATTTCTTCCTAGTGGGTAGTATCATCTAGGGTCATTGTCTCCCAAGATTATCGTGCAGATTGAAAGATCTAAGCAGCCCAAGGGGCAGGTATGACTCTGGAAGGTGGAAATGGGGTAACATAAAAGTGATGGTGCCAGGTGAGTGGTGTGAGCTTCCATGGGAGAACTAACTGATCAATGGCCTGCCAGACATGAGCCCACCCTCATTCTGGTCTCATGAGGGGAAAGCTCTTACCAGCAACACGATTGGGGTATGATTCCAAGCTACAGAACACTAGTAAGTGAATCTCAGCACCCCTTTCAGCATTAAGAGTCCATGCCATTGACTTTGTGAACTTTATTTATTCATAAACCACGTACAGGTCATTATACCTATAACCCTTTGTGCACACTTTCAACAGAGGAGGCCTGGTGATTAAGTGGGTTATACACTGGACTGCTCGCAGCAAGGTGACCAGCCAGTCCGTGGCAGAAAGAAGGGCTTTCTACTGCCTTCAAGAATGACCATATTGGAAACCCACAGGGGCAGTTCTACTCTGTCCTACAGGGTCACTATGAGTCAGAATGGACTCAATGGTGGTGAGAAAGAACACTTCCAATATCCATCCATAAATGATAAACTTGGTTTGTCTTTGAATAGCTATATATATATATATATAAATATATTCTATTTATAAATATAAATAACAAATAGAAAAACATTATGCTATTTTAAAATATCCACAATGATGTTATCCTGTCAGGAGCCATTTCCCCACCCCACCCCTTTTTTTTTTCCATGTTACCTATCAGACAAGTCAGGCACCTGACTTCCAACTGCCTTAATTACTGACAGAACCCTTAGTAGAATTTTAAAGCAAACATCACCAGAAAGAGTTGATGAGTTATAATTTATGACTAGATAAAATCACAGTAAGTAACTTTTGAGACCAAAATATTTTCCAAAATAAATGAAAATTATTTCAGATTTGGAATTCAGCATATATAAAGGAAGAAGCCCTGGCTAACATGTTCGTTGTTATAAAACAGATACGGTTCTCTTACATTAATAAGGATTTTCAGCATCTGAACTCAGTGGAAAGCAAGCATGTCAAAGAAATATGATAGGCTTCGTTTTTCAGGGAAAAAAATCACACACAAAAAGCTCAGGTTTGTTTAAAGGGCTTGAAGCTCAGCTTGAGGACTTGTTTCTCTGCTTATTAAAAGGAGAAAAATACATTCGCTAAGGCCTGTTCTCTTTCCTGATTTGACAGGGGCCATGCATGCTCTTGGAACAGTGATATTTCATGTATCCTATTAAGAAGTTATTTTTCTTTCAAACTCTGCCTTAATTGCCCTCCATTAATCCACATTTTCAGTAGCAGTGCACCAAACCCAAAAATGCGTGTGTCAGCTTTTATTAATGGAGTAAAAACAAGAGTCCCATGCCAGGGCATTAGAGGATATAGAAAGGGGAGGGTAGTCTCTCGGGCCTCGATTTCAACGAGTCAGCTGATATAATGCAAAATGCAAACAGCACAAGACAAATGTATTAAAGAGATCTTATAAAAATTCAAAGAGACACTCATAAAAAAAACTTTACCACAAAGTAAAAGGATAAGCTCCTAACTGGGAGAGAACATTGAAAACTAGATATCAGACAAAAATCTAGTAATCAAAATATATAGATGTAAAACTTCAACAAATGAACAGCAAGGACAAATCATTAGATAGGCAAAGGGCTTGAACAGCTACTGTCCCAAAGAGGGCGTTCCAATGGCCAGCGAACACACGCAAAGGTGGTCGGGCTCACCCAGGAGATGCAATTAAAGCGACAAGATATTGGTTCACTCCCACTGTGGCAGCTAAGACAGAAAGTAGAAAATGACCCATCCTGACAAGGTCACAGGGGCATTAGAACCTTTGCCCATCGCTGATGGTAAGGCAAGACAGTTCAGCCATTGTAGAAAAAAGTGGTGTTTCCAAAGTGGGTGAAGGGAGACATTGGACGGGGCAAGATATGACAAAATAATAATTTATAAATTATCGAGGGTTCATGAGGGAAGGGGGAGCGAGGAGGGAGAGGGTAAAAATGAGGAGCTGATGCCGGGGGTTTGAGTGGAGAGCAAATGTTTTGAGAAGGATGAGGGCAATGAATATACAAATGTGCTCTACACAATGGATGCATGTATGGCTTGTGATAAAAGTTGTATGAGCCCCTAATAAAATGATTTTTTTAAAGTGGTTTTTCCTAAAAATAAAAAAAACAAAAGTATGTCTCAGAAATTTCTTTCCTAGCAGTGGAATCACTATTGTTGATGCCGTCCGGTGCAGCCTTGAAACCCCTGAGGGTCTTGTCTCAGACCACACCATTCAGAATTATCAGTGACAGGCATCATCATTTAGAATCATCAAATAATTTGTGACATAGTAAATTATTCAAAGGTAGTATCTCTTAGAGCATATAAATCCTAAACTAGAAATTGTTTCATAAGACTCTCTACATTGAATTACAATTTTTATCACTTACAGTATTGTAACAATAGAAGTCTCCTTTTCCCCTTCTCCCCCCAAAACGTATTGCTATAGGCTCATAAATACTAACTACCACAATACTGTAGTTGAATATCAGGTTTTGGCAAAATTAGTGCCTATAAAAGCACCAACAGCAATAAGAACAGCAGCACATGCTTATAGCTCCTGCAGACAAAACCAAATGATTTGAAATGGGATTGTAATTGGGTGATAGTAATAACTTTGACTGGATGCACTAGAAGGTTCAAGTATAGACCCCAGACAAAATTGATACATATAAACTGGAATTACAAAAGATTATATTTTAAAGGTCTCTTGTTAATACAAAATACAGTGATATTTTTATACAAAATAATGTATTTCTGCTGTTACAGTGCAGAAAATTCTATAAACATTTGGTGTCACCACTTCTCAGTGTCACGTGTCACACAGCACATTAAAAAACCCCAGCACTTCCTTAGTTCCATCACTGACAGCTGAGTATAGACCCAAACACTTGAAAGCAGAGGCTCAAATAGAAAGTTGTATGCCAATGTTCATTGCAGCACTGTTCACAATAGCTCAAAGGTAGAAACACCTAAATATGCATGAACAGATTAACGGACACCCAAAATGTGGGACGTACAAACAGTGGACTACTATTCAGCTTGTAGAAGAAATGTAGTCATGATACATGCTATAATATTTGTGGGGCTGGAAGACAATATGCTATGTTAAATATATCGGTCATATAAGACAAATACTGTCTGCTGTCACATATAAACAACAAGAAAAGGCACATATGTATAGAAAACCACAAAGTCAACCCCGAGTTTATTAGTGGTTATCGTGTATTGGAGGGGAAGAGAATTTGGTGTGGTAGAAATAAAGCATCGAGTAAGGGAACAGTTACATTTCCCATTATGGTAATAACTGTCAGTAAGTTATGCACTTGTAAAGAGTTGCATTGGAAAAAGTTGTATGCTAGACATATTTACAGCAATGACAACGAAAGGGAAGGAAGTAAAAGAGGAGTTAATGAGGCTGCTTATGTACAACCCAACCTGCAGGGGAGTGGGTTCCTTGAATTGGAATTTTAAGGTCATTATTTCATGGAACAATCAATTGGCATTACGGCATGCTAAGTGCTTCTGTTCTACTTTCTAGTGTGCTGAGTAGTGTCTGTGGTCTTGCATGTGTCGTCCAAGCTGCAATAGTTCTCTATTCACCTGGAACGACAGACGAAGGGGAGTCACGAACAGGAGGAGTACATGGTATGTGTGGCTAATTGCTTCCATGAAAAACTGCCTCCTTGGCCATGAGGCCAGAAAAACTGAAAGATGCCCACCTATCATTACTGACCATGATGATCTAAAACTTTTTAGAGGAATCCAGATTAAAAGGGGAAAGTGCAGCACAGAATTTCACATTTCCATGAAATCTAGACTTCCTGGAGTCCTGGAGGTTGAAAAAAAACCCTGAAAATATTGCACGGAGATCATCTTTAAACCTTAAACCAAAAATATCCCCTGAAATTATTGTTAGACCAAAGAATAGTTTCAAAAAACAAGTTAAAAATGTGTCCCTTGAGCATTCTGCTCTGTTATGGCATCAAATCGATAGCAGCCACTCAAAAATTAGATAGAAACTCAGTGAGGCATGAATTTGTGTCAATGAGAAGGTACAATCAGGATCGGAGGGGGAGAATGGTTGCACAGAGTGAAGAATATCATCAGGGTCATTGAACAGAATATGTAGAAACTGTTGGATTGGCATACTTTTTTCAAAAGAGGACAGTCACAGGAGGCGAGACGCAGAACAAAGATTCCCACAAACGCAGGAGATTGGAGGCAACAGTGGTCAGGAGAGAATTCGTTGAGTGGATGCAGTAGGTTAAAGTATCTGTACTCTCCACGTAGCTACATGTGGCATTGGTTGTTCGGGACTTCAAACGCAGCACGCAGGGAAAGTCGCCCACAACTGCAGGACGAGGAGAGACCAAAAGGCATACATTTTGTGCTTTGTCTCCTCATTATTATTGCTATGGAATTTTTAAAATCAAAAGCAAGACATTAGATTACAGTTCAAATGGAATCTGAGTATAAATTAACATATAAATTTATATGTTAAATGGGCTCAAGAAACTCTGGGGAAATTTTCATTATATTTTTCTTTTAAGTCAATTAATTTTTAAATTTAATTTGCTTATAATTCAAATACCCAGCAGCCTTTTCTACATGAATTTATAAGAGGAGGATGCCACAAAGCTCAAAGAAAAATTGAATGAAATGATCATTTTTTTCCCAGGGCATGTCAAAACCTCTTCATATCAATCCATGTAGAAAAGTTTGACTCTTGATGAATGGGTATTTGGCAAAGTTTATGACATTACTCGGAAACTTTCTGTCTAGACTAGTGGCTCTGCAAAGTCTTTCAGATCTATTGAACTTTTGAATCAAAGATTTGCTCAAAAGAAATAATCCAGTTAAATATACACTTCCCATGCATAAAGATGACATTTATAATGGTAAGAAAAGGGAAAACCAAATGCCCAATGTAAGAAAATGACTGGAATAACTCTGAGTATCCAATGGATAAACTATTGTATAATAAATGTATTAAATATGAGAAGCAAACAGCAGAATATAAAATCATCGACATCAATGTTAAGTGAAAAAAGAAAAGTAAAAAGCTATTTTGATTATGAAAAAATATTGTATTCTATATGCCTGATGACAATACAAGATTACAGAAACCATATATGCTTTAGGATAATGAGATTTTAGATTATTTTTGAAAGCTACCCTTAGTACTGTTAGTGCAATAAATAAAAATCAAGAGAAAAAAGCAGCTGGCATTTAAATTATAAAAATGACTTGACACATTTTTTCCAAGAACAATAGAATTTTGATAATATATGAACCTAGATGATAAACACTATTTACTCATTAAACTATTTTTGCTACAAAATTAATAAAAACAGAATAGCAAATATAATAAACTATAAGGGAATGACTTTAAAAGAAAAATATAAAAAGACAACCATTCTCCTCTAGTGTACCTATCTTACAAATAATGTCTGGTGCTAATTCACTAAATGAAATTCATTTGAGACCTCTCAACCACTGAGGCAGATTAGTTGTTCCATAGATTATATTTCAGAAAATTAAAAATGTACAGGTGATCATAGGAGAGCTGGAGGAAGCAGTAAAAATAGGTCAGGGTTGCAATGTTTTCCTTGATGGTCCTGATCTTAATATTTCTAATGCAATTGCATAAATATATGGAAACATACATCCTGGCCACCTGGGATTCTATTCTAACTCAATTATGCAGTCAGAAACCAAACTGGGCCCCTGACTGCATCCTCTATAAATGTAGGTCCATTGGGGATAGGCACTGACTGCTAAGAGAGCAGCACCAAGGAGTTAACAATGTAAAATAAGTGGTCTTCAAATAAGTAAATGAATAAAATATTTCTGATAAAGATGTTTGTCTTAGCAGCATAAAATAATCAGACAATTTTTTATTTAATTTTCAAAATTTAGACAACTCAAGCTCAATCCAAACTCAGCCCAACAAATCAAATCATAGCAACCCTATAGGAAAGTTTCAATATTTATGGAAGCTGGTGGGTTCCAACTTTCAACCTTTCCATTAGTAGCTGAGTTCTTAATTACTGTGAAGCCAGGGCTCCTAAAACTAAAGTGTCCAAGAATAAGGAGTAAATAATCATGGGACCACCCTGAAGGAATGTTTAAAAGTTGAAATGAGTAGATAAAGCAGAAAGAGTAGCTCATAGTAGACTATCTTCCACCTATCATATTCTTTCATGGAAAACTAGATTCAATTTCCCAAAGTAAACCTATAGGTCAATAAAATATAGTGTTGGTAAACTGAAAAATACTTACACAAGTAGCAATGCACTAATAGTTTATAAAGACTGAGTTTCCCACTGGCTAATTGCTTATTTCTTTATTAAAAATTAGATTTTATTTTAAAAGAAACAAAAGAGTAATTACAGTGGCCTCAAAAATTTTGTATAAATTCCCAATTGGAGTTTTTCTGATCCTAAACATCCTTTCTTAAAGGAAGAGAGAGAGAATTTACTAATGCCTATTTTATATTGAGGAAAAGATAACAAATATTTTAGATATAAAAATAAGCAAAATTTGGTTAAATGTCAATTGGGAGAATGTCTTTAAGTAGAATTTGTCAGTATAACTCCACAATGAGTAGAGATTTTCAAATCTGAAGCAATATAGAGATATTACTGATGACCTGCTTCTGACAAAAAGCATTATTTACAGGCATCATTTTTCATCTAACACCATTAGGATCAGGAGACAATTCATCATCATCATAATAATTGATTCTACTTTGTTAATATGTATGGTATTCATGTAGTATTAGCAAAAATTCTGGTCTTCTTAGAAAAAAACTTGGCAATGTAGAGTGGATAGAGTTCCAAAAACATAAGTAATGACCACTAAAAATTTGATATCAAAGAATAGTACTGGATAGGTCTGGCAGACCCAAACTTTGGGTATACACGTTGTGCATTAACTGTATTTGATACCTTGTCCTTAAAGCAGAGAAAGAGAAGTTCTATTTTTGCCATACAGGTCCAAACTTTCAATTATTGCTCAGTCTACTATTTCTTTTCAAAATCATTTTATTGGGGCCTCTTACAGCTCTTATCACAATCCATACATACATACACCCTGGTGCCAAGTACATTTGTACATATGCTGCCATCATAATTTTCAAAACACGTTCGACTATTTTAAAGTCTACCATTTCAAAGTAGATTTTGAGCTATCGCATGCTTTGATTTGTTTTGCCAGCAAGCTTTTTCGGCCAGAATTCTAGTCTCAGTTTTGTGCTGGTCCTTAGGGTTCAGCTATTTTGTGCTAAGAGCAGATCGGATTGTCACATTCTAGCTTCTACAAATTCCCTGCAGGGTGCGCAGACCTTTGTCCCTGACAGGAGGAGAGCGGGGCAGGCACCTCAGAACAGATTGTGGTCTCTGCACACAGCTCACCAGTCTCTGGGAGCACACGTGCAAGCACTCACCGGGTGCCGCACGCGGCAGAGCCAATTCTTCCAGAGCAGAGCTCGGAACTGGCGCCCTGCTTGTCCCATGCCAGCTGTGTCTTGTTCTTGGTCTCAGCCCTGAGGTTAGCACACAGGGCAGCACTTATATCAGCAGGGCTCAGGCGCTAGCCTGTTGTGCTATTGGTCAATCCAACAAGAGTGAGTGATGCAAGAAAGATTACCGGTAACTGGATAAAGCAAGAATCAAATGTCCTCACCTGTTCTGCTGTGGCTGAGAAATTATTCCTTTCCTCTTGTGAGTCAGTGTATGAAATGGGAGTGAGCTGTAGGAAGCTACCTTTGCATCTTTCTCATCCCTTGGCACCCAGCCTCGCCTGTCCCAAAAAGTGATGTTCAAGTTATCATTTGCCTCCCTTTTCCTTTGATGCTAATTGAACAGAGTGATTCCTCTTTCCTCCTGAAACGTCAGCAACCATACAAATTTACCAAAAGAGTTTCCATCGCAGTGGCCTCAGAGAATGGAAAGGAGAGAAATGCAGAATTGACATGTGGGGTGATTGGGCAAAAGAAGGGGAGACTGTTCACTCTGCTACCTGTTAGACCAAACTTACAATTCCTCTCTCAAACATTTCCCCCCGAAGGACTGGCCTTCGTGTGTTGGGGATCAGGGTAAAGGGGCATAAGCCAAACAGGAAGTCGGATCTGATCTGAGTAAATCTAAAGTCCAGCAGGAGCCACAGGTCACTGCCATTTCTCTCTCTTTTGTGGAGCCCTGGTGGCAGATACTGCCAGCCTCCCCTGGGAGAAAGAGAAGGTTTTCTACTTGCGTAAAGATTTACAGTCTTGGAACCCCACCAAGGTAAGTCTACTCTGTCCTGTAGGATGAATTTGAGTTGGAATCAACTTAATGGTAGTGAGTGTGAGCTTTTCTCTTATAGAGGCTACTGCTGCTCAGGGGGCTCTAAGCTGAGGGGTGAGACAGACAGAGACAGAGAGAGAGAGACAGAGAGAGAACAACAATGGCAAGACAACACAGCAGCCATGGTAAGAGGTCTCTGGAGCCTTTTCTTGAGTGTAACAGGTATCAGATGGCCCCAGCAGTGGGGAAAGCATCAGCGGCTAGCCATGGGGCATGGCTAAGCCCGTCTGATCCTTGCATCATTTTATCAAAACCAGGCATGGACTCAGAAGGCTGTTCCTTCCTTCTGGGGCCCTCCTGAGTTCCTGTTGCCCTTGCTGTGGTCAGAGTTGAGGCATCTTGATTCTGTGGTCTTTCATTTCCTAAAGCAATGTCCCAAAGCCAGGCTCATTCTGTTAAGTGGTTTTGCAAAAAGAAAAGAGGAATTGGCTCTGTTATTTGGGAACATATATTGCAGCAATAAAGTGAAGGTTATTACTTAGTGAAGCGGGGTGCCGCACACACAGAGGACTTGCTGGATACCCCAAATAACATCTTCCCTGGGATTTTGCCTCTCCAAAGGCCTGTCACTGTCAACTGAGTATTGTTACTCTGGCTTCCTTCATAGTTAATATTTATAATATCTTACATCACAAGAGATTATCATTATTTTTAAATGTCCCAGTATAGGAAAAGCCCCCAAACATGAGGGATTTCCCATTGCGTTTAATGTTATTGGCGGATAGGGGGTTCATTCCCAACTCATGTCAACCCATGCACAATAAAACAAAACGTTGTCCAATCCTGTGTCATCCCCTGCATTTGTGGATCAGACCATTGCAATCCAAACACAGACCATTATAATCCACAACGTTTTCATTGTGGATGAAAACTTTAGAAGTAGACCACCACTTTCCTTCTAGTCTATCATAGTCTGGAAGCATCACTGAAATGTGTCAACATAGCAACAAAAAAAGCACCCCCCTAACAGATGGTTGGTGGCTGTGCATGAAGTGCAATGTCCATGAATCAATGGGTCTCTGACATGGAAGGTGAGCCATTTACTAGTGAACTACCCGCACCTCTTTCATTTCATAGCAGCCAGTTTTTCAGCACTCCTTTATGCCATGGTGCTTTCTCTTGCTCTATCCACGACTTTCACGGAACAATTCCATGAGTTTAGGATTTATATCACAATTGTACCAATGAGGTTAGGGGTAACAAGTTTTACAAGATTTGTGTAAGTAAATAGTATCTCTCATCTCCTCTCTACCATTTAGCCAGGCTCAAAACAACTTGAGTGTATGGTGCTACCCAATGAACCTGAATTATTGAGTGTAGACATCTTATCAACATTTATGCACCATGCTATTTTGCTTCCTTGTAATTGGCTATGTTAACATGCTCATTGAAACGCACCAACTTCCCATGTCGAAGAGCCACAGCAAAGATCTCTTCAGTGGTCTCATACTTTTCTTGCATGCATATTCCTAATGATTAGACAACTTTCTGTTCCCAGAGTATTGCCCAGAATTCTTACCATCATCTATGGCTTATTGTCATGGTGCAGCCACCCTTCCTAACAAGCCACTTGCTGAGCCCACCGCTCTCTCTTCTTCTACCAGCTACCCATATATACAACAACTTTTTACACATCCCTGTATTCTGTAGACAACATGTACACAGAGGGAAGCATTAAATATCTAAGTGTAGTCAGGGCCATGAGAAGAAAAAGCCCTCAGGGCCAGTTTCCATCATCCTTCTGTTAGACACACACAAAACAGGGGGTATTGTTGTTAGATGCCATTGAGTCGGTTCCATGCCTGAACCCACTGTTGCAGTCACTGTGTCGATCCATCTTGTCACGGCCTTTCTGTTTTTCACTGCCCCTCTACGTGACCAAGCAGAGTGTTCTTCTCTAGAACCGGTCTCTCCTGACATGTTCACAGTGCATGAATCAAAGCCTCACCATCTTTGCCTCTAAGGAGCATCTGGCTGTACTTTCTCCAAGACAGACTTATTTGTTCTTTTGGCAGCCCACGGTACTTTCAATATCCTTTGCCAGCACCATAATTCAAATGCATTGATTCTTCTTTGGTATTCTTTATTGAATGTTCAGCTTTCACATGTATATGAAGCAAGTGAAAATACCATGGCTTGGATTAGGTGCAACTTAGACCTCAAACTAACATTCTTGGTTTTCACGACTTAACAAAGTCGTGAAAAGTAGATTTACCCAAATGCAATGAATCATTTTCTCTCTTAACTGCTGCTTCCATGAGCATCGATTTTGGATGCAAACAAGACAACATCCTTGACAACTTTTATCTCTTCTTTTTAGTTATCATGATGTTACCTAATGGTTTCATTGTCAGGATTTTGGTTTTCTTTACATTGAGTTGTAATCCACAGTGAAGGCTGTGACCCTGGATCTCCATCAGGAAGGGCTCCAAGACCTAATCACATTCAGCAAGGAAGGTTGTGTCAGCTGCATATCATAGGGTGCTAATAAGCCTTCCTCCAATTCTCCTGTCATGCTCTCCTTTATATGAACCACCTTCTCTGATTATTTGCTTATCATAAAGATTCAATACACATGTGAGAGGATACAACCCAGTGAGGGTACAGAATGTGGGAAATGTGATCTTTGATCCATGCCACAAAGAAAGCCTAGGAACAGAAGGAAGGCTTACAAAGTGGGTTAGGACACTTAAATTTGCAATTTATTACTTGAAGTCTGATTAAAGAATTTAGAACTAATATGTGTTCCTCACTTAGATGTGAAATTTTTTTAAGAAAATAGGAGTTTAATGACCTTATCAGGCATTAAATGAGGAAGTAATTGAGTTACCAAAAGAACCTTTAAATAAGGATCCTGGGAATGAAGCCTCAGAGACCTTCTCTAAAATTGAAGTTTCCTCCAAAGAGAACTGGTGACTGTATATCTGCCACCTGTAAATCAGTGGTCATTGTGTCAAAACCCAAAGTGTGTATTGAAGAATAGTGACATATGTGAGTCAGAGAAGACTTGTGCTCTGTAGGATTTTCAATGCTGACTTCTTCAGGAGCAGATTGCCAAGTCTTCTTTCCAACGTGCCTGGGGGTAAAGTCAAACCTCCAGCCTTTCAGGTTATCAGTGAAGCATGTTAACCATTTGCAACATTCAGAGACTCCCTATATGCATTAAGCCTTCCTGAATTCACTATGCATAAAGAATAACATGCTTATCAGTCTATAAAAATAATATTTGACTTTATGATAGATAACTGGAGGTTCTCCCAATGTTTGCTATTTGTCACCCCTCCCTGTCTTACCCCATTCTTTTACTTTACTGTCAAACTAACCTTTGCCAAACTGTCTCTGTGTTAGACAGGGTTCACTAGAGAAACAAAACCAGAATGCTAATACTTATATATATATTTATACAGATAGATATATAACATAAGAAATACACAGTTAATTAAATTATAAAGCAGTACAAATGGCTCAGTGCAATTCACTCCCGTGAGACAGTTGTGAGACACTGGCAGTCCTTCAAGTCTTGAGGGCCGCCAGGTAGTCCTCTGTAGAGAAATTCAGGCTATCTGGGCACAGGAAGCAAACAGCAAGACAGGTCACCAACAGTCACCCAGATGTAAATTCCAATGGTGTGGCGAAGCTGGTCTTGAAGGAACTTCAAATTACAATGACACAGTCCATAGGTTAGGTGTCCCACAGGTAGTGTAGCTTGCAAATTGAGGCACAGAACAAGCAAGGCAGCCACTGGTCCGATGATCAAAGAGCAAGAGACAAGAGAGGTGAGGCTCACCATGCCATTTATCTCTCTGCCCTTCAATTAATCCCACATGTGTTCATTGGCCATGTTGGCACAATAAACGTTAACTATCTCAGTCTCCCTTCTCTGCTCTCAATTCCTCACCTAGAAAGTGACTGCCCACTCAAAATATTGTGACAAAAGTACAATGAGGTGATGTGAGCAAAGAACATAGCCTAGTAGTCAGCACACAATAAGCCCCCAAATACAACAAAACAACAACAAAAATAACAAAAAAATAAGCCCCCGAATGGACTTTAATTATTATTATTTATTCAGCCCATTAAAGTTCAGACAATCCTGAATAAATAACAAACTGGCATGACAGCTGTCATTTGTATTATGGTGAGAATGTCTCTATTTACTCACTATAGTGGTTGGATTTGAAGAAAAGTAAAAGTGTCTGAAGCCAGGACACACAGAGGAGAGGGAAGGTTTAAAGAAAGGCTTCAGCCAGAGCAGAAAAGGATAAAGAAAACAAGTGCTCAGAGAGCTGAAAACCAACTTCATCTCCTTCACTTGATCTTTATGAAGTCTAGTGCAGATTGGATAGAATAAGTTTCTAACATAAATTGCTACAGTCAAAGCTGAATAGAACCCAATGGGCCAACCAAACTGTCAATGAGTTTGCAATGAACTTGAATATAAGACATGTACACACACTTGACTGGCTCCTTTGAAAAGTTATGGTAATGCAGTTTAAAAGCTACAATGTAAGCTATTCAGGGTTTCCAGGTGAAATTGGCTCTTTTGTGTGTTAAAGAGCTTTATTAAAATTAAGAACAATAAACAATTAGAAATTTCATAGTTTAAATAACTCATGATTCAAATGTTTTTTATTTAATTGTAATTCATATATCTTAAATAGTAATAACCTCATGAATAATTTAAGTAACATATTTTCTCTGACATTAAAAATCCTATCTTGCTAATTTCAATAATTTGTCATGAACCTGAATTTGTTTCTCTTCTAACACTAATAGAAAACTAATTCTAACTTAGGTCAAAAAGAAAATAAGTTGAAAGAAACAGGTAGTTTTCACTTTCTAATGCTATCTGTTGTCCATTGAGCTAAAGAAATTAAAAAGAAGTCTTCAAAAATCAGCTAGCAATATTGATAGGAAATTGCCTAAACCTATTCAACCTGGGTTGAATAGCTTTATGAAATTAAATAGGCTCAATTAAATCAAGGTTTAACCCTTGAGCAGAATTCTTGTAGCCCCCTTTGGACAATAAGGGGCCTAAATCATACTTTTTGCATCTTTTACTTGAATTGTACTTCCCTGGCCTGAAAATGTGACATTCAATTTCTATTTACTCCAGGGCCAAAGAGTCTAGTATAATTTGGAAGCATTGGACAGACAAAAAAGTGCAAAAATTGAAAAAAATCTATTTTATCTTTTAT
This sequence comes from Echinops telfairi, assembly GCF_000313985.2. NCBI lineage: Eukaryota > Metazoa > Chordata > Mammalia > Afrosoricida > Tenrecidae > Echinops > Echinops telfairi. The sequence continues at coordinate 17,478,907 of NW_022103904.1, forward strand.
TTGATGCAGTATAAAAATGTTACACTTTTAATTTGTAATCAATAAACTTTTTCTCTCTTCAATGTTTTGAATGTCTTTGTCTTTATCCCATTTGATGTTGTTAGGTGCTATCGAGTAGACTCTCACTCATTAGGACACTATGTACAATAGAATAGAACACTGCCTGATCCCATGCCATCCTCACAATTGTTCTTGTATTTGAGCTCATCTGTGTCTCATCTGATGTAAGACAGCAACTGTGCCCACACATTCTTCTGCAACCCCAACCACTATGTAAGGGCCATTACTGTGTTAAGCTTGGTTACCTAGAGAAGCAAAACCAGTGACATTTATATACTTATAAAATGTAACTTTAAAAGAGAACAGTCCACACACCTGCAGAGCAGGAAAGCCCAGTCCAGCCCAAGCCTATGGGTCAGATGCTGAGGTGGAGACCTTTCCTAATTCATACAGTTCGCAAGGCTAGGGAATAAGGAAGTGTGTAGACTAATCTGGAGGCAATAGGATAAAGCCTGAAGGTGAAGCAGGAATACCATGGCTAGGAAATGCAGAGGGATGCCATCAAGTCAGATATTAGGCTCTTATGGTTCCCAGTGTCAGCAGGTAATATGCCAGGCAACCAGTCAATCCCAGAGCCATTGCACCACGTGGTGGGCCTCCAGCCAGGTCCCAGGAAGCCAAATGAAGGATCTAGGTCTGCAGGAAGAAAAGGAAGAGCATTTATTTATATGTATGAAGTAGGTCACACTCCCAAAGAGATATCATCAGGGTGTGACTTGGGTAAGGGGTTACACTCTACCTAATCTCCTCACACTGCTCACTACATTATGTTATGTCACATTATGGGTGAGGCATTACTGCCAAACTAATGAGGATTGTAGCAAAGCCAACTTAACACAAAACTGAGCTCATTACTGCCCACTCTTATACCACCTAATTGCCAATAGACAGTGGTCAGTACATGCCACACCTGCCCTAAACTGCATAACATGAACATAAGTAGAGAAAGACAGACACACTCATATTCTCTATCACACCCACCATGAAGCAAATAGTGAGGCACTAAGAACACACCAAATTACAACCACCAATTAAAAACAAAACCACAGTTTCAGAGACAACAATTTCCCTTCATAAAAGGAACAAGATAGAGTAACTCCAAAAAGTGACCAAAACACACAGCCAGAACACATTTCTAAGAAATAAACAGCATTGAAACCACCTAAAAAGAAATTCAAAAGAATCATCTTTATATACCATCAATGAACTGAAAGATCAAGAAAGCGGAACATAAAATGAAAGAAAACACAAAAGTCTCAAGACAAATATCTGAAATTCAAGAACAAACTTACAAAATAAATGAAAAATTACAAACTAAACAAAAACAGCAAAAAAAGGGATTTCTGGCAAGATGGGGACCAGGCAGGCAGCCTGCACTGGAAGCTCCATAGAGATCACTGCGGTACGCTTCCACAGCTGCAAACAGACTCCTAAGGAAACCCAAGCTGTGCTCGAACGCAACACTGTCTGACCACAGAGCCTGAAGACTAAGAAGGCCATCCAACCCACCCTCCAAACAGCAAAATCGTCATAGGCAAGGGTAAGAGGGAAACCTCAGTGGGACAAAGCCAAAACCCAACTCCCCAGGGCAGTTGCTACAGGAAGCCTGCAGAAGCATTCCTACCAATCTCCCAAAGAGAGTCCAGGGCTCTTTGACTCCTGGGAAAATGGCACCAAGTTCATCTAAAACAACACAGAGACAGCAACCTGCCTCGACACATCAAAAAGAAAATAGGAGAAACAAAATGCAAAGTCAGAGGAAGTCCTGAACCTAATGACATTCATAGGAGATGCAGACATTGATCTGTCACAGAAATAAATCTTCAGAATACTTCTTGGAGTCATACAGGGCATGAGGGAAACAATAGAGGAAATGGATAAAACACTACAATAGAGGAGATAAAAGCTATGCACCAAAGGGAAATACAAGAGTTAAGGGAAGAGGAAACAAAAGCAAATAACAAATTCACAGACCTCCCCAGCAGACTAGAAGAACCAGAGGACCATACCAGTGACCTCAAAAATAACCAGACAGACTTCAACAAACAGTAAAGAAAATCAAACGAAATAATCAGAGAAGTTGAAGAAAATCTGAGAACAATGCCTGTTGCTATGAAGAGGGACATTGGAATAATTGGACTACCGGAAAAAGACACAACGAAGTCAATGGCAAAAATAGCGAGTGAATTGCTAGAGGAAAACTTCCCCTGCTTAATGAATGAAAATCAGGCAAGCATTCAGGAAGCCAAAAGGACACCAGCTAGACTGAATCCCAAGAAGAATTTGCCAAGGCATATAATAGTTAAACTACCCAACAATGAGGGGGAAAAAATCATTAGAGCTGCTAGGGAAAAAAATGCTTCCACTTAAAGGTACTCAAATAAGAATATGCTCAGACCTATCAGGGGACACCATGAAAAAGAGGACAGAGTGAAGTAGCATATTCTGAAAGTTGAAAGAAAATATTGCAAGCCCCAAAGTACTCTATGCAGCCAAATTACCTATCAAAATAGATGGAGAAGTAAAACTCTTACGACAGGGAAAACCCAACGAATATGTTCAAAGAAACCCAGCTCTACAAAAAAAAATTGGCAACCCTATATGGGCAAAAGAACAACAATCGCCATGTACAAATAAAAGATGACCACATAGAGCAACTCCACCTAGAGGTCAACATATTAAAAACAGCAACTAAGAGAGCATTGGCTCAATGGTGAAAAGAAGGCAAGAATGAACCCCACAAACACAGGTACAACTCACTGATAAGAAGGAAGGTAGGAAAACACCCAAAACAAAAGGTACAAGATGACATCACAGAGACCACAGATGGAGATAATAACTCTGGATATCAATGGAATGAACTTGCCTTTTTAAAATCAGAGATTAGCAGACTGGGTTAGAAAAACACAACCCATTGATCTGCTGCCTACAAGAAGCACATCTCAAGCTATCAGACAAAAATAGACTATTTTTCTCCTACTCAAAGGTAGGAGAAAAAAATACCAAACAAATGGCAAATCAAAAAGCACAGGTGTTGCAATCCTAATCTCTGACAAAACTGACCTCAGGGTGCAAGCCATAACAAGAGATAAAGAGGGGCACCATATAATGTTCAAGGGAACAGTAAACCAAGAATCAGTGAGCATAATAAATATATATTTATCCAGCAATCAAATGCTCCAAAAGATGAAAAAAGAAATGGCAGATTCAACAATCATAGTGGGCACACCACTCCCCAAGAAAGAAAGAAATTTAACAAGGAGGCTTCAGAAATAAACTCTAAAATTAGGCAACTTGGCCTGAATGGCATTTTCAGAGTGCTTCACCCAAAAGCGAAAAAGTTCTTCTCAAGCTCACATGGCACACACTGGAAGGTAGACCACATGCTGGGACAAAAGTTGAGCCTATGTAAATTCAAGCACATTAAGGTAACTCAGACTTTGCTCTTGGACCACTATGACATAAGGCTGGAAATCAACAAGAGCAAAGAAAACAAGGGCAAACAATTGGAGGATGAATAACTCTCTACTGTAAAATGAGTGGGTACTTGATCAGATCAGAGACAAAATTACGAAGTTTTTAGAAACCAGTGAGAATGAGCATATGATGTACCAATACCTTTGGGACACAGCAAAAGAAGTTATTAGAGGAAGTTTAAAAACAAAAGTTGCACACATGAAAAAGGAAGATAGACTTACAATTGATATGCTGGCACAAAACTTACAGCAGTTAGAGCAGAGTCAACAGGACAATCCTACTAATAGCAAAAGAAAAGAAATAATAAAATCAGGATTGAGATACATGAGAGGCAAACTAAGAAAACAATGCAAAAAATCAATGCAGCTAAAAGCTGGTTCTTTGAAAAAATAACACAATTGATAGACCATTGGAAAACCTAACCAAAGAAAGGAAGGAACGAATTTCAGTAGCCAAGATGAGGGATTTAAAGAGGGTACATTACAACGTACTCTAATTAAATTCAAAGGTTACAAAGTGTAGTATTAAATT
>NW_022103904.1:17483460-17484711 GCF_000313985.2 Echinops telfairi
TATCAGTAGGGTGCAAACCCCTCCTACAGGAGCCTGTCCATTGTCCCCAGAGGCAGGGAGCAGGCCCGCCTGTGGTGGGATGAGACAGCAGTCTGGCAACTGATTGCCTTCAGGGGAGGGCATGCCTGCGCATCTGACTTCCCCCCACAACAAAGTACTACAAAGGCCTGTAGTCCAATAAATTCAATAACTTGGAAGACATCGACAAATAATTGGAAAAACAATACCTAGCTAGACTATCCTAGAATCTTAATAGACCCATGGCAATAGAAAAAGTAGACAAGGTTATCAAGGGATTACCAACAAAAAATCCCTGAGCCAGATGGCTTCACAGGAGAATTCTACCAAGCATTCAGGGAAGAATTGAATCAATCCTACACAAACTCTTCCAGAGCTTAGAAAAAGATGGCAATCTCCTGAACTGTTTCGATGAAGCTAGTATAACACTAATACCTAAAGCAGGTAAAGATCCCACAAGAATTGAGAACTACAGACAGATATCTCTAATGAACATCTGTGCAAAAATCCTCAACAAAGTACTAGCCAATAGAATACCAAAATATATAAAATGAGTAATTCAACATGACCAAGTGGGATTCATTCCAGGGATGCAGGGATGGTTCAACATCCAAAGTCCATCAGCATTATTTGCCGCATTGACATGAAAAGGGATAAGAACCACATGATAATATAGATAGATGCAGAAAAAGCATCCAACACCTATTCCTGTTCAAAACACTCAAAAAGATAGGAATGGAAGGAAAAGTCCTCAATATAATACAAGCTATGTAAAAATCCAACAGCCAGCGTGGTAGTCAGTGGAGAAAACACAAAAACAATCTCACTGAATAAAAGGATGTCCCTTGCCCCCACTTTTATTTAACATCATACTGGAGAGCCTAGGTAACAACATAAGGCAAAGGAAAGATATCAAAAGTATTCATCTGGGCTAGAAAGAAGTGAAAGTATCATTATTCTCAGAAGATATGATTTTATATATGGAAAACCCCAAAGCTCCACAAGAGGAGTGCTGGATGTGATAGAGGAAAATGACAGAGTGGCAGAATACAAGATCAACAAACAGAAGTCTATCTGACTACTATATACATTGGATGAGACCACAGAAGAAATCCAAAAGGTAGTACCATTCACAATAACCAAGCACAAACTGAAATATCTAGGGATATACCTAGCCAAAAAAAAAGTTTGAATGAAGAAAATTACAGAACATTAATACAAGAAACCAAGAGT
>NW_022103904.1:17485917-17488274 GCF_000313985.2 Echinops telfairi
GAACGGATTGAAAAACTGTGGCACATACATATGACGGAGTTCTACGCATCCCTAAAAAGCAGTGATGAACGGGTGAAGCACATCTTTGCATGGGAAGAGTTGGAGGAAATTATGCTAAGCAAAGTAAGCCATGAACAAAAGGACAAGTACAACATGAGTCCACTAAAGTACGCTTAAAAAGAGCAAGGAGCAAAGGGGAAAAGCCACTAAATGCATAAATTCCCAGGGCAAGGTTTAGGCATTCAGGGTGCAGGGTGGATGGGGTGGGGGTGGTGTCAGACTCAATCCAGGGATGCATATGGCAGCCAACTAAAAAGGAAGAGAAAAGGGGGGGGGGAAGAATGTGGGCAGTGGGGGCACAGGGCATTTAACCACCCATGGGGAAGGTATTGTTTATGTCTCCACAGGAAAGGGAAAAAAGGACCAGACATCAACCTGGTGCACCAACCCTTGAGGGCAATGTATTGGCAAAAAGCAGTGAACTAACATAAGTCTGCGGAACCAACCCCAATCCCAGCTATGTCAACCTCTCTCCTCAGAAGATTGTACTACAGAGGACAGCACTGAAGATACAACATGGGGAGAGGAGTGTTCTGCTCAGATTTCACAGGAACAAACTAAGAGGGATAGAGAGAACAAGAGAGAACTAAAGCCTGACCTACCAGTCCCTGAGGACAACATTCTTGCTCAGAGCAGCCAATGCAAACAGGGGACCACAGGGCCAGCCTCCCTACAAGACATGGCATCCCCTCACTGACCTATAATGCTATAGGAAACAGCCCTGGAGACAGTGCGGGAATTGTGTCCAGCCTGACACCCCACACAGGTCAAAACATGAAGGGAGCACAACAGAGCAGCAAGGGAAGCAAAGCAACAAAATCCCTGAGGAATCCCGAAAATAGACTTTGGACTTGGGGATCAAAACTTGGCAGCTGATCAAATCCAATCGGAAAACATTCATAACAGTAAGCAGACAGACCTGGAACTATTTATAGGCTCCCCTACCCCTTCATGTCTTTCTATATAAATAGGCAGGTTAAACAATCCTGAGGAGAAAATAACAAGACTGATAGTTCCAAGGGGTCATGGGAGAAGGGGAGTGGGGGAAAAGGAGAGGGGAGCCAACAAACTCAGGGACAAGGGAACAACAAGTGATCTAAAATTGATGGCAAGGAGGGTGTAGAATGCCTGGTAGGGTATGAGCAAGTGCAATGTAGCTGAGAGAAATTACTGAGAGCCAAATAAGGCTGAACGTGATAGTGGGACAAGAGGAAAGTAAAAGGAAATAGAGGAAAGAACTGGGAGGCAAAAGTCATTTATAGAGGTATAAATATAGGCATGAATATAGGTAAATATATTAATATATAACAATAGGGATATAGGTCTATGAACATATATTTATATGTTAAATATTAAGGTAGCAGAAAGACATCGGGCCTCTAGTCATGTCCTTCCTCAACACAAGAACACTTTGTTCTAGTAACCTGACATTCTGTGATGCTCACCTGCCAGACACAGTCACTGAAAACACTATGGGTGCATAGCAAATGTGAAGAAAGCTGATGGTGCCGGCTATTACAAGATATAGTGTCTGGGGTCCTAAAGGCTTAAAGTTAAACAAGTAGTCATCTCTCAAGGAAACAACAAAGCCCACATGGAAGAAGCAAACCAGCCTGTGTGGTCATAAGGTGTTGATGGAATCAGGTATCAGGTATCAGGCATCAGAAGACCCAAAACAAACAATCTTATAAATGAGAATGATGAGGGTCAGCACGGAAACCCAAAGCTCATCTGTAGACAATTGGAAATCCCTTCACTGAAGGGCAACAAGGAAGGGACAAGTCAGCCAGTATAGCACTGATGAAACACTCACCATTTCTCTAGTGTTTAATGTTTTCCCACCACCACCACTATCATGACCTCAGTTCTCCCTTACAAATCCAGGTAGAACAGAGCATGTACACCGGTACAGATAAGAGCTCTCGACACAGAATCCAGGGTAGATAATCTCCTCAGGAGCAGTAATGGAGTAGCAATACCATGAGAACAAGGGGAAGATGCAGGGAGAAGGGAGAGATAGAGGGAACCAATTTCAATGATCAACATAACACACACACAAACACACACACACACACACACACACACACAGGAGGGTGACAAACACCAGAAATGTGTGTGAAGGGAGACAGCAGACAATGTAAGATATGAAAATAATAATTTATCATTTTTCTTTTTTTTTAAATCAACTTATTGGGGCTCATACAATTCATCAAAATACATAGATCAATTGTGTAAAGCACATCTATACATTTGTTGCCCTCATCATTCCCAAAATTCGCTTTCCTCTTGGATTCCCG
>NW_022103904.1:17490309-17497316 GCF_000313985.2 Echinops telfairi
ATCATTTTTCAAGGGTTCACGTAGGTGAACGTGTGGGGGAGGGAGGGAAAAAAGAGGAGCTGATACCAAGGTCTGAAGTAGAAAGAAAATATTTTTAAAATGATGATGGCAACGTATGTACAAATGTGCTTGATACAATTGATGTATGGATTGTTATAAGAGCTCTAAGAGCCCCCAATAAAATTATTTATTTAAAGAAAAAAACAGCAAACAGAAATTTACTCTTTAAAAGCTTTAGCAATGAGAGAGCTTGCCACTTCAACCCCAGATTTTTTTCACTCCAAGTGCACAAAAAGGTACTTAAATACAACTGCTAATTAGATCAGGCACAACCACAAGCTGAAAGGTTAGTGGATTGAAGCCACCAAAAGACATCTCAAAAGACAGATTTCTCCATCTACTTGCCAAAGGTCACAACCTGGAAGACCCTTTGAAGTAGTTGAATTCTAGTACATAAGTCAGAATTAACAGTTAACAATGCTTAGCCACTTAAAAATTGTCAACAAAACTGTTACGACCACTAGAAGTCATTAATATTAACTCTGCCATGTATGCTTCTTTCAATATATAAAGTATATATCACTTATAGTGTTGGTCACAATGCCAATGAGTTTTCCCACTTGATGTTAATTTTGTTGACAGACAAATTTCTGCGTCATAACTTAACATGTTACTACAGGAACAGCTTAAACCAAAGTATTCTCCCTAGAAAATATTTCAAATGTTCCTGAGTCAGCATTGATGCAATGTTTACCATCATGGTCACTCGAAGCTTTCAGTGTTTGGGTAGTACCATTCACAATAACCAAGCACAAACTGAAATATCTAGGTATATACCTAGCCACAAAAAAAAGGTTTGAATGAGGAAAATTACAAACCACTAGTACAAGAGACCACGAGTGACCTCCACAAATGCAAGAATATCCCATGCTCCTAGATCAGAAGACTTAAAATAGTTAAGGTACTATAAAAGTTACCAGAGATCTGTTCAAAGATAGTACCAAGACATTTTACTACAAGCCAAGAAGAGTCAGCTTGACAACTTGACAACATCAGGTTTTATCTAAGTTTCAAACAAATTCTGAGGTATAGGTGTAGATTTATGTGACATTTCAAAATATTCTTGCAACAATTATGTTCTCTCGTGAGCCTTCACTTTCACGGTATGCACTAGCTGTCCTAGCCATGGCTGCAGTTTCAGCTTCTGGGCGTTCAGCTTGGAAACACAGCTATAGCAAGAAGTGATGCTTTGTCATTGATTTGCATTGTGACAGACCAGACTCAGATATTTTAAATTCCCTTTTATGAGGACTGTTATTCCTTTCATGAACAAAGTCTTTTCTGTTTTAACTTTTTTTAACACTATCCAGAAATTAAGGGGGGAAAAAACACTTTTAAAGTAATATGGGTTTTGATAGAATTAGAGAAGACACATGTCTCAAGTGGATTCTGATGGTGGGATTGGTGGGGTGGGGCCCATTTCTTCCATTTCACACAGTTATACAGGTTCCAGGCAGCAGCACACACTACAACTGCAAGAGGAGATTCCCAAGAAACCCGAGAAACTGAAAATGGCGATGGACAGTTCTATCCCACGAGTCAGGAAAGGGTTGCCTGGCTATTTAATTTATAAGCAACCTAACCTAATTCCAGAAGAAAACTAGCTCAGAGAAGATATGCGGGCCCACATGCTGCAAAGAATAACGTAATGCTGTATAGAATGTCTTGTTGATAATCAGTGCATTGAGTTAGTTCCAACTCACGATCACCTCAAGCACAACACCTCAAGCATCTTCACCATCAGTGTTGTGACCACTAAGTATTGTGAGTGTTTCCAAATGAGGAGGCTTATCTTCCAGCACAGGGTTTGTTTGGGGAGGTGGGTGGGTGGGGGTGCTTTTGTTTTGTTTTGCTGATTCCGAATCATAAGGTTTTCATGGACTGATTACTGCAAGTTGATCCATGGGTCTTTCTTGCTAGTCTGTCTTAGCTTGGAGGCTCCACTGAAATTGGCCCACATTTGGTTATCCTGCTGGTATTCAAAATACCAGTGGCATAACTTCCAGCATCACAGCAACCTGCAAGCCACCAGTTTGGCAAACTGAAAGATGAGTGGCGGGATTAGTGTATAGAGTCCTCTGATTTTACAAAGAGCTTTCCCGCATATAGATAAAAACAAAGCTAATGTTGTTGCTACTGTCAAGTTGATGCCAACTCATAGCGACCTCATGCGTGCAGAGTAGAACTAAGTGCTCCACGGTCTTTTCGAGGCTGTGGGGGCTCAGATATAGATCACTAGGTTTGCTTCCAAGGGACCTGTGTGTGTAACACCCACTCATTAAGAGCCAACTCTGTACCACGTGCTGCTCCGTTAGTCTCCACTTTATAGAAAAGGCTGCTGAGCCCTGGTGGACTAGCAGTTTATGCATTGGGATGCTCCCCACAATTCAAAATCACCAGCAACCCCAAAGGAGGAAGATGGGGCTTTCTACTCCCATAAAGAGTTACATTCTCAAAAGCTCAGAGGGTACTTCTACCCTGTCCTATGAGTTGGCAATGAATCACAAGGATATGATATCTACTTCTCATGACAGTGGTGCAGAACCAGGCAATGCGTCTTTCCTTGTGCATGGGATTGCTATGAGTCAGAGGAGACCTTACAGTAGCTAGCAACAACAAGAAAGGTCACAGGATAAACAATAATTGTCTTATATATACAAATATAACACATCGCTCAAAAATGCAGCTCTCCCATGGTTTTCCTTGGGGTTGGTCTATAAAGGGCAGATGAAACCCTCTCTAGGTTTGAACTTTGCATGAGGCATTTTAACTAGATTAAGTCTTTTGAAACGATGGAGAGGTAAAAAATACTGTCCATTGACTATTGTTTAGGATAAAGTGATAAGCGATCCTTGAATCGCTTGGGATCTAGTCTATCAGAGGGGAATAGACAATTTTCCAAATGGAAGGTCTGCTGCTGAATCTCCTAGAAACTTTGCAGCCTTGGGCACATCCAAATTCCGGACCTGAGTTTTGTGATCTATAAAATGGGAATGGAAAAATACCTTTAGCCTTTTGTTCTCAGGGAAGTAAACATAAGGAAAAGAAATCAAACTCCCAAATTAGAACCTGATGTGGAAAGTCTTTAAATTAATGTTTACATATTAATTTATATATTAATTTCCCCAAATCATGTGTTGAAATATTTTTCTCTTTAACCTACTAGGTAGTAAGCTATTCATACACACTTTTTAAAAAAAATATTTTATGCCTCAGGTCAAAAAATAAAAAGAAAATGTGACCATTGCTTTTTTCTCCTTTCGGGCTGGGAAGTCACGGAAAAAAATAGTTGTGTCAGAGAAGAAGGGGCAGCAAAGAAGGAGGGGAGAGGAGGGACAGAGAAAGAAGGACAAAAATGAGACAGGGGTGGGGGGGCGGAGAGGGGGCGGGCACAGACGCGGTAGGAACAGCTAGGGAATTGGTGGGGCCCAGCACAAACTTAAAGCATCAGGTCACCAGTTCAAAACGGGATAGAGAGATTTTCGGGTAGTAAGGGCAGAACATTAAACCGAGAGCCCGTGCGACGGCCGTGGCACCCTCAGGAAAGGGCCTGGCACGGGGTTACACAGGAGCACAGGGCTGCTGAAGTGCCCCAAAACCCACGGGATCCCAGATCCCTCTGCTGTCTCCCAGAGGGTGGGGCTCACCTCTGGAATGGTGAGTGAACGGTGCCTTCCAGCGCAGAACTGCTCTGCTTTGTACAAGGACACGTCCCAGGCGCTTGTTAGAGCCCGCGGGGCCGACACGCTCAAAAAGGAGCCTGGTTCCGCCCACTCTTCGTATTGGAAGCGGGGATCCTTCGGAAAAGCCGCGCTCAGACACAGCGCCGTTCGCAAGCCTCGCGGCACCACCTCCTGGCAGAGGGAGCCAGAGGCACCACCTCCTGGCAGAGGGTGGCAGCGGGCTCCTGGTGACACTTCTGCAGGGGGTGTGGGGTGGGGTGGGAACACTATAAACAACCTGATGTAGGATCTGTTCCCTTATCCTGACTCCAAAAATGAGAAAGTGGAGGAGGACCGGCCAGGTGAAGATACAAAGTAGTTGTAAAGATTAAATTATAAATGGTACTATGCTTTAACCCCTATATTAATAATGGGTTTGAAAATCTGACATTTATTTAGCACTCTGTCTGATAGGAATTTTATTCACTTATTTCCTTAACTATCCTCTTGGGGAATCATCAACATTTCTTGGCTGGTTTAGAGGAGGTAATCGTTTTGAAAGTCACAGATTAACCCGTTAGTGATTGGGCTTTTATTCATTAACTCTGACACTGGCAAACGAAGACTTGATTTAAGTTAGGTCTACACTGGGTGACAGGTGAACCAAATCTAACCAGCTGGGTTAGAGGTGATGCACAAGCTTCAATCTTTGTACACTATGTGGGTTATGGAGAGGCCCTGGTTTAGAAGTTACAAGTTTAATCTCACTAGAATTTGAACATAAGGTTTATTCTGAGGCATGGAAGGCCATGTTGAATACAGAGAGGGGAAAATGTATGGAAGAATCTAGGTACAATGGGGCTTATAAAGAGATTAGAAAAATCTCAGTGCATCCAGTAGCGCCCCACTGGACAAAGTAGAACTGCTCCTGCGGGTTTCCAAAATGGCCAATCTTCATCAGAGTAGAAAGTTTTCCAACCACTGACCTTGCAGTTTGCACCAAATGTGTAATGCACCAGGGCACATTCTTATAAAGAGAAAGGGGGGAGGAGGGTATCTAGATCATAATTGATTAAACTCTACTCTCCCCCTTTACTGAAATCACCTGAAAGCAATCTACAGTTCACCCTTGAAGTTCACAAGTCCACTAATACGCTGATTTTCATTTTTGAACCGTTTTATTGGCATAGAGTTTAGGTATCATACAATCCAATAGTTCAACCGCATCAAGAAGAGTTGTACCATCCTAGACCAGAGGAGGTACACTGGTACAGATAGGAACTGAAAATTCAGGGAATCCAGGACCAGTGATGAGCCCCATAGGACCAGTGGTGTGAGTGGCAAAACAGGGAGGGTAAAGGGAGAATGGGTAGGAAAGAGGGAACCGATTACATGGAACTGTGTGTGACCTCCTCCCTGGGGGACAGACAACCGAAAAGTGGATGAAAGGAGACGTCGGACAGGGCAAGATATGACAAAATACCCATTTATAAACTATCAAGGGCTCATGAGGGAGCGGGGAGCGGGGAGGGAGGGGAAAAATGAGGACCTAATGTCGGGGGTTTAAATGGAGAGAAAATGTTTTGAGAAACGATGTACAAATGCGCTTTACACAATTGATGTGTGTATGGATTGGGATAACAGTTGTATGAGCCCCTAATAAAATGTTTTAAAAAAAAAAAAGAGTTGTACCATCACCGCCAGAATCCGTTTCAGAGAAATTCTTCCTGACACTCACTTTTATTACCTCCCCAGCTCCCCTCAACCTCTCCTGCCACACACCAAGGAACCATTCATCCAGTTACAGTTCTGCAGATTCACCGACCTGGACGTCATTTCTAGAAAAACCTTTACAAATACATAAACCAACAACAATAACAGAGTAAAACAGATAAAACCTCAATTGAAAATAAAACATGAAATAGTAAAAACTGGAACAAATTTAAAATGGATCATAAAGGAGACCACATAAGCAGGTGATAAATGTTAACCTAACCGCATCTTCAATAACCCACTTTCCAACACATTCTGCATGATAATATGCTGATTTTCTTAGATGCCATGCGACACTAATCATCTCTGCGTAAGCCTTTCATCTCTCTGGTGACTTACATTTCACAGGTAAGAAAGAATCTTTCCTTTCAATGGTCAGTGAAATTCCTTTCTTCAGAAGAATGGGAATACCAGAACACTTCATTGTGCTCACCTGGAACCTGTATAGAGATCAAGGGGCGGTGGTGCAAACAGAATAAGGAATATTGCATGGTTTAAAATCAAGAAAGGTGTGAATCAGTGTTGTTTCCTCTCCCCATACTTAATAAATCTGTGTGCTGAGCAAATAATCAGAGAAGCTGGATTATGTGAAGAAGACGGCAGCATCAGGATTGAAGAAAAGCTTATTAACCTCAAATATACAAGCAACACAAAATTGCTTGCTGAGAGTGAGGAGGTAGGGCTTGAAAGATGAAGATCAACAATTCTGGCCTTCAATATGGATTACAACTTATTGTAAAGAAAACCCAAATCCTCACAACTGGAACAACAGGTAACATCATGCTGAATACAGAAAACATTGGAGTTGTCAAGGATTTCACCTTGCTTGGATCCACAATCAATGCTCATAGAAGCAGCAATCAAGAGGTCAAACAACACACTGCATGGGGTAAAGCTGCTGCACAAGACCTCTTTAAAGTATTGAAAAGCAAGGATGTTAGTTTGAGAACTAAGGTGCGCCTGACCCAAGTACCCCATAGGCATGTGAAAGCTAGACATTGGATAATGTGTTAAGTAGGTTTATTGGGTCAACCTGGCCAATAAGAACATGTGGGATTAACAAGGTCATAGTTTGATTGGAGGGCAAAGAGATAAATGGGTTGGAGATCCCTGCCTCTCTCTCTCTTGCTCTCTGGTGATTGGACCAATGTGAGACTGCCTTAGCTAGTTCTCTGCCTCAACTTGTGAGCTAAACTACCTGTGGGACACCCATCCCGTGGATCATGTCACAAGAGCTTAAGGTTCCTTTGAGACCTGTTTTGCCAGACTGCTGGTGTAATTACCGCAGAATGATGTAGAAAATCCCAACAAGCCTATAACAAGAAGAAAGCGATCTAGTAATAAAAAATACCTCCCAACATCCAAAAGGCCAGGTCCAGATGGTTTCACTGTGGAATTCTATCAAACATTTAGAGAAGAATTAATACCAATTTTATATAAACCATTCCATGATATACACAATGAACACCCAATGGTCCAATATGGGCAGTATACTACCAAACTCATTTTATG
>NW_022103904.1:17497687-17515774 GCF_000313985.2 Echinops telfairi
ACTAAAGGGTGTTTTTTCATGTCCTCTATGCTCTAACTACGAAAATATTTGATTTACAAATAAGGAATCCTACTTTGCGGAATTTAATTTATCACGGTAGGGTCTAGAACCGATTAACCGCGATAAATGAGAGTTCACTGTATAACTCTGATACCGAAACCAGGCAACGACATCAGCAGAATTGAACATTACAACCCATATCTCTAATGTATGTAGGCATCAGGATCTTAAATAAAATCCTAGCCAACAGAATTAAACAAAGCTTAAAAATGCATCAGAATCAAGTGGAATTCATACCATAGATACAAGGATGATTTCATATTAGAAAAATAATGTAATTCACCACATAAACAAAATAGAGAAGCTTGATATGATTATGTCAATTGCTATAGAAAAGGCGTTTGATAAACATCAACATCAATTCCTGATAATGAATTGATAAACATTATCAAACACTCAATAAACTAGATATAGTAGGGATATTTCACAACATAAGAAAAGCAATATATGTGAAACATATATGTTATCAAGAAAGACCAATCCCTGGACAAGGATATCATGCTTGGTAAAGCAGATGGGCAGTGGATAAGAGGAACACCCAGGACAAGATGAACTTACACAGTAGGTACAATGGCATATTTGAACATAACCACAATTGGGAGGAGGGCCCAGGACCAGGCAGCACTGTGTTCTCTTGTGCATAGGGTTGCTATGAGTTGGAACCAATCCAGCAGCACCTGACAACACCAAGTGAACTCTCTTAACCCTTAAACCCGCATGAAGGGTCCTTATGAATTGCCATCAATGATGCTGAAGGGTGTCCCTTGGAGCAGAGAAGTCACGGCTTTATAAGAAAACAATTGAATTGTTTGGTACATGTCATCGATTGGTGCCTGCAGCTTGGGTTGCCCACCATTTCAAAATAAACCAATTCAGGATAAGGCTAAGGATGATTTGCGTTTACATCCACGAGACATACTTAAGTGAAGGGAGATGGAGCACAGTCTATCAATCAGGTCTTAGTCTGATGACACCACCCCTAGGGATGTGGACACTGGTACAGGACAGAGACCCTGAGCAGAGCTAAGCCTTTTTCCCCTTTGTCTTCTGGATCTGGTCTTGCATCTGATTCTTTGATCTCCTGTGTGCCCCCAGCCAATCCCAGGAACAGTCAGCAGACTGCTGGCCTTGGATTCATTTGGCTCACCTCGGATTCATTTGGCTCTGCATCCTGTGGCCCTCCTGCTTCTATATCCTGATTCCCTTTGGTCAGCTTCCACAGGGAAATGAGCCAGAGACTTCAGCTCACATCCCACCTATGTACTTGAACTAGACTGCACTCACCTACTTCTACAACACTGTAATCTTTTTCTTAATATAGATCTATTTCCATATATATACATATACAAGCTTCACTGGGTTTTCTTCTGCAGAGAACCCAGCCTAATACATTTGGTACCAGGAATGGTTCCAGAGAAACCAAATCATTTAGCTGTCTAAATTGGTTCTCAAATCGAATTAGGCCTAAAGGCAGTAAGAATTCCACCTCTGTGTGTAAGTAGAAAGAAACCTGTCACTATTAGTAAAGAGGACACTTTACTAATGTTTTTTTACCATGTTTCTACATGGCGTGAAGTGGTGAAACTAATCTTTAAATTTTAGCTGCCATTGAGCTGGTTCCAATTCATAGAGACCCTGCATGTACAACAGGATAAAATACTGCACGTGGTCCTGCACTGTAAGCAATTAACACATCAATAGAGGAAGTGTTGGTGCGAAGCGGAAACTCTAGGTGATGGTGTATTTGACAGCTTACTATAATTTTATCAGAATCAGAAATCTAGGGAAGCTGGTTCTTTGTACTACTTACAAGAAACAAACTGATAAAGAAAAAGGATGAACTTAGAGCTTGTGCCTGACTCAAAGCCAAAGAAAAAAAAATCTCAGGGCCTCCACTTATGTCGTGAAAGAAACTCTTCTCTCTTTTTGTAACAGAAATGATATTGCTGAAAATTATCCTATGTCAAATTATAACATCAGCTTAATTCTCAGACTTAAAAAATGTCTGATATTGAAGTGAGGGCATTGATTGTAAAGAAATGGGACCCTGAAACTCGGGATGGAGATAGATGGGCTGATTACAGAGAAAATGCGGACATTGAGCCCCTGCATTCCATGGAGGCACTTCTGCCACCAGCAGCACCCTCCCATCTGAAGATATTAATCCACTCTCAGTAAAACCACTATCCCCTGCCCCTCACTATACACACACACACTTGAGGAGAATAACCCATCAATGCCTGCTGATATGGCACCTAGACTGTATCTGGATCATTGCCTGAGATAATGCTGCATGTTCTCAGAAAACAACCCCCCCCACACACACATTAGTCCCTTTAGACTTATAACTATACTTAAATCACAGTGAGTCCCCAAGGGAGAGATCCCAATGGTGATCCAGGGGAAAGTATGCTGTAGTTCAAAAGAACTACGAGAGTATTCTAATACGTACAGAGAGAAACGTGAATAATATGTGCAGGAATCATTACTATGGGTGTGGGATAATGGTGCAAGGAACATAAGATTGGATCAGTGTGAATTTACCGATATGGGCCCACTAAGTACAGACTTGTCATCCAGTGTCTAAAGCTTGGGTGGTGAGATGGCCTACACTAACCCAAGTTCAAGTGCCAGACCTACCCTGATATACTTTAGAAGAAGGTACCCAAAGGCTTAGAGACATTGACATGATTTATCAGCATACACCCAAAGATCCACGGAGAAAGTGTTCAGAGGACACACTTCTTACCAAAGCATTCAAAAACATTTGTGAAGGTAGAAGTCTCAGCATCTCTGAAGACTTGTGATAGTTATTTTATGTCAGCCAGGCTTGACAGTGAGAATTGCCCCAACTGAATTAAGACATTTGCCTGCAATGGGGCTGATTGGGCCCATGGGGGTAGAGGTCAAGTGGCAGCACTGGAGCAGCAACGACAAAGTAGGTGTGGTTTCCATAATGGACAATAGAGTCAAAGTAGTAATCCGAATAGCCTGACTCAAAGGAGCCTATGGCGTAGGCAAGGTGTCCGAAGGAGTGGAACATACGGGAAACCTACTAAATATTTACTTGTCCTGTACACGCAGAAAAAGTGTAGATCACGTAAACAATAGTCTGACTCAAATCAATTCCCCATCGAGTCAGTTTACAGACCCATACACCTTGAATGGAGGAGAGGCCTGGTTCCTGTGGGGATGGACTCCACTATACCACCAGAGGTTTATATTGGTCATCTTTTCTCCTTATCTTTCCGAAAGGGATCTTCAGACTTCCACAAGAGTGACTGTTCATTGGAGAAAAGGAAAGAATTGGACTTGGCCTGGATTATTGGACACTGGTTCTGAATGGAAGCCTATCTCAGGAGACCCAAAATGATTTGAAGGCCTTCTTAGCTCAGGTTCTTCTCACAATGGGTTCAATGGGTCCCCCTGTAGTAATTCTCCAGTTCTAGAATGTAGTTTTAGAATAGACATACTCAGTAGCTGGTAGAATGGTAGAACCGCCCTATTCGATCCCTGAAATATGGAAATGGTGGCTATTACATTAGTAAAACCCAAGTGGAAGCCATTAGAACTGCCTTTGCCTAGGAAATTAATAAAAAGTAATGTCACATTCCTGGAGGAACTGTAGAAATGAGTGCCACCCTCAAAGACTTGAAGGATGCAGGGCGGTGATTCCCACCACATCCCCATTTAACTTGCCTGTTTGGCCTGTGCCCAAATCAGATAGAAGCTGGAGAATGACAGTCGATTGTTGTAAACTTAACCAAATAATGACTTCTATTGCAGCTGTGGTTCCAAATGTGATTTCGTTGCTTGAGCAAATTAATATTTCTCCTGGGACCTGATATGCAGCTATTGTTCTGGGCAATACCTTTTTCTTAAGTCCAGTTTCAAAGGATCACCAGAAGCAATTTTCTTTCAGCTGGCAAGAGCAATAAGACCTATTTACAACTCTCCATTGAGGTTATGTCAACCCTCCAGATTAATTCACAGGAACCTTGATAGCCTTTCCTATCCATAAAATATCATTACATTGATGACATCTTGCTGATTGGACCTAATAAGGAAGAAATATCGATGAATTTATATTTATTGGTAAAACATCTTTGTGCTAGAGGATGGGAAATTAACACAACAAAAATCCAGGTGCCTTACACTTCAGTAAAATGTCCAGTTATCCAATGGTGTAGGGCAGGTTGAGATGTTCCTTTTAAAGTAAAGGATAAGGGACATGGGGGTACAGTGAATGGTGTGACCCTTTGCTGGGCATGCCTACACAGTAGGGTATGATTGGCCCCTCTAGGGTTTCCCTTATGGACTCCAATACATTTATTCCCTTTTGCTTAAAAAATTAAAATTTAAAAGATAAATAAAGGATAAATTATTGCATCTGACCCCTCCCACTCTAAAAAAAGATAACATCTAGTGGGCCATTTTGGATTTTGAAGGCGATATGGTTCTCGTTTGGTTGTGCCACTCCAGGCTATGTATCAAGTGACTTGAACAGCTGCCAGCATTTAGTGGGGCCATGAAGAAGAGAAGGCTCTTCAACAGGTTCAGCCTGCGGTCCAAACCACTCTGCCACTTGGGCCATAAGATCCAGCGGTCGGATGGTGGTTGAGGTGGCAGTGGCAGCTAGAAATGCAGGTTGGAGTCTTTGGGTAGTGAATTACAACAGACCTTTGGGATTTGGGAGCAAAGCTCTGCCATCCTCTGCAGCCAACTGATCCCCCTTTAAAAAGGTCTTTGGCCTATTACAGAGGCTGGACACTTCACTACGGGCCACCAAGTCACCATGTGATCTGAGCTGCTCATCATGAACTGTGTGTTATCTGAGCCCCAGAGTCATAAAGTTGAACAAGCACAGAAGCACTCTATCATGAAATGGAAATGGTGTATACAAGATTGGACTAGAGCAGGACCTGAAGGTATAAATAGGCTGCATGAAGAAGTGGTCCAAGACCTTATGATATCCACTCTTGTCGGAGTACCATCTTTCTCCCAATCTGCACCTCTTGGGTACTTCCTTATGATTAGTTGATTGAGGAAGAAAAAACTAGTGCTTGGTTTAGTGCTGAACAATATGCAGGTACCACTCGTAAATGGAAATCAGCAGCACTACAGCCCCTTTGTGGGACCTCCCTGAAAGAGAGTGGTAAAGTGAATCCCCCCACCCCCCACCCCGATGGACAGAACTTCAAGTGGTACACTTGGTCATTCAGTTTCATTGAAAGGAGAAAGGACCTGTGATGGTATGCTAATTCATAGGTTTTGACCAATGGCTTGGTTGGATGGTCAGAGACTTGGAAGCAACATGATTAGAAAATTGGTAACAAGGAGGTGGGTGGAAGAGGTATGTTGATACATCATTCTGAATGGACCAAAAGTGAAGATATTTGCATCTCTTGTGATGGACTACTGAAGGGTTATGTGGATAGAATGACATGTTCTGTGGAAAATAGTTATGAAAAAAGTGGCCACAGTTAAGCATGGGCACAGCAACGTGGACTTCCACTCACCAAGGCTGACTTGGTTACTGCCACTGTCTAGTGCCCAATCTTCCAGCAGCAAAATCCAACACTGAGCCCAAGATATGGGACTATTCCTTGGGGGGGTGGGGAGGGGGTGCATGGGGATGGGAATCAACCAGCAAACTGGTGGCGGGCAGATTACAAAAGAAAAAGAAGCCTTTTGTTCTTACTGAAAGAGACACAACCCTAGAGACTAATTATCTTTCCCTGCACACAATGCCTTGGTCCAAGCTACCATTCATGGACTTGTAGAATGTCTCCTTCACCGAAATTAGGTCCTGCAAAGTGTTACCTCAGATCAAGGGACTCATTTCACAGCAAATGAAGTGCAACACTGAACCCTTACTCATGGAACCCCCTGGTCATACATGCTCTCCATCATCCTGAAGCAAGTGGCTTGATGAAACAATAGAATGAACTTCTAAATTATGGCGCCAGCTAGGTGGCAGCACCTTGCAAAATTGGGGCAATGTTCTCGAGAGGCTGTACATGCTCTAAACCTGTATCCAATATATGGAGCTATTTCTCCAATAGCCAGGAATGATGGGTCCAGGTACCAAGGTAGTGGGACCACTCACTATTACTACTAATGACCCACTCACCACATTTTTGTTTCCTGTCCCGATAATCCTCTGTTCTCCGGGTCTGGAGATTTAGCTCCAAAGATAGAATATTCCCACTTGGAGACATAACAAAGATTCCATTGAATTGAAAATTAAGAATGGCTGCTGGTTATTTCAGAATCCTCATGCCTCTGGATCAAAAGGCAAATAAAGATAGTATTGCATTGAGTGGTGTGTTTGATCCTAATTACCAAGGGGGAATTGGATTATTCTTGCATAATGAAGGTAAGGAAGAATATGTCTGGAGTATAGGACATCCTTTAGGGCAGCGGTTCTCAACCTGTGGGTCACCACCTCTTTGGGGGTCGAATGACCCTTTCACAGGGGTCGCCTGATTCATAACAGTAGCAAAGTTATAGTTATGAAGTAGCAACAAAAATAATGTTATAGTTGGGGGGGGTCACTACAACATGAGGAACTGTATTAAAGGGTCGCGGCATTAGGAAGGTTGAGAACCACTGCTTTAAGTAGTCTCTTAGTGCTTTAATCATCATGCCCTGTGATTAACGTCATTGATATACTACAGTCCCCAAGTTGTAAATGACTACTGGTAGCCCAGACTCATCACTGTACCAGGCAGATAACTACAACTAGGTGACATACCTGCTAAGGGCAAAGGAAATACAGAAAGGTCATGGAAGATGGTATTTCTAAATATCAGCTCCATGAGCAGCTTCAGAAACAAGGATCATAATTGTTATGAGTCATTTCTATTTGTATATATACATCAAATATTTTTGTTTCGCTCACTTATGAAATATACGATGAAAATGGAGGGTGATTTCAGTTGTATGATGTGAGTTTTATTATGTTAGGCACAAGTGTGATTTTATGTTATCAGTCTTTGTTTGGCGATTACATATGGTTAAGAGCTATGTACTGGCCTCGGGTTGACAAGGAGTTGTCTATGATGGTTAGAATTTATGTCAACTAGACATACTTGGGTAAAGGTAGGGTTAAGCCCAGACTATCAATCAGCCTGTAGATCTGATGATATCTCTTGGGGGGTGGGGGGGTTTGAGGCCTTTGCTTTAAGAGAGACCATGAACAGAGCAGAGTCTCTTTGCCCCTTTGCCTCTTGCTGGATTGGCTCCTGTGTCTAGTTCTTCAATCTGTTTAGTTGCCAGCTGATCCCAGAAGCCAACCATGAACTGCTGACTTGGATTTATTCAGCTTCATGCACGTCTGCATCAGTGGGGGGTGGGGGTGGGGTTGGCTAGTTCGCACTATTGGCAAAACAATACCTAATTTTTTTTTGAGTTTGATGAACCAGTCATTAACATATCACTTCTAACCAGGACTCTCTCTAAGATGGGCAGGTGGGCAGCCACCCAATTTGGAAATCACAAATTTAAGTTCTTTATTCTTCTTCTTTAATAAGCTACTATATTTTTATTCCCGTGCATTTGTTACTTCAGTAAACAAACGTATACTGTAATGAGAAAAAGTGCCACAATAATCAGAAGTTGGCATGTTGTCATTCATTTCAACTTTGTGTTATGCCCCAAAGACCCATGAGAGATTATGAATGAATTATGATGACTTCCCACATCAGATGAGGAGGTCTTTGCCCTGCTTAATGAATAATTTCTATAGAATGTATTTGAATCTGGGGGTCTTTTTCCTAACCCAGACGGAAACAAGAATGGGATCCAGTGCTATCTTTCCCAATAAGGACCCTTCAGAGTTGAGGGCTCTGACAAGAAAGGGGTTTGGGAACTTCATCATCTCCACAGACCCAAGAGTCGCTGTGAGACCCAAGTGTTCTTTTATTTTGAGACCCATGTGTGTTAGTCTAGGTAGACTAGAGAAACAAATTCATAGACACCCACATGTTTATAAGAGGTTTATATACAAGAGCAATTGAATATTGAGAAAACATCCCAGCCCAGTCCTGATCAAGTCCACAAAGTCCGATATTAGCCCATATGTCCAACACCAATCTATAAAGTCCTCTTCAGACTCAAGAAACACATGCAATGACACTGAATGCAGGAAATTTACAGGCCAGTGGGTTGGAAGTCTTTGGATCCAGTGGCATTGTAAGCATTTCAGCGCTGGCAGGGGTCGCCACATGGTTCCTTCAGCTCGGAAACTCTGACTGCTTCAGGATAGCTTCATGTGGCTTCTCCTCAGAAATGTCTCGCAGGGAGTGAGCCTTGTCAGTAGAGAGTCTCCATGGGTGTGAGGACAGAGAGAGATTGAGTCTCCCGCCTCCAAGGAGGAAATACAGGAGTTCCCAGAATCCTCAGGAGAAGGCCATGCCCACATATAGGCTTCATTGGCTAAGACCCGATTGTCAGACTAGACTTCACCCCTTCACTTTTAATCCTCTCAGGTCCCAAATTGACACCAGATTATGTAACTACCACACCATGTTTCAATCTGGCTCTCTGGGACCTTTATTAAATCTTGCTGTATATTCCCCCCTCCCCATCTGTAAATTCTTACCACTGTCTGTTTGTTTACAATTGATACCTCTAGATGTACATAAGAATACCTTTGATAATCCCTTAAAGGTCATGGAAAAACAGCACTTGAACTTGTAAGAAACTGAAATTAGATTCTAGGATATAACTCGTATGTATCTGATGATTCTATTTTGCACCTCTACTAGTGTTTGGTTATGTCTGCAGATTTATAAATTTGTTTATATTTATAATTTTTAACAAAATTTACACATACTGAACTCTAGCATAATAATCATTTCTTTGGCCTTTTTATTCCCCCTTGCACTGCCTTTTACAAATGTTGATTTCCCTCCACAAACTCATGTCAGAACTGTGGAGTTCTGGTTCTGTGTTCAACAAACAGCAAAAGGTGTTGATCTCCACTGGTGATACAGTGTAAGGTTCTTCCTCGATAAATTACTGTCCTGAAAGTTTTCAAATCTGTGGATTCTTGAGGTTTAAAAGCCACTAACATGAAGGGCACAGCAGCACCAGTAAAAACCAGTCTGGAAAAGCTGGCTAGAGGACAGAAGCTGTAGGCTGTCTGCTTTGTTAAGGATGGGAGACGTACATGCCTCATGGAACCGAACACAACACTTCATTGGTGGTAGAGCAAGTAGCATTTCTGATTTGATCAGCAGAAACTTGATATAAAGCCATCTGTTTTGAAAAGTGTAGTAAAATATAAATAGATATTGGTCATTTCTATTGGACTAAAAAGGCCTTAAAACAAATAAATTCTTCTCAGTTGCTTTCTCTGAAAATCTTATGAAGCATGCAAAAGTAGCCAAGAAAATAGAATTTTAACGTGAATGGTATTGTTAAATTAGCTGATAATATTTCTTCAGAGAATTTACTCTAATTTATTTCAAAGATAAATAAATGATTATTTGGTTTAGATAGTCTCACTATTACTGAGAATTAATGAAATAAAATTCATTTTGACAGAGGTTCTTCTGTTTATGACTACCTTGAATGTGAAATCTTTTCTAGTAACCTGAATTCAACATTATGGAATGTGTTTTATTTAAGGAAAAGAGGTAATTTTGTCTTAAAGTAAAACTAGTTGATATATTCTTAAATGGCTAAATTTAGATTTGGGAAAATGGGAAATGTTTGGATTAAAAATTAGAATATTTAAACAAACTTTGCTATCAGTAATCGTGTTTTGTGGTATACGGATCCTTTTTCCAGTTTTAGGGAATTTACTGATAATAAAATGCAGACTTTTAGAGAAAGAATAATATATTGATATGCACAAATACATTCAGGTCTGCTAGTAGATGTTCTGATTCTGCCATTGAAAGGGTCATAAGAGATGAACAATAGGTGTCAGGGAGCCAGCCCCTAACAGATCATCACAGACCCGGTAGGCGCAACTTTACGGCGATAATAAGTAAAGATTACAGTGACGTCATAGAGAGCATGAGAGAGAGGAGAGAGATTGGAATAGTGGAGTCAGACGCATTTCATGGTAGCATGCCCACCTCTGCTCCCCGTGGTGGTACAGCGGAGGAGAGAGAGTGTGTGGTTTATTACTAACAAGGCTTATATATCTTTTGGGGGTGTGCAAGCCCCCTAATTACAGGTGAGGACATACGTCACAGGAAGGGGTTGTGCGATAGGTAATACAGTGATGAGAGGGAGACGATCTAGGGGTATACACACAATAGGAAGGGGAGGGAATTGTGGGTGCACATGTGACAAGACGGGCGGATCCTAGATTCAGGATGGCTGCCTACCTTTGAATGTCACTGAACAGGTTTGACCACTTCTCTGGTTTTCCATGGAATCCATTACTATCCTTATCAGTAGGGTGTGAGCCCCACCTACAGTGGACCAGATGCCTTCAGGGAGAAGTAACCCATTGTCCTTAACAGCTGGGAGAGGGCCCCACCTGTGGTGGGACCAGACAGAAGTCTGAAGGCTGAATGCATCTGACCTCCCACCACGTGCTGGCAAATAGTCTCTAATGTTTGGCATGTCTTTGGGGGAGACAAAGCTGGGGAAAAGTCTTTTTATATCCCACAAATAGGGACACTGTTTAAAAGATCATTATTATACCTGTCTGGTAACATTTGGTTGTTCAGGTTTGATTGCTTAAGTTTCCAGGTGCCCTG
Organism: Echinops telfairi; assembly: GCF_000313985.2. Classification (NCBI taxonomy): domain Eukaryota; kingdom Metazoa; phylum Chordata; class Mammalia; order Afrosoricida; family Tenrecidae; genus Echinops; species Echinops telfairi. The sequence goes on from NW_022103904.1 coordinate 17,508,472, forward strand.
TTTCTTTTGCCAATCCCTGCAGTCATGATGCAGGAGATGCTGGGGAAATAGCTGAAGAGTAGCCATGCTGTTCGAGGAACACGTGGCTTTACCATCTTCTTGTTATGCACCCAGACTGTCCCCAGACGCAAACGTGTTTCCTTTGTCCCATGTCTCCCCAGGTAAAGGCCAAGTACTAGTGTCCATCTGTACTTCCAGCCCCAGCTTGTTCCCATCTTGGTGTTTGAAAATGACCACACACCCACCTGCAGATGTCCAACTCTTTCTGGAGGCAGTGAGAGGCCACCGACAGATGCTGTCAGTCCTTCCCACCTACTGACCCTGTGCCTTGTGCCTCCATCCCTTGCCATTTGGACAATGTCATGATGGGACACCAATCCCACATTTCCCCTTTGAGTGGTCCCCCAAGGGGGGTGGGGGGCGGCAGTTCACCTGCATTTGTTTCTCCGGTCCTCTTCTTTAATATACCATTTGATTTCTGGTTATGAAATCAGATGCTAATAGGAGAAAAAAAGCCAAACCAACCTTCCCCATCCATATACAATCAATTACTAGACACTAAATCATTGGATGAAAAGGGAAAAAAAACCTAGAAATTTTAAATGTGGTTCTAGCTTTACAACATTGTCTGATACAATTACAAACTATGTTCCATGGTCAAACATTTCTTCTTCTTTTAAAAAAATTTATTTAAAGCACTACTCTTTGTTCTTAAAAGGTACATCCCATTGGGAAAGAAAGCACAGACTGGCCCAGCCTTGGGGGCAGAAGTCTCTACCTTCTGACTGAGCAGCACTCCTTCCTTCCACGTCCACGTCCGTTCTCGCCCTTGTGCCTCACCCACTCTTCTACCTGCTCTCGTTTTCATTCAGGTGGTGAATGTGACATGACCTGACATTTACATCCCGTGCTTGACAAACTCAACCTTCCACTTGACGGGATACCACTGCGCTCTAAAGCATTAATTATTGAACTTAGTGTGAAAAAGGTTTTGATGACAGTTACTGCAAACATATATATAAACTCACCACCATGGCAGTGCCCCTTTCTTTTTATCTCTCCCATATGCTGGTTTAGTCATCTGCCTCCATGTGACACACCATGGGTGTCTCTGGGAACATCAAGCACCTTATCCTCACCACAGCCCCTCCTCCTCCTTCCCACCCCTCCAATGCCCCCCCGAGTCAGGCTGTCTGACTCCTGTCCACAGTAGATGCTGACCCTGCCCGATGCAGCCTCAGGACCAGGTAGTCAAATCCACCACTGAGTCACTGTGGACTGACCTGCAGGAGGGATAACAAGAGAGCATCTGCACCTGTCCTGGGATGGACAGTGGTCACAACAGGCCAGGCAGTGGGCTGAGGGGGCACAGTCCACGGGACACTCCTATCCAGAGGAAAGCAAACCAAAGCCAGACCCCAAGACAAGCCGTTATTATGAGCTTCACTCTTTCTGGGGAGAATTGACATCCACTAGTGAGCCCCCTCCATATACAGACTCTCCACACCGCATGCCGTCTGTCTTCACAATGATCCTGTGAGTTCAGTACTATAGAAAAGGAAACAGAGGTCAAGGCAAGAGAGTTGCTGACACAGGATTTGCTAATCTGTCATCTGAATCTACAAAATCCTCACAGATATGCACCCGGTCATGCTGCAGGGATGTCTGTACTTCAGTGAGAAAGCAAGTGTTGTCTAAACTTTGGAACTCCCCTGAGGCATAGGGCTCTACGAGATCAACTGTCAACTAAATCCTGTCAGTAGACAGCTAAGTTCCCATGAAGTTTCAGACACACACACACACACACACACACACAGTGGGAGGAAGCTGGTTCTCCCACTATTTATACAATCATTTTCATAGTTCATTACTCAATGTTAAGTTGTGTTTCTCTGACTTCTCCTTTGGTTATAATATCTGCCTCACTGTAGGGGGAAATTGTCAGAGTAAAATTATGAATGTTCTTTTCTTGATTGGTAGAGAGATCTTTTGTTGGCAGGGCTGATTTCCTTCCCCAACATACATATTCATTATATCTGTATGAATCATTCCTCTCTCTTCCTGCTTTGGGGGAATATTATCTTTAACTACTGCAATATAATTACTTAGTCATCTTCTAGCCCAAGTCCTCCATTTGTAAATCCTCTATTAACCCCAAACCAAACTCCCTGCCATTGAGTCAATGCAGATCCACAGAGACCGCCTGCGGGTTTCCAAGGCTAACGGAAAGACTAGGGAACCCTAGTGGAGCTGCTGGTGGTTTCAAACTGCTGACCACGCAGGATAAACTTCGAGTCTGAAACCTTCAAACTCCACAATCACACAGGCCATTTCCTTCATGGTTTGTGAGCTCTGTAAAACATGGCAGCAAACGGTGGCACCTTGGGCCGTGAGGGAATCTACTAAGGAGAGGAGTGGTTGATAGCAGGGACAATGAAGTGGCTTAGCACTTTAGACAAAGACACGGGGACTCTCCCTCCCTGGGACCAGTCTTGGATTAGTCATGATAAAGGAGACAATATTTGTAGCAACATCCTCTGAAGGGAACTTTGAAACGAGAATGCAGCCCTGCCTGCACCAGAATGATCCTGACGGCACAGTTGATGACTGGCTTCCCCTTTTATGTGAAGTGTGTTAGTCCGGGTAGACTAGAGAAACACATCCATAGAAACTCATATGTGTATAAGAGAGAATTTTATATAAAGGGTAATTGTACATTAAGAAAGCATCCCAACCCAGTCCAGTCCAAGCCCATAAGTCCAATATTAGCCCATATGTCTGATACCATTCTATAAAGTCCTCTTCAGACTCACGAAACACATGCAGTGATGCTGAATGCAGGAGGATCACAGGCCAGTGTGTAGAAAGTCTTTGATTCAGTGGCATTGTAAGCATCTCAGCACTGGCAGGGGTCTCCACATAGCTTCTCCAGTCCCCAGGGAATGGGGTCTATCAGCATAGTGCCATGTGGCTTGTTAGTAGAGTGTCTCTCAGGGAGTGAGTTTTGTCAGTATAGTCTCCAAGGGAGTGAACCAAGAGAGAGTCTGTCTCCAGCCTCCAAGGAGGAAATCCAGGAATTCCCAGAATTCTCAGGAGAAGGCCCTGCCCACACAAAGGCCTCATTGGCTATGATCTGATTGACAGACTAGACTCTCACCCCTTCACTCTTAATCCTTTCAAGTCCCAAATTGACACCAGATTACGTGACTACCACATGAAGTACAAAGAGTTCATGGCTTTTTTTTTCCACATTAAGTATGTGCACATGAGTACCACCAATGGACACTGTCTACCACCTCACACTGCCAACTATGCCACCCTACACCGGACTTCAGCCTTCCTAAGCTTCAGCCTTCTCTTCTGTGATTTGGGGATAAAAAGAACTGATGAGAGAAGTGGAGAGGATCTTCATATAAAGTACCTAATGCATAGTAGTTGATGGATAATATTAGTTATTAAAGGCTCTTGCTGTAGATTTCATCTTACAATGTAAAAAATGGTCAGAAATAGCTCTCCTTCGTACACACATTAATTTCAAAAATATTTACTGCTCACTCAGTAGGGAGGCACTGCTCTCTTCACATAGTACTGTGAAACTGAAATGAACTTGAAGTCTTTGGTGACAAACAAGGTCATTTCAAACAAAAAGAAAAGAAAAAGATTGCTAGTCTCCAGAGGCTGGTACTGGTCAAAATAGGAAGTGGGAAGCATGGGTCTGCTGGTTTAGAAGAAAGTGCCTGAGTTTTGAGGGACGGGGTTCAAATCTCAGTCTTGCCACAGTAGAGGACTCTCTTAGCCAACTCATTGAGCTGACTTCCTAGAGTAGTTATTATTTCTACCTCCATGGCTCTTAGAGCAGCTGGCTATTAAATGACTATTGGGAGTTTGCCCTGGGCCCTCCGGTCGACTCTCTTCCCTTACATCATGAGACGGATCAGGCACATCTTAGTCCTCAGACACTCTTGCTTTTCAACACTTTAAAGCAGTCTTGTGCAGTGGATTTACGAAATGGTTGATCTATCCATTGTTTGCTCTCTTGACTTCTGATTCCATGAGCATTGTTTGTGAATTCAAGCAAGACAAAATCCTTGGTGGTGTTAGTCTTTTCTCCACACCACCTATTGGCCCAGTTGTGAGGATTTGGGTTGTTGTTGTTTTTTTAATATAGTTTCATTGACAAGTGGTTAACATAGCTTACACATCCATATTTCAGTCATATTAAAGAGTTGTATAATCACCTCTACATTCAATTCCAGAACATTTTCTTCTCTTTTATGTATTTGTTATTAACTCCCCATTTCTTTCCAAACCCCTCCCCAAATAAGCCCCTAATCCAATTAAAGTCTCTATAGCTTCACACATCCTGGTCTTCATATACTGGAAAATTTACACACACACACACACACACACACACACACAATACCAAGAATAATGGCAAAATAAAACAGAAAACAATCTAAATCAAGAAAATAAAAAGAGTATTAAAAAACAGAACAATGTTCTCTGTTTTATAGCAAGGCTATTCACAGCTCTCAACTATGATCTGAGGGTATTTATCAGATCATAGAGACTGATGTAGGGACCCTGAAAATGGATGTTAGTTTCCCACTATCATCCACTGCCTTCTGCAATCAGGTGCTCACAGTTTAAGCTCGGATACCATTTCCTCTTTCGGATTTGGATTGAGAAAAGTGAGGAAAGAGTACTGGAAGAGAAGGGACACTGTGATCCTAGAAAAGGAAATGATAATAGTGGGAAGAGAGGGTTTCAATGCTCCCTGGTGTTATAGTGGGTTATACAAGGGGTACCCCCCCCAAAATGAATTTTTTTCAAAGCTATATTTAAAATTTTTTACACAACAACCTATCACCTTCAAAGTACTCTCCATTACACTCAATACATTTGTCAAATCTGCGATTCCATTCTTGGAAACATTTTCAAACTTGTTGGTTTGGATGGCTGACGGCACTTCCCTCATTTTTTTTCTTCACCTTTTCTATTTCGTCAAATCACTGTCCTTTCATGTCCCTCTTTATTTGCAGAAACAAAAAGAAATCTCAAGGAGTGACGTCAGATGTGTAAGATGTGTGGGTGAGGTAGTTTATTGTGCCAACCTGACCAATGAACACATGTGGGGTTAATTGAAGGGCGGGGGATAAATGGCTCAGTGAGCCTCTCCTTTCTAGTTCTCCGGTCTCTTGATTTGTGATGGCCGCACCAGGGTGCAGCTGCCTTAGAAGTTCCCTGTTTCAGCTTGCGAGGCTGACTTCCTACAAGACATCCCTGAGAAAAAGCCACATGGACCTACCCTGATGCAGCCCTGGGTGCTAGAGCAGCCGTGTGGAGACCCCTGCCAGCGCTGAGATGTTTACACACTCACTAACTCAGCTTTCCTTTGCAGTCGGCATCATTGTGTCTCTTTTGTGAGATGGAGGAGGATTTTGTGGATTGGTGTTGGACATATGGGCTAATGGGTTAATGTTGGACTTATGGGCTTGGGCAGCACTGGGTTGGATGTTTTCTTAATGTGCACTTACCCCTTATATAAAACTCTCTCTTATGCATGAGTTTCTGTGGATTTGTTTCTCTGCAGTACCCAGACTAACACCGGCTGGTTTTTTTTTGCCAAAACCGGTGCACTGAGATGGCTACATGAGCAGGTGCATTGTCGCGGTGGCAAAACGAGTCACCCATCTGCCACAAATCAGGATTTTTTTTGGTCACACATTGTTATGTAGTCGTATCAGAACCTCTTAATTGAAAATTTGATTGAAAGTCTGAAGTGGTGGAACTAACTCCAAATGCACTGTCCCCTCACATGAAAAATATACATGTGAGAGTCATCATGATCTTTGATTTCATCTGATGAGCTTTTGGGGGCAAGATGACGATGGAGTCTTCCATTGGCTTGATTGATGCTTGCTTTTGGATTCCTAAGAATAGCACATATCTTGTCATCAGAATTGACCTTGGGAAAAAAGAAGTCTGCGATGTTTCAGAGCTATTGTTTCAAAGCACAGTGTGTTCCCACTTGATGCTCTTTTTGCTGGCAACAACCCTTCTCATTCCCAAATCTTCTGTTAAGATTTGCTTAACTGAGCTCCGAGATGGTCCAGATAATTTCCCCATCTCTTCAATAGTCCATTGCCAGTCTTCGAGCACAAGTGGACAAATTTTATCGACATTTTCATCCATTTGGGAAGTTGGTGGACCTCCAGAACGAGGTTTGTCATCAATTGACATTTCAGTTTTTTGAAATGAGAAAACCACTCATACACTTGAGTTTTTCCCTTGGCACTGTCCTTGTAAGCGGTGTTCAACATCACAACAGTTTTTGCGGCATTTTTCCAGAGCAGGAACTCAAATTTCACAGCCGTATGCTGTTCTCTTAAATCAGCATGACAGAAAATGAGGTTCGATCAGAACTGCTTTCACAAAAAATGTTACTGTCATGAGAGAGAACCTTCCCAGGTGATGCCAGTGGCTGCACTAACTCGGGGGGCAGTTGCTTGAAGCTCGCCTAGTGGGGAAAATATGTACTTAGAAAGCTGCACCTAATGGAGTTTTTCTCTGGGTTTATTGGGGATACCCCCTCAAATGTTGGTTTCTAGCCATAAGGTCAGTAATTTGAACCCATCAGCTGATTCAGATAGGTTAAGTGATTTGTCTTCTCTCACCCTGCCAACAGAGAACAGTACAGTTTACAGGAAAGTGTGTGTGCAATTTTATAGTCCCTCACCATACTGATTCAATCTGTATCCTGAGCACCTAATCAGAGAAGCTGGAGCTCAACTCAGTGTAAAGAAAACCAGAAGCCTCACAACTTGACCAGTAACACCATGTCCAGAGCAAGGGCATATTGCATGAATCAAAATTCAGAAAGGAGTGTGCCATGCTGAGCAAATAATCGGAGAAAATGGATTATATGAAGAGAAATGTGGCATCAGGTTTGGAGGAAGGCTTATTAACAACTGTGATATGCAGGTGATACAACCTTGCATGCTGAGCGAGGAGGACTTGAGGAACTTGCTGGTGAAGATCCAGAATCGCAGCCTTCAGTACAGATTACAGCTCAATGTAAAGAACACTCAAATCCTCACAACTGGACCAGTAGGGAAGATCATGGTACATGGAGACAAGATTGAAGTTGCCAAGGATCCCCTCCTGTTTGGATCCACAATCAATGGTCATCGAAGCAGCAGTCAAGACATCAAACGACTCACTGCATCGGGTAAACTTGCTACACAAGATCTCTTTATAGTGTTGAAAAGCAAGATGTTTCTTTGAGAACTACAGTGTGTCT
>NW_022103904.1:17516461-17528349 GCF_000313985.2 Echinops telfairi
CAGAGAAGAACTGATGCTTTTCAATTATTGTGCTGTCAAAGAATACTGAAAGTACCGTGAATTGCCAAAATAACCAGCAAATCTGTCTTGGAAGAAGTATAGCCAGAATGCTCCTTAGATGCCAGGATGGCAAGACTTCCTTTCACCGACTTTGGACAGGATCAGGAGACTAGTCCGTGGAGAAGGTTGACATCATGCTGGGTAAAGTAGAGGGGTGGCAATAAAGAGGAAGGCCCTCACCAAGATCATTGACACAGTGTCTACAACAGTGGACTCCGACATAATAACAATTGTGCGGATGGAGCAGAACTGGGGGGTGTGCTGTTCTGTTATACATGGGGTTGCTTCATGGCAACAACATAGAGCAACAACATAGATCCTACTTCTATAGGCATTTGTTTTTTCAATCTCCTGATATGTTCTTTAGATTTTCCAAAGGATCCCATTATAAGTAGTATAATAAGTATCAGGCTGCTCCCTATAAAGTCACAGTTTAAACTGACCAGCCACTCCTGAAGTGAGAGATGTCCCTGCAAGGATTTATACTCTTGGAAGCCCAAGACAGGGCTGCAGTGAGTTGGAATCAATTTAAAGAGACTTGGTTTATTGCATGGGGGACAGTTGGTTTTTTTCAATAGATTCTAAAATATATATATATATTGGTGGGGAGTATATTTTTTCTGACACGCTTATCGGATTTCTTCTTTTGACAGCATTAAGCATTTAAAGGTCTGAAATTTTTCACTGGGACTCTTTCAGCTATTCAGAGGGATATTCTTCAGGAAAACCCAGATCAGGCTAATGCAGCTGAAAACGCTTTAATGAAGCTTAACTGCAGCTAATCTATGATTCCTTGCTCTGAAATGCAATGGAATTTTTATTTATAAACTGAACTCAAAGAGAGGTTTGGGCAATGACTTTATTTGCACAGTAGCTAGTCTTCCGAGAGTCAGATGCGTGAGGATGTCAGGCTTTCTTGAGACACTTCTTGATGAAATAGCCCACCAGCCTTTGGGGCCGCTGCTGGTACTCCGTGAGCACGTCATGGCTGCTAGTGATCTGGTCTCCATCCAGCCGGTTGAGAAGGGTGACGCACACCACAGCCGCTGCACCAGAAGAGAGGACCGCGCTAAGTCAAAGGCCTGGGGACTTCTCACGGAGGTCACTGAACAACAGCGGCTCTTTATCCCCTCAGGAAAGCAGACAGCTCAGATATGGACAATGTTCAGACATCAGACAATGATAGGCGTAGAGAGATGTAATAGATAATAAATAAAGGCACTGAGTCAGGGCATTTTTAAGTCTCTTCTTCCACCATGCTGCTCTATTCTTCTTATTCTCCCATTACCTTCGCTTCCAAATAAAATGACCATAGTAATCTAGGACCAACTCAGGGCTCTCCTATCCGTCTCAAGAAAAGCAAACTTTGGCCAATGTTTATATGCAAGGCAAAATTGGACTTTTTAAGAGGACTAGGAACTTGGGGATACGACTAACCACAATTTAGAAATCCAAAGAAATTTGAAAATCAAACTTGTAGCTTTGGTGGCAATCTTGCTTGGCAGGACCTGAGTTTCAAAACAATCTCTCCTTGTCCCAGCTACTATGAAAAGGCCCTGCTGGGCTGTTGGGAATCTTGCATTTTATCATGTTACCATAAGCACAGAACACTTTCAGAAACATAATGTTGTAGATTGAACTGTATCCTCAAATATATGTTTAAAATCCCAACTCCTATCTGTCATGGTAATTCCATTTGTGATAGAGATATGTTATTGAAGTCAAAGCAGTGTAGGGGGTGCCTTGATCCCATTTGCTTTTGAGATATAAAAAGAGCAGATTGAGCACAAAGAAGAGGCGACTATATATGCAAGGAATCAGAAATTCTAGGTCTTTATCAACTGAAAGCTATTGTCTGCCAGAGATGACAGAGAGCACTGTTTCCTAAAACTGATGCCTTGACTTTGGACTTCTAGCCTTCGCATGACCTGAGAAACTGGGTAAGCCGATGTCAGAAAGGAGACTGTGGCCAAAGACTGGAGCTAGCCCATTGGAAGCAAAGAGAAGAGGATGGAAGTTTGAGGCCCAGAAAATGCTGCCTACCTCGGAGGTTGGAAGAAGCACACATGGCAGCAAAGACTGAGGACTCCATCTCAATGTTCCGGATGCCGACGGCATAGGCGGCCTTCAGGTACTGCTGCTTGTCCTTCTCGGTGTACGAACAGAGAGCACCGTCCAGGCGGCCTTGCCCTGCAGTGTACACGAAGACAGGGAACATGAAGCACCTTGAGCATATACGTGGCACGAATGCCTACCATACGCCACACACCGGACAGAGGCAGTTTAAGGCCCATCCAGTCCCCACCATTTGTCAACAAACCACGGTGACCAATCCACCATCACAACTTGGAGAGGAGCTTGAAGTCATGGAAACCCAGGCATGAATCCCAACCCACAATTAGGAGAATTGGTGGGGAGACCCGGGGAAAGCAGTGTCTCCAGGAAGACCCCTCCCTCCAACTCACCTTCATAGAAATCCAAGGTGCACATGGTGTTCCCCACGACCACAGGGAATTCGTCCAGCTCTGTGGAACACAGCAGCAACTCCTGTACTAGCTGGTTATTGAGGTGTGTGCTCCGAACAACTCGCTTCCCCAGGATAATCTGCTCAAACTCAGGCTTGAAGCAGGCATCCACTGCTTGTTGAGAGATAACCACAGAGCCAGGCTCCAGACCTGAAGCAAGAGGCAGTCATCAGACCCATCAGGATGGACCCAGAACCATGACATTAGCTGAGGGGAAGGAAAAGGATTTATCTACACACCAGAAGACTGGACACACTCAGCATAGCTTAAAAAGAAACTATTTAATGACCTACTTTTGCCATTGAAAATATTTTTTCCAAGGAAAAAGAGAGAAATGATTGTTTTACTGCAATTGCTGAGGTTACGGTAATGTCCTATTACATAGCAACAGATACTGTGGTTCTCAGAACCATCATTTCAGAAGATGCAAAAAAGAATTTCTAATTTTAAGGGTAATTAATACATAAGCATTTTGAAAAATATAGAAGAAAACACAAAGCACAAAGAAAAGAATAAAATGTCCAGAACCCTCACTTTGCTTTATTAAGTGACTTTGAGTTTTTCCGGTCACTATTATTTTAAATTGTTGCTGACGCCACCATATGCAATACCATCATTTATTTGCTTGATCCTCTGTCTGGGTACCTTTTTATTATTATTTAAAATTTTTACCAAATGTGGAAGTAAGAAAGAATAATATGGTGAGCCCCCGTGTGGCCCTAAACTCAACCTTCAACCATTATCCACTCCTGCCAGCCTGGTGTTTCCGTGATTTATGCAATACTGGGCACTAGTTTGCATATTTTCTGGGCATACCTTTCCAAAGTTTGTGGAGCACGATTCTGTTCCTTCTTTGTTCTTATGACAACTTTGTATTTTCTTGTGATCACATCCTATTTAATATGAAATTAGTTTGCTAACATTGAGGCAGGAGGAACCAGGAGGGAGAGTTTCTAGAGCTCCCTTGTTAGTTCTTTTCCAGGAATACTACAAAAACCGTCAAGAGCTCGGTTCTGTTGACTGCTCTGCTTCTCCATGTTTTTATCTGGGTTTTCTCTTCTCATTCCCACTCCAGCTCCTGTTCTGCTCAAGGCTGTTTCTACTCTCAGCAGCTACTCCCAGTTTTGAGATTTGCCTTAGAAGAACGTGCCAGCAGATTGCTTTCGTGAATTCAGAGTCAAGAAGGTCAAAGTTATCCTGGGTGTATGAACAGTCAATGTGCTTGGCTGCTCATGGAAAAGCTGGAGGTTGGATTTCATCGAGGTCACTCAGAAAAAAGGCCTGGTGATCGACGTTCAAAAACAATTAGTCAAGAAAAAACCACATGACACACAGTTTTAATCAAACACACGTGGGGTCGCCATGAGTCAGGGGAAACTCAAGAGCAACTGGCTTTTGTTTTCAGAGTGTTCCAGTCACTTCAAAATATGGCGTGGCCCCTGTCAAAACCCACCTCACAGCCATTGAGCCGATGCTGACTCATCGCATCCCTGTAGAACAGAGCGGAGCTGCCCCTGGGGGACTCTGAGGCTGTCCGTCTTGAGGAGAGCAGAAAGCCTCCTCTTTCTCCTATGGAACTGCTAGAAGTTTTGAACTGTGGTTGTTGTAGTTAGTAGCCCAGAAGTACCCAAAGTAGATCGCTTTAACAAACAAAGTTGTTTTCTCGCAGTTAAAGAAATGGAATGTAGAACGTGTTCTAGGAACAGACTTTTTCTCTCTGTCAGCTCTGGAGGAAAATCATAGTCTATTTAGCTTCTGCTTGGGCAGATCCATGTGTTTGGGGATTTATTTGATCCCATTTCTCACTCTGGTCACTTGTGTAAGCTCTTTATAGATCTCAAAAGAGACTGGCTTAAGATATATCCTACACTAATTCTGCTCATAACAAAGATGACCCATCGTGAAATAGGATTATAACCACAGGCATAGAGGTCATAATTTGCAACACATGTTTAGGGGAGACATAATTCAATTAATAATGTTCTTTGTGTCATGAGAATTTTGACTTCTAGTCTATTTGGTCAGATATTAATACTACTACTCCCAATCTCTTTTGTTTACTATTTGCTTGGTACATTTTTTTTCAGCCTTTACTTTTTATCCTGTTTATAGCTTTGTGTTTAAGATGTATCTTTTGTAGACAGATTTGATGGATTACATTTGTTATATAATCCTTTGAACTGGCACAACAGTCTTTCAAATGCAAGCAAAGCAGCGCTCAGAGAAAAAGTTGTAGTAAAAATGCATCCATTAAACAGAGAACAGTCTAAAATCAATATTAACCCAAGCACGACTTTAAATGCGCAAGCAACCAAAGGAAGCAGTAAGTAACTGAGATCTCCGAAAAATTAAGTACTTAGGCTCATCAATATAAGCAGTAACTATAGATACTACACACTAGGGAAAATCCTTTGGGAACAACCTACCTAACAGAGGTTGTGAGAATGGCTTAGGGATGGCGTCTGCCCTCCTCTGACTTTATCAAGGGGAAGGAGATTCAAACACATCAGCCCAAGACCAATTCCTATGAAACAGAGGCCAGACATGCCTCCACCCCTCACACATTTGCCAATTCTGAGACCAGCTGACGGGCCTGGGCCACTCTGTACTTCTCCGCTGGGCTAGTAGATGGCCGTGGTTACACATGGACAATCCTCATGGCTGCGGAGCTTCCTAGGGAAGGTAACAGAAATGCTCAGGATTCAGGCTTCCACCAGGGGAGTTTCTTCTCAGCTATGTCCACAGGCATGCTTCTCTCTGACCCTTGGCCTGTTAGCCTGGTGGGCCCCTGCTCTGACAACGTTCCAGTCTTCTTGGTGCTTCTTGGTAGATAAATGGCCAAAGGCACACTAGTCTGCTTTAAGTAAGCCTGACCCTAAGGCTCCCACCTCTAACTCCTTTGACTGACATACGTCCTCCCCTGATGCAGTGTCTGGAGGCACCCAATTGCTCAAGCAAGTTTCCTTTCTCTAAGAAAACGTTTTTTTAGCTTGGTAGCCCAGGAAGCCTACTGCTCTGTCCTGTGGTCTTGGTTCTAACTGCTGCCACTCCTCTGCTGTTCTCTGTCACTCCCCTAGCGTCACAGCTCTTTGTCTCCAGAATGGAGGAGGCCCAGTGTGCAGGGACGACAGGGGCCAAATGGCTTGCTCCAACCCTCGCTCTTCTTTCGTCATGAGGAAGAGATCCCTGTTTACTGATTTTGAACTGGCGCATTAAAACCCACAAGGATGACGCCATTGACCAAGGCCACATTAGAGTCCCATACACATTATTTACTCCCCAGTCACTTGGTAGGCAGTAGGAATGTTAAGGCTAAAACAGAATTCAACCAAGCAGGTTTCACTCGATTACCAGAGCCCAATCTCTAAAATAAGAGAAGGCTCCAAAATATTTCATTGAAAAATTGCATTGTCTTTTCATTCTATTTTTCCACAAACTTTTTGAAGCCCCTTCATACATAGTGAACTTCAACAACGTAGCAACACAGAGACAAACAATTCAGTTTCAAAATGGGCAAAGGGTCGGAATAGGCACTTTACCAAAGAGGACATTCAGACAGCCGATCATCACGTGAAAAGATGCCCACATGCACCAGCCAGTAGAGATGCAAATCAACACCACAGTGAGATGCAAAAATGGTACTGATTAAGAAACAAATAAAAACCAGAAAACAACAAATGCTGGCAAGGGGTGGGGAGATGGAAATCCTTGTCCATTTCTAGTGTGATTATGAAACTGTACAGCCACTTCATTGGGGGAGATATATATATATATATATATATATAAATACACATCCTCAAAATGCTAAAATTAAAAATGCCTATGGTTCAGCAATCCCACTCCCAGAAATACTCCCTCGAAATCTTCTAGCACTGACATGAACAGGCATGTCATTTTACTTAAAGCAAAAGGGTGTTTATTGCAGCATTATTTACCATAGAAAAGAATAAATCGATCTAAATATACATCAACAGGTGAGTGGATAAAAATGATAAGGTAGAGACATACACTGAATGCAGTATGACACAGCTATAATGTTGAGGTCACAAAATATGGATGAATCTGGGAGACATTATGCTGAGTGAAATAAGTCAATTATAAAAAGAAAAATATTTTATGTTCTCACTTTCAAAAAGAGATAAAATATGTATACATATAGAAATCATGTTCTTTGTTGGGAAGGGAAGGACTCATTCTATAGATAGTAGATGCTTGTTATTTGTGGTGATGAGACTAACAACACTAAATATGGTGAAATGTGTAGAATTTGACCAAAGTACATTATAGCTTCAATAAATGCCATAATGTATACAATTTTGCAATAGCAATACCAACTGAAAAATATCTGAGTGGTAACATCTATGTTTACAGGACGTTGGTTTTAAAAATCACCGCCTTCCAGTTGATGGCCACTCACAGCGACCTATAGAGGACAGGGAACACTACCTCCGAGAGTTTCCTAGACTGTGAATTGTACAGGACTAGAAAGTCCCACCTTTCCCCTGTCGCATGCTGGTGGTGTCAAACTGCTGACCTTGTGGATTGCCGCCCAACGTGTACAATCTCATCACCAGTAATCCCTAGGAAGGTATAAAAGGGGGCTTCAAAAACCTCATGGAGAAAAATCTCTTTGGATTCCATTTCTCCACAACGTTTTTGAACTTCACTGGTATATGTATGTATACATTTTAATGTATAAAAGCAAATGGGGCACTGATAGATATTTCACAGATGTAACCTAATACCATATGGATTTACTTTACTGAATTTGAAGGTTTAATACCATAGATTTGTGGATAACTTGCTAATGGGCACAACATCGGCCATAAAATTGATGTACTACATCCTAGCTTAGTAAGTAGTGCGTGGGGCTATAAAAACTTGGAATTGGGCTTCTAAGATTCAACTGTTAATTTTTACTTCTCTAAAGTAAAAGAGAAAGAACTAAAATAATTAATTAAAGAAGACACCAGTCTACAAAGAAAAACTACAGTTGACTAGAGAGAGCCTGGCCATAACTATTGGCTATATCAGGACAAAATAGCTGGTTCCAGACAGACTACGGGACAGCTATAGAAAAAAATTACCTTACACGCCAGACTTACTGGTCTACTTCAGGATCGAGGAATCCCTGGGACTCTTGCCCCAAGATAGCCTTTGAACTTCGATCTGAAATTACTCCCAGTAGTCACCTTCCAGCTACAAACATACTAGATAGACTTAGAAAAGAAACAATATCACTTATGAGTACTGTGCTTCTTAACAAACACAGATATGTCTGTCCGTTTGTCATAGGGTGGTGGCTTGTGTGTGTCTGTGATGCTGGCAGCTATGTCACTGGTATTTCAAGTGCTAGCAGGGTCATTTAAAGTGAACAGGTTTCCATGGAGCGTCCAGATTCAGAAAGGATAATGCAGAAGGACTTACTTTTCCACTTCAGAGGAAGAAGTCACTGAAAAGCATATGCATAACTTTGAAACATTGTCAGACACTGAGAGCATAAGGAACAGAAGCGGAACAGTGTCCCCAGGGCACTCAAAATGTAAATGAGGAGGAACCGATTGTTTGGGGTGGACTCAACCCTGGTGACCTGAGTCAGGTCAAACCGGTGGGAGTGGAGTCTTCAGGATGTGCATTTGCTGATGGGGCATGAGTCAAGATAGGGAGAAACCCCTGCAAAATGATTGGAATGCTAATGATTGGAACTTGGCATGTGAAAAGTATGAATCTAGGAAATCTGGAAGTCATCAAACACAAAAGTGAAGGCATCAAGCTGGATATCCCAGGCGTTAGAGAGCTCATGGCTCACTAATGGACTGGTATTGGCCATTCTGAATGACAAATCATGTGATTCGCTATGTGAAGAATATCACAATCAAGAGTAATGGTGTTACACGCATTCTCACAAAGGATATTGCAAAATCCATCATGAAGTACAACACTGTCTGTGATAACTTTGTATTGATTTGTCTTCAGGGAAATCTAATCAATACAACTATATAGAAAATTATACACAAACCACAAAAGCTAGTGAGGGAAAAATTAAAGAATTCTACCAAGTACTTCAATCAGAAATTGAACAAACATACAATCAAAACGCATTGATAAGTATTGGTGATTGGAATGCAACAGCTGGAAGCAAAGTGGAAGGAACAGTCATTGGAAAATATGGTCCTGGTGACCACATGATGGAATTTTCCAAAACGAATAACTTGGTCATAGCAAATACCTTTTCAACCACACAAAAGGTGACTGTCCACATGGACTTCTCCAGATGGAATACACAGAAATAAAATTGACCACATCTGTAGGAAGAGACAAAGGTGAAGTTCAAGTCAGTTGCTAAAACCAGGCCAGGAACTGACTATATGTAAGTTCAAGATAAAGCTGAAGAAAATTAAAACGAATCCACAAGAGTCAAAATATGACCCGCAGTTTATCCCACCTGCATTTCCAGAACATCTCAAGGACAGACTTGTCACCTTCAACTCTAATGACAGAAGACCTGATGAGCTGTGGGGGGATATCAAGTCCATCATGCACGAAGAAAGCAAAATGCCATTATAGAAGACAGGAACGAAAGGAAAGATCAAAGCAGATATAAGACGAGACTCCGAAACTTGCTCTTAACCATCGAGTAGCTAAAGCAAATGGAAGAAAGGACTAAGTCGGAGCGGAATAGAAAACTTCAAAGGACAGCTCAAGAATCCAAAGCCAAATGTTAAAATAAAATTTGCAACAACTTAGAATTAGAAAACTAAAAGGGAAGAACATGCTCAGTATATTTTATACAGAAACAACTAAAGAAAAAAACTGTACATTGTAGTATATATCATAAAGAAAAAACTGAAATATTCAAAGATTCTATGGGAAAAATACTGAATGATGCAGGAAATATCAAAAGAAGCTGGAAAGAATCCACAGAGGCCCTCGACCAAAGAGAACTCATTGGCATCCACCATTCCAGGAAGTGGGATATAAGCAAGAACCAATGGAAGTCCAGGCTGCACTGAAAGCATTAGCCAAAAACAAAGCTCCAGGAATTGATGGACTACCCATTGAAAGGTTCCAACAACCTGATGAAACACTGGACGCACTCATTCATGTATGACAGGAAATTTGGAAGACAGCTGCTTGGCCCACTCGCTGGAAGAGATCCAGATTTGTACCCGTTCCAAAGAAAGGTTTCAACCTTTGGGGGCGGGCAAGGGAGGAAGGAGGCGGGGACCACAACGAATTTAAATGAATGGAAATGAATAGTCAGAATGAAAACACTATATGTGAAAATGTAACAAACATCGTTGAATAATAAATATGAAAAAAAAAAAAACCAAAACCAACGCCCCCCCCGGCAAGAAACCAAAACAACCGCCCCGGAAGCAACCCGAGCTGTCAATCTTCATGGAAGCCGACTGCTGCACTGTCCTTCTGGTGACTTGAACCACCCACCTAACCCTAACCCACGGCTCTACCAGGGCTCTTGAAAAACTTGTATAGCTATTATTAAATGGGAACCTAATTTGCTATGTAAACGTTAACCAAAACCATAATTATATACATACGTATATAGCATGTAACTTTTGTATATAAAGTGTATAACCACCAATGGGCACAGAGGTGCAAGGCCTAGTTCCTTTCTACTTCTGGTCTCTAGTTTTGGAATACAGGTATAATGACAAAAAGCAAAAACATACTCCTTAATAAATTGACTGGACTAAAACCAAGGCAGAAACGGGTCTACAGGACATGCTAAATCCCACAGCAGTTGCAGGAGGGGCTCCCTGTGGGCTGCACCACAGGAAAAATGCCCTCCCCAGACCTTACCTATGCCACCAGATGTGCCGATGCGGATGATGGTGATATTGGAGCACCTGGCATGGTACAGTAGCTTGATGAGCTCATGGAGCATGATTGCAATGGAAGGTATGCCCATGCCATGCTGAAACCAAAGGAGACAAGACATGTCACACTCGGATCCTGTCTTTGGGCCTGTCAGCACTGGCTTTTTAATGTGCTAGTCCAGCTGTCCTCGAGTCCATTCCACTGGAGCGTCATACAACCATGACCCACTGAGTTTTCAGTGTACGGGTTTTTAGAAGTAGATTGTCAGGCCTTTTTTCCAAGGTGCCTCTGGACAGACTTCAGCCTCCAGTAGTCGTTCCATTAGCAGCTCGGCAAACTAACTCTGGAATACCAACGTGGTATACTGGAGTCTACTTAGGCCATTTACGGTGGAAATGGACGGTGAACTTTAAAATGTAAATTCAAGCTTATTAACCTTTTAGGAGACTGGACAGTTGACACAGAGACGTCATATCTATAGGCATACCTCGTTTTATTGTGTTTCACTTGATTTCCCTCTGCGGGTAATGTGGGCATTGTGTTTTGAACAGATGGAGGGCTTGGAGCCAGCCTGAGCGTGGCATCTGGGCCACTTTTCAACAGCATTCGCTCACTTTGTGTCTCTGTCTCGCATTCCAGTGATTCTCACAATATTCAGAACTGTTCAGAATGCTATGGTACACAGTCTAGGGTAAGCATAACTTTCATATGTACTAGGAAAACCAAAAAAGTTGTGAGACTCACTTTCTTATGAAAGTCACTTCATTGACGTGGTCTGGAACCAAACAAGTGTGCCTGAATTGGCTGGCTGTACTGCCCATCCGAACTACAGCCACACATGTAAAATGGGAACAGCCAGAGAGAGGGTAGCTCATCAAAAAAGAAATTTAACAACGTAACACCCTCTTCTGATGTTTAAACCTGTTGCTGAAAAACTGATTCACCCTCACACGATCCTCGTCAAACAACGGGAAGGCCCCAAAGAAAGGATTTCCAAAGTTGTAGTAATTACGGAAGTATACCACCACATCTTTCTTCCATGGAGTGGTTAAAACTCCTGCACTGTCAGCTCATTCGGGCCTTTAAAATTATTTTTAAAAATATAATAATAAAATAAATCCTGAGCAAATGTGTTCCCCATCCACTCCATTCCCCCCACTCCATCCCCATGTTTCACAGGTTTATTTCTTACTTTTCTTCCCACACTCTGAGCTTCAACCAAACTCAGGAACTTGCTATCCCCTCGGCGCAAGCAGTAGCTTCTTGGCTCCGATGTGCACATGCCAACAGTCTTCTCTGAGCCTCCCCAACCCACCCTACTCCCAGAATCATGTCTGTGCTGCCCATGGGCTACTTTTGTTTTTGGGGTGTGTGTGTGTGTGTGTGTGTGTGTGTGTGTTTAATCATTTTATTAGGGGCTCATACAACTCTTATCACAAACCATACATACATCAATTGTGT
>NW_022103904.1:17528533-17533693 GCF_000313985.2 Echinops telfairi
TATTTTGTCATATCTTGCCCATGTCCAATGTCTCCCTTCACCCACTGTTATGTTGTCTGTCCCCCAGGGAGAAGGTCACATATAGATCCTTGCAATCGGTTCTCTCTTTCCAACCTACCCTCCTTCTACCCTCCCAGTATCACCACTCACACCACTGGTCCTGAAGGGATCATCCGCCCTGAAGTCCCTATGTTTCCAGTTCCTATCTATATCAGTGTACATCCTCTGGTCTAGCCAGACTTGCAAAGTAGAATTGGGATCATGATAATGGGGGTGGAGGGAGGAAGAATTTAGGAACTAGAGAAAAGTTATATTTTTCATCATTGCTACATTGCACCCTGACTGGCTCATCTCCTCCCCAAGACCCTTCTGTAAGGAGATGTCCAGTGGCCTACAAATGGGTCTCCACTCCATACCCATGGGCTATGTTTTTATGGCAATTTTCTTGCCTATGTAGTAGAATTGGGTGGGTTAGACGAATTGGTTGCATCTTGTCCTGCACTCTGGAAATGCTTACAAAGATGATCTGATTGTTAAAGCCTCAGAAGACCAAGACATACGTCTCCATAGGAGGCAGACCTTCTTTAACTGTACGTAATACATCATTGAGATGGCTGTTTATCATAGACACCAAATCAGAAAGCAAGACTCTTTTGCTAAAAGACTAGAGATGGCCATCCTCACTCTCATTACTAAATCAAAGTCTGTAAGCCATAAGTTGATGTGTGGGCAGAAGGAACCTAGAGCCGTGGCACTTGGGTCAGGCTCTTCTTAAAGCCTTTAAACTGTAGGTAGGCTCTTTGGCCCTCATGCCCTGTAAACCACTATGTATACAAGTATTTGCTATATTTATCTCTCTTCTGGAAACAGTATCTAGGGCAGAAGCCAGGGCTCATTTATCTCTACATTCCTTGCTCCTGGCCTGCTACAATGAGCAGATATGAAAGGGAAGGCTCTTCCATCCTAAAGTGTGTATGTGTGTGTTGGGGTGGTGAGGGGAGGGCAGTGGTAAAGTATGAGGGTGCTACAGAACCCAAAGCTCATGCCCAGCCATGCAGGAAGGGTACTCACGCTGACAGACAGCACTGGTCCTACTTTATACATGGCGTATCGGTCAGTTCCAGCACAGATATTGACAGGTTCCACGCCTGGTTCTTCAAGGCCCAGCTCCTGAGCCACATAGGTGGCAAAGGCTTTCATGCGGGAGGGGCTTCCACCAACACACACAAACTGCCAGACAGAGATTTCATCAGCACAGGCACAGCCCACTTTAGACCTTGCTCGT
This sequence comes from Echinops telfairi, assembly GCF_000313985.2. Taxonomy (NCBI): domain Eukaryota; kingdom Metazoa; phylum Chordata; class Mammalia; order Afrosoricida; family Tenrecidae; genus Echinops; species Echinops telfairi. The sequence continues at coordinate 17,529,819 of NW_022103904.1, forward strand.
AGTACATGCAACATCAGTACCACCTGGACACCCAAGCTCCCTGGTACTTTAATAAACCCTCTGGTGATCCTGATGCACATTCAGGCTTAAAATTCTGCTTGTTGGCAGCACTGTTCAGTACAGGAAGCTTGGGCAGTGCAGATCATCCAGCTACAGAAAACACTGAAAGATTGGGCTTTTGTTCTCTATGTCCCATGCATGCTCGGCTGCACTCCATCACTGGAAAAAACAGCACAATGTACTAGAAACAGCCTGGGTTTTGAGTAAGGGTGTGTGGACTCCAGCCCTGTTCTACAACTTAACAGCTGTGTGATGAGGGTCCCTGCCACAGGCCATCTGCAAAATAGAGGTAATCATTGCTACCTCTCAACTGGATGTTTGAGAGTCAAATAACAGCCATAGGTTAAACATAATAGGCCAAAAGCAGAATTAAATGAATCAAAAGCATATGCAAGGAGACTTATCAAGTAGCTTGAAGCCAATTCAGTCAAAGGAGACAAAGACTGACCGAATATGCCTGTATTGTTATTTTATGTTCCCATGTACAAGCAATGGGATATACGGACCATAGTGCATTCTGATTTTTAGTATTAATGTTATTTAGTCTACCTTTGTCCATATTAATTAACTTTAAACAAAACACTGGGGGAAAGGGTAGGTATAACAAATTTTGCCTTTATAACAATATTTAGGTGTATAATTCAATGCCATTAATTTCTATCCACCATGCTATATACAACCATCACCAACATATAGTTCTAAAATATTTTCATTACCCCATAGAATCTTGGTACACATACTAAATTATAAGCAAAAGGCACTATGGAATTAGTTAGAATCCAAGATCCCCTAGAACATGTTTCAATCTTCCTGTTTTATTTTATCAACGAAGCATTTGGAAATTCATTTTGTATTGTCTCCCTTGCATGCTAAATGGCTAATGAACTCATTAGCATGCAGATGGATAGTTTTCTTGTGCTTGTCAGTTCACACACAGTACTCCAGAAACAAGAACAGCAAAAGTGTACTTTTTATGAACTTGTCACCAGTCATCTTTCAAACACCGGAGGTGAGATCTACTTGTATCACATAAGAGGGAGTTGAGCTTAAGGCAAATTCCTACAATGAAAAGTCTGGCTTTTTACCTTCACATCTCCAAACATAGCTGGGAAGTCATGGGTACTGGTGCTGAGGCTGAAATGGTACAAAACATCTTCCTTCATTGCTGCTATGTTTGGGTTTTCAAGTCGAATGGAGCAGTCACTGTTACAAAACAAAGGCAGAGATTTAGAGACTCCCGTGTCCAAAGGCTGACACCGTTCTGTCGAGAAGTGCCTTCTGTTATGGCCCTAGGAACCTGATAACACATTCTTGTGCCAGTGTACTTCCTTCCCTAGTCTTGGCTCTATTCTTATCCCATTTCCTTCACTCCATGGCCCTTGTCCTGAGAGCAATTAGGAAGAACTCAGAGCAGTGCACACATCAAATGCGCTATCCCTTAGCCACTCCCCCAGTCAAACGGATTCAAGGACTAAGCTTTATTCTGTTTTAAAAGTAATATGTTCGCCACAGAGAATATGAACAGAAATATGAAGAGAAAAGGATCCTTCTCAGACATAAGCACTATATTGTTTCACATAGTCTTCTAAGCTTGTTTTATGCCGTGTACACAAGCAAAGTCCAATCACACGGGCACTGCAGCATAATATCCTGACACTGTAGCGTGTAATATAATTTATTGAACAACTTTCTTATTATGTGACATTAGGTTTGTTTTCACCATTATAAGTAATGTGTCATGAATATTTCAGTTAAAACCTGTGTCTATATTGGTCATTGTTTCCTTGAGGGAAACGCCTATCATATGATTAACTGAGTCAAACTGTATTGTTTTTCAGGCAACTGGCCAACTTGATTTCTGCCCAGTGTTCTACTTAAAGAGAGAATGCCCACTTTCGTCTTTGACAACTACAGGCAAAGGAAGAATTTTTATAAGTGGAAAAAAACAAAATTAAGCAATAATATGTACAATAAAGGTTCTTAAAGAGAGCAGTAGAATTTCCACCTCCAATGTAGGATACTCAAGTTCAATTCCCGGCCCATGCACTTCATGCAGAGCCACTGCTTTCTCTTCTGTCAGTGGAGGCTGCATGTTGCTATGATGCTTGTGATGGTTAACGATATGTATCCACTTGGCTAGGCCATGATTCTCAGTGGTTTTGCAGTTAAAGTGAGGGGCTGCACAAAGTTTTTGGACGAATTCTGTTCATTCTGTTCATATCTGTTCATTCTATTTATTTCACAAGCGTTTTGAGGCCTCCCTTCCCCCACTTGATGTTCTGGTAAAGGTGACTCTTTCTTGATCCTGGACCTGACTCAGGGTCTTGGGATGTGAGTCCATAGCATTCCACCTGGCTACAGATTTTGGGATTCACCAGCTGATGCAAGCCCATGATCCAAAAGCTCTCTACCTACTTTTGTGTTTTGTGGCTCATTGACCACGCAGCCTGAATGACACCTCCCCCATAGATTGAGGACGTGCCCGTCTCCACAACCGTGTGAGTCATTCCCTTGAAATCAACCTGACTGCTTCTGCATACACGTCACTGGCTTTGCTTCTTTAGAGAGCTCAGACAATGGTGAACAGGCTGCAGCAGCACTTCCAGACTGAGACCAAGGAGGAAGGCCTTGCAGTGCACCTGGAACGTCAGGTACGGAAACCTTATGGATGACAACAGGCGGATCTTCAGCCCATCGTGAAAATGGCACAGTCAGGTAGCGCCGTGCGTGGGATTTTGAGTCATGAGTGTACTAGCAGCAACAGCAATGTTTCATCGACATGGCAGTCAAGGGCCTTCTTTGCTACAAAGAGGAGCTATTGGAGGGAAGCATAGGACAAACCCGCTACAATGGGACAGGGCCAAAACATTGAATCACAGCAGACTCACGTTGGCACTCTGACAAGCATTATATCGAAAACTATGCAAGCAAAGAGCATTTTTTTTCCACGAGAGAAGCAATTTGTAGCATATATTTTTATGCCCCTTCAATTATTCCCTGTGCCCTCCTAAAAGATTTGGTTCATCTGACCAAAGGAATTGTTTGCAGCAGGCCATTCAGCAAACACCTGCATGTCAAGACTACACCCTCTCCAGGACGAGATTCAGGCAGGACCCTGCCTGGACTCTCTGGCTTGTCACCAATAGACTTTCCTTTCTACCTCCAATTCTGGCTTTCCTTTCACTCCTGTTGTTCTTAGATGGCTTTGGTTTTTTTTTTACACAGGCATATAAAGAGCCCTAGAGGCCTTCTCCCACCCTTTTCTGTCTTTGGATTAGAGCCACCAACAGATGCTGGAAGCAAGAATAGAGGCCAAGTATAAAGCTGGGTTAACAAGTAACCAATAAGGAGAGGAGACTAGCTGGAAGCAGGTGAATCTGACTCATTCTGACAAGGCTGAAAGCTCGTCACGTAGATTATTGCCCACCTGTGGTCTGTACTAAAGCCATCACTCACTCCAATCCTACTTTTATCAAAACGAACATCTCTAGCTACTTCTGAGCAAAGTGCAAGGCCCAGTCTAACCCTTATTGTCCAATATAGCAGCTGTTAAGTCACATGCAGCTACTGAGCATTTGAAATGGGAATCGTATATAAACAACACATAAATGAATGAGTGTGGCTGTGCTTAAATAAAATTTTATTTACAAAAATAGATCCTCCAGGTCTAGATTTTTATATCTCCAGCCTGCCAATGAGATATAACAATCTCTTTGAGTGTGCTTTGACTTGAAATTTTTTTTATTCCTTTTTCCCCTTCTTTTAAATTTTGTATGTCAGTGACTTTTTTGTTGTGGGCTTGTCAGTACTGCAGC
>NW_022103904.1:17535367-17547085 GCF_000313985.2 Echinops telfairi
AAAAAAAAAAAAAGAAATTTAAGGTCCAACTTTAAATATCCCTCTTCAACTGTCTTATGCCTGCTTCCTAATTAATTCCCAGAGCCACACACGTTCCCCAGCAGGAAACATTCAGCGATAACTAACACATGCCACGTAAGACAGACATGGATCACTGTGCTCTGAGCAATCAGGCCCTTCTATCTCTTCCTTCTGAGTTTGGCTTTCTGCCCAGAACCCACCCAACATGTGTGCTCAGTCTGAGCCCTGGTGGTATTGGACTGCTGACTTCATGGTCAGTGGTTCAAACCCATCAGACACCCCAAAGAAGAAAGTTGAGGTAGTCTGCTCCCATAAAGACTCATAGTCTCAAAACCCAAACTGGCAGTTCTACTCTTCCCTATGGGGTTGATGCACATCGCAGTCAGCTCAATGGCAGTGGGTTTGGTTTTTGGTTTTCTAAGTTCATAAGAATGTTAACAAATGTTTAAAATAAAAAAGAAAAGAAAAGAAAAAAAGAAAGAGAGAAAGAAAGAATTAAAGAAAAAAGAGCAAGGGTCTCAGGTGCCTGGTTTTGGGGGATTCACTGTATAAATTAAGAATAACTGCACCATACAGAGGACAATCTGTACCCACCTATATTCCTGTTGAAGCAATGTTGCCAAATAAGTAAGCTCGCCAAACCCCACTAACTGAAGGGGGCTCTATCTCCAACTCACCGATAGCCTTAGACTTAAGGCTGAAGCTACACAGTGCGAGAAAAAGCAGATGACTGCTATAACAAGTGTATAGAACTGTCCGTCATCGGACTACCACATCCTTAGACAATGAATAGTATTGAACGTTTGCCTTAGTGCCAACCCTCTTTGTGTAAATAGTGTCCAGTCACTTAAGAATGTAATCTGTACAAGTCAATAATTCATGTATTATGGTTCGTATTCAGTCTACACTTGTATAATTTCCTTTTCTCAATTGTATTTTAAGTTCTTTATCATTGACTAAATTAATCGTTTGTAAAAGTATTGTAGACATTGCTATAGTTCGCATTGTCAGAGTAAAATATAACATCTGATTTGATCCCCCTTTTGACCCATTTAAAAGTTCTGTCAGTTAATTTTTTAAAAAGGGGGGGAGGGAGAGACACATGAATTCAGTCTCAGGTGAATCCCCTCTGAACATTAGACCAGGATGTGCATAGCCTCGCTCACACACAGAGTGCACTGAAAAGTGGATGAAGGCAGGTGTAGCTTAGTTAAAATCGAATACACTATTCCTTTTGAGCCATTTTAAAGTTATTCTAGTTTTCCATATTTACGGTTTTCTTTTCAACTAAGATTTTTCTCTATTTTATTTTGTTATTGTTGTTAAGGTTTTTTGCTCTCTGTGTTTTGTTTTTGTAGGTTTTTCAGTATATGAAGTCCAGGATGGGTGAATGTATAGTGACTGTCACTGGATGAATGGAGCCCACCCGTGTGGTTAGAGGAGGTTGGGAAGAAAGGGGGAGCTCATAACAAGGAATACAAGAACAGAGAAAATGTTCTAAAATTAATTATGGTAATGATTGTATGAGACTTCTTGATATGACTGAAGTATTGAATTGTATGATATTTGGATTACGTTCCAATAAAATTACTTATTAAATATACAGAGTATAAAAACAAAATGTTTATTAAATATATAATTTATTATAAATATGTTTTTTAAATAGAGAGTATGAGAAAATGATTGTGGTGATAATTGTGAAATTCTTCTTAATGTGATTGAATGATTAAATAAAACTTTTGAGGGGGAAAAAAGAGTTCATAAGAGTAGCTACTTTGCTCTGACTTTTCATGCCCTAAGCATCTTGCTCATAATTTTTACCAATATTTCAAAACTTAACTGAGAGTATACATTTCCCTATCAAACATACACACTGGATAATTATGGCCATTTATATTTTTCTTTATTTTAGCTTTGAGTTATTAGTTAAAATATTCAATAATTTTACATTTAATAAATTAATAAAACAATTAAATTTTAAAAGAAGTGATTTTATAAATAATAAAATCAACTGACTGATTTTAAATCATTGAGTATTAATATATTATCAACTAAGTTATAAATGAACACCTATATTTAATAGCTACTCCATGCCAATCATGATGTTAGACCTCTGAGAAAGCAGCTGTAAAACATGCCCTGCCTCTGAGAAGCTCCAAATGTAATAAGAAAAACAGATGGAAGCCGAGGTCAGGGGAATTATAGCACAGTGTTAGCTGCTCTACACAGAGATCCCTGGAGATATGGGTACTACAACAAAGTTTATTGAAGAAACCAGATAGTGTCCAGCTGTCAAAAACATTGCATCTGGAATCTTAAAGGCTTTTCTTCAAATTCTCAGTGATCTAAATGAGGTATTAAGTAAGTGCACATGGAAGAAGCACACCAGTTTATGTGATCCAAGGATTATAAATAATAAATCCAAACCCAAAGGAGGGAAAGAGAACAGAACCTAAATAGTGAACACCTGGTTTTACAAAGGTATGGATGCAGTGGAAGTCCAAAACTTACTCACAGGGTCCCCACCTGGACTCAGCCTCCAGCGAATCCCTCTGGCCATGGACCAGGAATGTGAGGAACCTGGTGGGTGTGCAGGAGTAGAAGGTTGCAAAACCAGCCAGGTTAAAATCTTAACCCTTATCATCTAATCTCCTTTGGGACCATTTAAAATATGTTCCGGTTTTAAATATTTCCTGCTTTCTTTTCAATTGGGGTTTTTCCTCTGGTTTATTTTGCTATTACTGTGTTGTTTTTTCAATTTTTGTTTTTGTGTGTTTTCCAGTATATGAAATCCAGAATGGGTGGATCTGGAGTCCATCTTCCCAGAGATGGAAACTGGAATAATGGCTTCGTTTGAGGGGTGGGGTGGGAGGGGGGGTGAGGTTAGAGGGAAATGGGGATCTGGTAGCAGTGGGCTCAGGAAGGAAGAAAATGTTCTGGAACTGATTGTGGTGATGATTGTGCAACTCTTTATGATATGACCTAATGATTGAAGTACATGATATGTGATTTATATTTCAATAAAATGATTGTTTTTGTTAGCAAATGGGTGAGTTCTGCTCTGTCACATGAGACTACCATGAGTCAGACTCAACATGACGAGACAACATAAACTGTACACATGGAACACATAAGAAACAGGATTCATATGGCTGATTCACAGTGGGAAGGACCTTTCTGTAAAAGGATAACCCATGCCCACCCGGGCAACTTGAAGCAGGATGGCATATTTGATGAACTTCATTTCTATAGAACTGGAACAATAAAGTCAGGAAACAGAGATGGAAGGTAGTCAAAATATAAGTTTGAGGAATTTCAGAGCTTGGGCTTGCGATGGGAGAGCTAGTGAAATGTTTTATGCAAGCAGACTATAAGTAAACACACATTTTAGAAATATCACTTTAGAAGTGTTCACCAAAGAATAGGTGGTGAGTAGACGGGTCATCTTCAGACCAGGCAAGAGGAGGATTTGAACTAAGGCAAGAGGAATAAGTAGAAAAATAAAATACGTAAGAAGATAAGACTCAATTGAACTTAAAAGGTCTGGTTTAATGTATCTATGAAATACAATGGTGTCTAGAGAACGAGTTCCGACATTGTCCACCATTATGTGTAAGGTTTTTGGTGGTTGATTCCTCAGGAGTGGATCACCAATTCTTTCTAACTGGTCTGTTCTTAGCTGGGGATATTTACTGAAACCTGTTCACTACGGGTGAACCTGCTGGTATTTGAATATTGATAGCATAGCTTCCAGCATCACAGCAACACTGAAGAAGGACAAAATGACACACAATATCGTGATAAACGGAGAAAAGATGGAAGTTGTCAAGGATTTCGTTTTCCTAGCATCCAGTTAATGTTCATGGAAGCATTTGGAAACCAAATGATGGATTGCATTGGGTGAGACTGCTGCACATCCATCTTTAAAGGACAAAGGTGTCACATTGAGGGCTAAGGAGCCCCTGACCAAGGCTATGGTCCTTTCAGTCACCTTATATGCATGTGAAAGTTGAACAAGGAATAAGGAAACCAAAGAAGAACGGGTGTGTTTAAATTCATTTGAATGGTGTTGTTGGCGAAGAAAGTTGAAAGCAACATGAGTTGCTAGAAGAAGAAACAAATCTGTCTTGGAGGCAATCCTCCCAGCGTGCTCCTGAGAAGCAAGGATGGAGAGATTTTGTCTCATGTTCTTCAGACCTGTTGTCAGAAGAGACCCCGAAAAAGGACATCTTACTTAGTAAAGCTGAGGTTCAGTGAAAAAGAGGAAGATCCTCCAGGTAATAGATTGACGCCATGGCTACTGCACCGGGCTCACACGTAACAATTGTGAAGACGGAGCGGGCGGACCAGTGTCTTGTTGTGTTGTTCACAGGGCTGTTCTGAGTTGGAGCCAAGTTGATGGCCCCCAACAACAACACGGACAGTGTCAGATTTCTGGCTTCCGTGACCGTTTTGTCCCCAGGCATGACAGAGAATCCAAGCATAGAGATTTAATAGACAGATTGGACCTACTGCTGAATGCACTGGTAGAAATGTGCTCTCGAAAAGGCAATTATCAATAGGGACTTGAAGCTGAGCACAAGTCTTGGTGTAATTGCTACTGGTTGACAACTGAATGCCTGGGAGAAAATGTGAGGGTCTACAGAGAAGCCATGCCTTGAAATACTAACTAGGGATAAAGCTAGACGTCAGCAACTAAGAAACTGATAAAAACCTTCTCTGGGGCTCCATACCTAATGGTTTCTAAGAAGAGTAGATGTATCAAACAATTAACTTAGATGGCCGCTCATGAAACTTGCAGAAAATTAAGTCTACAGGCAGCTACCCATGGCTCTAGTCCTCCTTTCCACTTACAAATTCCAGGCAGCGAATGCTGTTAATTCACCCCGTGAATGGCAAACTGCTAACACCGTCCACCTTCATCTCACCAGTCACGCTCCTTATTTATTTATCTCACTAACTACTAAAACGCATTTTTCCAATGCCACCGATAACTAACTTTTCATTTCTTAGTCCTCATTCTCCTGCATCTTTCTATAATATCCAACATCCTAACTAGTGTTAATTGTTCTTAAAACCCTCTATTTCTCTGACAATACCATCTTGGGGGGCCACACTGCAGCCCACCGACTGACCATTCGGTCTTCATTTTCTCTGCTTGTTTCTCATTGTGTCAAAATACAAGCCTGCTCTCTCTCCCCCTCATAAAAGCTCCCCTACTATGTTTCTCCAGATGCCACACATGATGACTCATCTCGGTTTTATTATAATTATTTCGATAACTAACATAATTATAATTATCTCCAGTATCAAAAATATTTGAAGCAAATAACCATGTCTTATTTATCTCCAAATCCCCACAACACACAGGCATAGGGTTGAAATGTTATGTTTTCTCTAAGATTTAGCACCCACAGCCTAGATCCCATAATTTATGGCTATCCCTTCTCATCCCTTAGCCATAGCCAATTGCTTTACCTTTTATAAAGCCCCTCTACTTTCCCCTCCTTCCCTATTCCCCTATGATGAGGCACAGATTGATTAGTGAACATTTATAAAGGACTGATATCGAAAGGACATGTAAAAACGAAACTAAAAGATTAAAGGGAAAGAGGCAGGAAGAGAGGGAGAGGACCAGGTGGCTGGTTGTTTTGTGGGAAAGTTTGGGGAGACCCACAGGCTTTTCTTCGGGTACATAGGGACCGCCTCAGAAACCGACAAGATAGTTCTACCAGCTCCTAGAGGGTCACCAAGAGTCTGAGTCACCTCATCGCCAGTGCGTTCGGTCTTTGAGTTTTCTATAAGGGAATGCTGCTGGTACACTGTAAGCTCAGGGGTCTCTGAGGATCTCATTTTCACTTGCATTGCTGCATCTAAGCAACGATGTTGTAAATTTTGCTCAGGAAGGCCCACTAACCTGCCCCAAGCACAGAAACCCACTTATCAGATGCTTCATACCACATTCTTCCCATGAAAACGTCCTGCTCTCCGTGTGTGTAGTCGGGACAATCCCAAGACTCCCAGAGAGCCTTTTTGATCTCTAGACCAATCTAAAACCCTGAAAATCAAACAGACACAGCTTCTTAAGCTGTTCTTAAGTTAATGACAATTATTTTTAATATAATTATGGTTCCTCTTCTCCCTTAGGATATTACAAACACACCTGTGTACGTCACAGAGCCACTGATGAGCAAGCAGCACTGGTGACAAAACAGGATGTGGTTACGGCAATTTTATTACTATTTCAAAACAGAAAAGCTCTCTTTTATCCTTAATTCCAGGAAGAGACAGAGAAGGAAACTGGGTGTAACTGAAAAACAAGAATGAGTGTAGAACTATGTAAACTTGATGTGTACCACAGCACATAGCAGATTGAAATGTGGTGACTTAGACATGTATCATAGCACACAGTGAACTGAAACAACAAAGTGACTTAAAGGATCTTAAAATCGCAAGTTGAAGAAGTATTATTTGGGAAAATATTTCTCTAGTCTATGCACAAATTTAAGTGATTTTCTTCTAGTTTTAGTGTATCACCTTATTCAACTAGTACACATTCCTTGAGCATTACATGTAAATATAATGCATGAGCATCAAACAAGCTTGCAATGCTAAGGGTTTGTCAGCAAGGAAAAGAAAACACTAGAGGTATTGGCCTCAGTACATATATTTATATGGCAGTACACTGATATAGTGGACAGACTTCCAGCCTCTGCTCATGCCCTCCCCCATTGCAAGAACACTTTGTTCTACCAACCTGGCATTCTGTGATGCTCACCCTCCTGGCACAATAACTGATGACAAAATGGATGCACAAGCAAATGTGTTGAAGAAAGCAGATGGTGCCTGGCTTTCAAAAGATATAGCATCTGGGGTCTTAAAGGCTTGAAGTTAAACATGCTGCCATCTAGCAGAGAAGCAATAAGCCCACATAGAAGAAACACACCAGCCTGTGCAGTCATGAGGTGTTGATGGGATCCGGTAACAGGCATCAGAAGACCCAAAACAAACAAATAAACAAGCAAAAAACGCATATTGTTGAGAATGAGGGGGATCAGAGCAGGGACCCAAAGCCCATCTGTAGACAATTGGACATCCCCACACAGAAGAGCCACAGGTAGGGATGAGTCAACCAGGGTGAAGTATAGCACCAATGAAACACACAATATTCCTCTGGTTCCTTGAGGCTTCCTCACCCCCAACTATCATGACCTCAGTCCTGCCTTTCACTGCAGTCTAGGCCGGAGCAGGTGCACAGGTACAAATAAGAGATAAGAGCGCACGACACACGGAATTTAGGAACAGGAATGGGAGTAGCGATACCAGGAGGGTGGGGGGAAGATGGGGAAAGAAGGGGAGGATTGGGGAACGGATTGCAATGGTTAACACATAACCATACCCACCCTCCACCCCCAGGGGGGATGAGCAACAGAAACCATAGAGGAAGGGAGACAGCAGATGGTGTAAAATACAAAAATAATTTATAATTTATCAAGGGACACGAAGTTGGGGGGGAGGCGTGATGGAGGGAAAAAAGAGGAGTGGATAACAAGCACTCAAGAGAAAGTAAATGTTTAGAAAAGAATGATGGCAACATATGTACAAATATGCTGTACATAATTGATGTATGGATTGTTATAAGAGCTGTAAGAGCCCCCAACAAAATGATCTTTTAATTAAAAAAAAAAAGACCAACTATTATATAAACTGGCCCAAATGTCTTCCTTGGTGTTAGTGCAGTCGAGTAGACCCCTGACTTACAGAACACGGCCCACTCCTACACCACACCCAAGGTTGGTTGTGAATCAGATCTTTCTGATTTTCAGTTGTGCATTGCCAGGCCTTTCTTCCTAGTCTGTCAGCTGTGCTGAAACCTGCTCTGAATCAAAGCAGCATGCAGGCCTTCAGGGACAGACAAGCGGTGACTGTCCAGAGGGTACACTGAATAGGAATCCAACTTGGGTCCTCCCAGAGAAACTGGGAATTTTATCACTGAAACACAACTCCCACTTCTTGCCTTACCCTCAGACCCTGTGACTCCATTTCTATTTTACAGAAAGAAATAAAATCATGTCTTCAGAGAGGTACTTATGAACAGAGAGCCAACCAGAGCCATGCCCTGGTTAAGATACAGTTCCCCTAGACTTCAAGGTAGCCGTGATATCAAGTTTGTTCTTGTTGGGTGCTGAGTTGTTTTGGGATCACTGACCTCCCTTGTGACTGAGTAGAACTGGCCCATAGGGCTTTCTTGGCTGTGCTTTTTACAGAAGCAAAGATCTTACACCCGCAGATCTACGGGGTGGGTTCAAATGGCTAACCTATTGACTGGCAGCTAAGAACTTAACTCTTTGCACCACCAAGGCTAGTAGGTATTAATTCATTTAGTGTTTACAACCACTATATATACTAGGTATTATTATTCCCATTTTAAAGGTTTGATAAGGAGTCCTGGTGTCCCTGTGGGTTAAGTATCTGGCTGCTAATTACATGGTCTACCTTTTAAAGATACCAGTTGTTTTGTGGGAGAAAGACGAGGCTGTTTGCTCACATAAAGATTTACAGCCTTATAAACCCACAGGAGTGTTGTTCTCTGTCTCACTGTCCTAGAAGGACAATGAGGGTCTAAACTTGAAGCCTATGGGTTTGAAGGTCTGAGGTCACATTCCTAATGAGAGGCCAATGAAGGGCTGTGCCCATGAGTCAGACTTCAAGAGCTCTTAACCACTACATTTAACTGTGCCTCCAAAGGCAGACATGACAAGAAAACAGTTTAAAACACAGTAATATGTATATACATATATATATATATACATACATAAGCACACATTTTAAACCTACCACCATCAAGCCTATTCCAAGTAATATAAAACTTGTAAGACGTAGTGGAACTTCCCCTTTGGGTTTCTGAAACTGTAAATCTTTATTGGAGCAGACAGCCTCATATTTCTTCCCCTGTACCATCAGAGTTCCTTAAGGATAATAATAGTTCAATAAAAAAGTTTTCTATTCAGGTTATGTCCAAAATTGCTATAATGAATACCAGACCGACGAGGGGGCAAGGGTTGGGTGGGGCTGTTCTTTGGATGTGCGAACACCACTGGAGAGTCCAAAGAGGTGTCAGAGAAGCCGCAGAAATTCCTGAGAATGTCTTAGAAGAACACGTACAAAGGAGACAGACAGGAAGACAGGTCAGCATCACAGAGCCCAAAAGTGGGGTTTCAGGCAGGTCTTGGCAAAATGTCATTGCCACTGAGTTGATTCTGACCCCTAGGACGGAGCAGAACTGCCACTGTGGGTGTCCAGGACAGGAGAACTCTAAGGACGTAGAAAGTTTTATCTTTCCCCCGGTATACAATAGAAGTGGAAAAGGGGCAGGATTTCCCAGGTAATACCAGCAGATGAGTAGACAATTGAGGAATGAGGAAGACTTAGATTCCCCAGGCCTAGATTGACAGATAAATTAGAAAATCGGTCAAATTAAAAATCCATATAAGAATGAGAATTAAGCCATTTTGTCACTGGGCTTGGTACCTTATCATTTGATCTCCTTTGCGATCCTTCATGGATTTGTGCCAGTTCTTAGTGTTTTCTGCCTTCATTTCATTTCATTGGGTTTTGTCTGTTTTGCCTTGTTATTGTTGTTAGTTGTACTGTTATTGCTATTATTATTTTAATATTTTTCTGTATATGAAATCCAGGAGAGGCGGACTGATGGAGACAGTGGCTGGACTGGCATTTCCTTGGGGGTGTGGTGGGAAAGGTTGGGGGCAGAGGGGAGCTGCGGATGGGAACAGGAATGAGGACGGTGTTCTAGAGCTGATTGTGGTGATGGGTGTGCGGCTCTTCTTGACGAGGTTGGGCTGATGAATTGTGTGGTGTGTGAATTGTATGCCACTAGAGCTATAAAAAAAGAGAGAGAAAGAAAAAGAAAATGTAAAACTGGAAAAATAAATGTATTGAATGGAGCACGTAAAGTATGTACTTTATTGTAATTATATTTCAATGACAAAAATAAATTAATTAAAAGGAAAAAGATTGAATGTAGTTATATAAGTAAACAATTTATTATTGGTTTTCGTGGCCATCAAGTGGACCCCAATGAATAGTGATGTGAAATGGGATTGGACCAGTGAGAGTCATAGGGCTTTCACTGATTTGCTGAAGCAGATCATCAAGGGTCCCTTCGTAGTCCTTAGTCAGGACACCCCACTGAACCTACTCAACAATGGCAGCACACAAGCCTCCGTCGACTGCCATGCTGAAAGGGCCAGCTGAGAACGGAGCCCGGTGCCCGTGGAAAGTGAGAATTCGACTACTGAGCCTTCACCGTCCTCTCCCTCTGTGACGATCTTATGCTTCAATGCTCATTTCTAAATTGTTATACAATAAAATGGACTTTTTCTTCTGGCGAATAACAACAGCAACAGCAACAAAGAGACGTTTTGTCCTGAGGAGAACAAGCTAGAATTATGGAAAACTGCAAAGAAATAAGGGGGGAAAGTTTGAAGATTTAGAACCAAGAAGGAACTGGTAAATGCATAGAAAATTTTTTGAATAATAAGAGTCATATATAAAATAAAACTGTCGTCGACCCAGTTTTAAGGGGTCCTGGTGGCCCTGTTGGTTAGGTACTGGGCAGGGATTCCAAAAGAAGGATGAAGCTGTCTGTTCCGAGAAAGATATAGTCTCAGCGACCCTACATAAGAGTCAGAATTGACTCTATAATGCCAAATTTGGTTTTTTATTGACCCCCATTTGAGTGTTGATCTGCCTAGTTCCGTAAAAGACATTACCAATAGTGCTCTAGCTACCAGATGCTCAGATGTTTAATCATCCTACTTGTGAGCCTTTAGTCTCTGTCATGAGGGAAAAACACATGTTCCTATATGTCACACTCTTAGAAAAATGCTTGCATGAAGTACGCACTATAAACACCATCCAACCAGACAGCAGTTGGACTCTGACTTACTTGCTGTGGTTTCCAGTTTCCTTTGTCTTGTCTCCTGCAGTAGCCATGCTTTAAATTGCACAGGACCCTGGGGGACAAACACAAGAGTGAACCCATTCAATAGGAACCAATGTCACAGAAGAGTCATTGAGGTCACACTTAAGAAGTGAACAACTCCAATGCAATAGTAAAATCCTTTACACACTTGCACTGTCGTCAGTTGCCGCCTAGTCAATCCTAGCTTATAGTGCCACCATTTGTGCAAAGGAGAATTGTGCTCCAGACCGTATTCAAGGCTGTGACCTCGCAGTAGCAGATCACCAGGCCTCCAGGTGGGATCAACTCAGCAACTTTTTGATGGGTAGGGTATTGCTTAAGCATTTAGGTTACCCAGGGACTCTGTGTGATGATGCTTTATATCCACACAAAGGTTTTCTATAATGGACCCAATTGTTACAGATTTAATTGTGCCCTTAAAAAGGGTATGTTAAATTTATACACCTGGGTCCTTGTTTGGAGGAGTTTTTCTTCGTGAATATTAAGTTACCATATATATATGGTAACTTAATATTCACGAAGAAAAAGTATATATATATATATATATATATTTAGCTTCCCTCTGTAATGGGGATGTCTACTGTAAGCTTGTACTCCCTGTTGGGTTGGGTTGTCTGGGACACAGCAAAGTGAAGTGGGAAGCAAGCAGGCAGGTGCATATGGATGATACGGATGCAAGGATCCAGGGTTGG
>NW_022103904.1:17547185-17552113 GCF_000313985.2 Echinops telfairi
CTGGGACACAGCAAAGTGAAGTGGGAAGCAAGCAGGCAGGTGCATATGGATGATACGGATGCAAGGATCCAGGGTTGGTGGAAGTGTGGCATAGTGACTACATCTCTCAGGGTCGGACAACCACATGTGGCCACTCTACTAGGCAGGCACAGGTTCCCAGCCAGCAGGAAGGTGAAGGTGGAGAGAGGAAGTTGTTTTAACTTTCTTTATTGTAGAAAAGGCTACTCCCCACAGGAGGCACGACCAGATTGTAACCTGATTGACACTAACCCTACACAAATGCAAGTTGATATACAATCTAACTGCCACACTACCATGGTGTTGTAGAAGCAGATAACTCATATTCTAGGATTCATAAAACAAATGGAAAGAAATTTTACTTGGAATGGAATATATATGCCCAGAGTCTAACCCAAACTTGATTTCTGTTTCAGACGCGGGATTTGGGGCTTAAGTTTGAATGCTGGAATGAGTTCAGACTTTTTCCCCTTCCAAATTAGGTGAGAATTTACATTTTAGATCATCATCTGTTAAACCACTCATCAGATGCCCCATTAATTCACCCCTCATCTGCTCCCTGATTGATCTACTCCTGTAAAGAGTTACAGTCGTGGAAACTTACAGCAGCAGGTTTACCTACGTGTTTTTGGTGTTTGGTTTGCTTGTTTCTGTGGACTACAAACTCCCATGTCACCCAAGTCAATACTCTTCAACAGTCTAGCCCAAGGGTTGGCAACTTTTTGAGATGAAAGAGCCAATCCTGTCTGTCACAACAATGTAGGAACTACTTGAGAGCCACAAATATATTTTCATAAAGAAATGAAATCACCATTATCTGAATAATATTCTTTAAAATTTTTATAAATGAACTTCAGAGCCACATATACGTACATAGATGGACTAAAATTTGCTATTCAACTCTCTGACTTCATCCTTTCTTCTATTTGCTGTAGGAACTTTGGGAGTAAAAGTTCCATGGTCTTTTCTGACGTCCACTTTGATCTTTTCTTTCTTGCCTGTCTTTTCAATGTCCCTTTTGCTTTCCTCATGAATGATGGTCTTGATGTCCTCCAACAGGTCATCAGGCCTTCTGTCATTGGTGCTCAATGCATCAAATCTGTTCTTCAGTTGTTCTCAAAATTCAGGTGGGATAGACTCAAGATTGCATTTTGGCTCTTGTGAACTTTTAAAAAATATTCTTCAGCTTTATCCGGCACTTACATATGAACAATTGGTGGTCTGTTACAGTTACCACTGGTCTGGTGTTAGCTGCTGATCTTGAACTTTTCCGTATTCTCTTCCCACAGATGTAGTCAATTTGTTTTCTGTGTATTCCACCTGGGGAAGTCCATGCGCATAGTTGTTTTTGTGTTGTTGAAAAAAGGTATTTGCTGTGAATGAGTTATTGGGTTTGCAAAATTCTATCATGTGGCCCCCAGCTTCATTTCTATCACCAAGACCATATGTTCCTACCACTGTTCCTTCCTCTTTTTCACCCCACTTTTGCATTCCAATCATCAATAATTATCGATGTATTCTGACTGCATATTGGATCAATTTCTAACTGAAATCCTTGGTAGAATTCTTTAATATCTTCATCACTGGCTTTTGTGGTTGGGCCATAAATTTGATTAATATTTGTACTGACTGAATTTCATTGAAGGTGGATAGATGTAATACTATCACAGACAGCATTATACTTCATGATTTTTGCAATATCCTATTTGATAATGAATGCCACCCCATTCCTCTTGATTGTGGTATTCCCAGCATAGTAAAAATCATATGATTTTCTGATGCAAAATGGTCAATATCAGTCCATCTTGGTTCACTAATGATGAAGATATAAATCTTTATGCATTCCATTTCATTTTTGAGAACTTCCAACTTTCCTAGATTCATACTTCTCACATTCCACGTTCTGATCACGAGCAGATCTTTGCTGCTGTTTCTCCTTACCTTGTCTTGTGCTCCATCAGCATATGAAGATCCCAGAAGCTCCACTCTCACGGGCTTTACCTGACTCACATCGCCATGGTTGACTCCACTCAAGAGGAATCCGCTCCCTGTCACACTTGGGGTGCCCTTGGAGCTGAGAGGCCCATTCTCTGGCACTGCCTCTGACATTGTTCTGATTCATTCTTTAGCCTGTTAGCTATGCATAAGAGTTTGCAGTGGCTCCTTCAAAGTGAGGAGCCAAGTCTGTTGTTTTCTGTGTAGTCTGGAAGCTCCACTGAAACACGTTCACTTTGGGTGACTGCAGGGATTTGAAATACCAGTGGCATAGCTTATAGCAGCGGTTCTCAACCTGTGAGTTGTGACCCCTTTGGGGGTCAAACGACCCTTTCACAGGGGTTGCCCAAGTCATAGTAGTAGCAAAATTACAGTTATGAAGTAGCAACAAAAATAATTTTATGGTTGGGGGGGTCACCACCACATGAGGAACTGTATTAAAGGGTCATGGCCTTAGGAAGGTTGAGAACCACTGGCTTACAGGATCACAGTAACACACAAGCCACTATAGTATGACCAACTGACAGACAAGTGGTGGTGTAGCACATTTCCACAGTGGTCACACATAATTACATTCTCACAAGCAGTGTATAAGGGTTCCATTCTCTCTGTGAGCCTCGCCAGCATTTGTTCAGTTCTTTCTTTCTGCTGTTTGTTTGTTTAACTTGGCTGATGGTTAGGGACTATGTCAAATAGACATTCCTGGGTACAAGCAGGGACAGAGCTCAAATCTTTCATTTTTGTCACAGCCTGATGATGACACCTCATTGGTATCATAAGCCTTTTTCTCTAAGAAGGAGAGACCAACAGAACCAAAGCTGCTTTATTCCATCGCCTTCTACTGGACCTGAATCCTGGTCTGGTTCATCTCCTATTGTGTTGTCTGCCAATCCCAGGAGTCGTCAGCGACTACCAACAGCAGATTCATTCAGCTAGCCTTGGACTTCTGAATCCACCAGCCTGTGACCCTGCTGTCTCAGCTTTGTCATTCTGCTTCCTGTTCATCAGCTTCAAGCTAGGGAAAGTCTGACTTGAACCAGACTAGATTTACCTCTTTCTACAACTGTGTAAGCCTTTCCTGGATCTAATTCTCTTTCTATGTATAACACATACAAGTGTCACTAGTTTTGCTTCTCTAGGGAACCCAAGCTAAAATAGGCATCATTGTCAATGTAAAGTGATATCAATCATTGCTTTGATTTGCCTCCCCCAGATGGCAAGTGATCATGAGCATTTCTTCATGTATCTGTTGGCCATTTGGGCATCCTTTTGGTGAACTGTTCTTGTCCTTTGACCACTTTCTAATTGACTTGTCTTTTTTGTATTGAGGTATCGAAACATTATATAGATTTTAGGGATTAATCCTTTGTACATTGTATCATTATCAATAAAATGTCCCCACTCCATGGGCTCTCTTTTTTACTTTAAAAAATGAAGTCTTTTGATACACATGTTTTTAATGGTCTTGTGCATTTGTCTCTTCCATGATGGAAACTGTGAGACCACAACCTGGTTGCCCATCCCACATGCTCTAGCTGACTCTTACACTCTCCAGATCGGGCAGCTACCAAATGCCATCCAGATCCTTTCCCCACAACCCCCCACCCAGATAGGGACTAAAGTGGTGCCATCCAAATCAGCTCTATGCCCCTGTCCAGCAGGAAGCAGCTACAGGGATCTACATCCCTCAACTTCCAATAGAATTTTGATGGTATTACATGAGAGGGTAATGATAGGAAGGCCAACTAGGCCCAGGGGAAGGGGACAGGAGCACCATGGAAGGTATTCCTAACACAAAGTGATGAAGACACATTTCCTTTACCAATATCTTCCAAGCAAGAGGAAGGTGGGTGGCAAAGAAGACACATTTCCTATCAATAGTTTCCACGAAGAGAAGACAATAAAAGGATGGAGATGGAGATAAGCAGGGTAGTCACACCAACCCCACATGATTGAATCCACCTTTGGTGGTGCCTGGCCTGGCAACAAGAGCACAACATGAACTCTGGGGCACATGTGTCCCATCTGTAAAAGGGAGGTTCACTATGAAAAGGCAGCCAATAGCAGAAAGTCCATCATGTCACCATGAGCAAACAAAAGGCTAACGTTTCCATCCCAAGTATCCCTCAGACTTGCTGGGTGCCTGTCTATACATTGGTGCTGACTTGTCCCAGTAATAAGCACACTTACTCTGTTCAAGCCTATTAATTTCTTGTCTGAATACCATCACTCATCTAAATAGTCTGTTGCCAGGGTGACAAAAACTGATAGAGGAAAAGCCTGGTACCGCTAGCCCTCTCCAGTAATAAAATTGATACATAATGGATCCTTGTGATAGTAGAATTGTTCAGCATCTTGACTTGTTGTAGGAGTGCCCCACGGATGAAGTTCTTTCCCTTGCCCAATTAAGAATAAGAATAAGTTTGTCCAACTGACTGTACAAGCCAAACGATTTATTGAGAGAAAAGTACCTTGCAAGGGGAGACATCCTAGGGGGTCTAAGGGAATGCAGACCACAGTCACACCTAACATGGGAAAAAAACAGGTTTTACCAGTGGTTAAGTGGAAAAGGCATTATGTTAATTCATGAACAGGGGTGGAGGAATTGGATCTACATGGGTGGAGTTATGGTAATTGAGTATGTATGTAACAGATGTTCAAAAATGGAATCCAATGTAAAGGCTTCTGGATAGGGTGTCATCACTTATTATAGGATGCTCCACATGAACCAAGAAGCTAATTTCTCAGGTTTCAGTCAGTTCTCTGCCTGAGCATTCTTTGCTCTTTGGTTCAACTCAAAAGATCAGGTGTCTGGTCTGTACCTGCTGGTCAAATGGGTGAATGCAACAGAGTAAGGGTGTGGAGCTAAAACACATTCTTCTTAAAGGGAAGAAACACACACTGTTCTTTAGTGG
>NW_022103904.1:17552213-17567229 GCF_000313985.2 Echinops telfairi
GCTACAAGTTAAAATGTTAATTGGATGAATGGAGTGTTGAGCCCATATGAGTTGACTTGGGGAAATTATTCAAAGTCATCTGAATGTGAAAAATCAGGATTGAAGAATCCAGCTCTTTCCTAATCTGTCTTAAACTGTGGTGTGTGTGGGGGAAAGCAGACAATCGAATTCTCACACACACAAATGAGTACAAGTTAAACTGGGAAAACCTGAGTACATTCAGTGGGTTGTATCAAAGTCAATATCTAGTTCTAATATTATATTTTAGTTTTATAAAATGTACTACTGGGAGAAAGTGAAGTTTATACCAGATCGCTACTTTCTCTAACAATAACACATGCACCAACAAATAACTAAAGAAAATCTAATTTAAAGAAATAAAAAAAGAAAAACCAAGTAGGTGGAAAATTTGGGGGCAAGAGCAAAATTGTGAGAATCACTAATAAGCAAAGTCCAGGCCTCTAACCAAAAGAGGAACAAGAGACGCATGAAGATGGTCAGGGCCGAATCTTGTCACAGATGCATTTATTTGAAAATGCTACCTTTCAAAGATAGAGTTACAGAGTCAGAGTAGAACACCTGAATAAAAGTTTTCCCAGTATTTGTACCCTTTGCCCAGATGGAGCTGCCACCTAGAGCTGAATGATTTTCCAAAACCCAATCCATCAGCTCAACAAATGAATTTGGACCCTGACGCCTCAGAAAGTCAAGATCTTCCCCAGGGGCAAAGACTTTATGAAACCCCTTTTCTCAGTTTACATTTGTATATATTGACATTGTATAGCTTTTAGGTATAAAGGCTATATTTGAAGGTTTCCCTTTTACAATCTAGCATTTTATGATGATGCTTTCTCAAACTTCATACCTGAGGAAGGACAATTCCGATTTCTTGAAGATTAGTCATACTTCACCTGGATCTGAACCTTTGCTGTGAGTATCAAGGGCTCTCCTATTTCTTACCAGAACCAATGTCTTTTCTTTCAGTTTTAAACCATCAAACTAAAGTTGAATAGAGCAGTTACTTATATAAATGACTTATTGTAAAACCATTTTTTATACTTTCAGAATGAACATATTTCAAAAGTAAATCTATATGAGGTAAATTTTCAGTGTTTATCATTAGGAAACAGGAAAACTGAGAAGTTTAATTTTTCTGTTTTACATTTTGTTTTTCAAATGAGTTTATATTAATTGTATGATTAGTAAGGACAACGAAAGTCCGTTAATAAGCACCGACGTAAATAAAAAACGACGTAAATAAAAAAGAATTTACTCTTTTTAGCTAAAGTAGTAATAATGCCCCCAAGTACTAAAAGTCTCAGAATTAAAAATATCATTAGAGTCTGACCCAATGAGTGGTCAGTGGGTTCGCACTGAGCTGCTTACAGGAAGATTACACCAGCCCCTCAGCAGGAAACCAAGATGTGGAAAATGCAAATTAGGACATTTTATCTACTCAAGGAAGTAACACGAGGTTGAATGTATATAATACAAATGACAGCAAGTGAAAGCAACCGGCGGTGTTTGCAGAGTCAAGTGGAAGCAGTGAAAGCAAGGGATTCTGAAAGAAATTGGGAAGTGGAGAGAGAGAGAGAAGAGAGAGACAGAGAGAGAGAGAGAGGAGAGAGACAGAGACAGAGAGAGAGAGACAGAGAGAGAGAGAACTTTCTTTGAGAAGCCGCCTGAAAATTGCCTCCAGAGGCTTCCCAGGAATCGGTGCTATTTTTACTTGGTATTTCGACCAATCCGCCCCATCCAAGGGTCGCAGCTAGGTGTGAGATGGACCTAAGGAGGGGGAGACGGAAAACAGGCCCCTCCAGGCCCCGAGCGGCCGACAGGAAGGCCACCTGGAGGAAGCCGCTGGGTTGAGGAGGAAACGAGCGCGCCCCTCGCCAGGGGCGCCAGCACCCCTCCCCCGGGGAGGTCCATCGGACGCCCGCAGGCTGAGAAAAGAAGTGTGAACACCCCCAACCTCCCATGCAAATTAGCGATGGTTTCCTCTAACAGGACGAGAAAATGTCTCTTTTGCATCCCGGCACATTTGTTAAATTGCTGTAAGCATAACCGTGCAAGGGGAACCCTGCCACTCTATCACTGAGGTCGCCACCAAGAATCCTAAACTCTTCCTGGGGGCGCGGGGCACGGATCCCCCGCGGCTGGCATCCCCCGGACCCGGGCAGGCGCCGCTCCCGGCGTCCCAGGCAATGTCCTCCCTCCTGCTCCCCCGCTGAGCTGGGTCGCACCGGTGCACGGCGGCGACTGGGCGGCAGGGACTGGGAAAAAGGCAGCTTGGCAGCGGCCAGGAAGAGCCACCGTCTGCGGGGCTGCCCCCCTTCCAGATCCTCCGACCAGCCTCCCCTCCCTCTCTTCCTGGCTCCCAGCACCCTTTCCGGCCCCGACGCTGGACCAGCCAGCCGCCTGGGTCAACTGGTGCCTGCCGAAGCCATGGGGGACCTGGCTTGGCAGGCGACGAGCTCACCCTCAGCCCAGTGGGAATCCCAGACCGAAAGTGGAGCCGCGCCTTCTCCCACTCACCAGTCAGTCCCAATCCGCCGTGACGCCGGCGACAAAGACCCAGGGGCAGCTGGGAGAGATGGCACCTCTGGGGAGACAACAAAAGGTACAGTGCAGACCTCTGGCAGATTTACATAAAGTGACCGGCAGTGCGCTCTACATTGAAGCCGGGCCAGCAGGCCCCGCCTAGGTTAAGGTCACCAACTAAGCACACGCCCCCAGGACACCGCCCAGCCCAGTCCCCTCACCATGCCGATGTTAGCTCCTGGCAGTACTAGGCTGGACCAATTCTCCTCCACAGGACTTTCCCCACTGGCCTTGGGTACACGCCTCCAGGAGAACTCAGAAGAGTGCCCAGAACTTCCACCTGCTACGGACTTCTTGGAATTTATCCCAGGTATTCATTAACCCACTAGCTGGTATAGCTTAAACCTACCAGGTGTTTTTCAACTGCTTTTACAGCAGGAAAAAAAAAAAAAAAGAGGCAAGGAAGATCAATGACTAACCCAAGGTCACGCAGCTAATGCAGGAACCTCAACTACTTGCTGCACCTCAACTACATGCAAAAAGCCGCCGGGGATGCAGGTTCAAGGACCGGAGGTATTTGCTAAGAGCAGTTTCAAGTACCAGCGAGAGATGATAAAGCAGAAGGGAGGCCAGGAATGTCCGGTAGAGCAGGGTCTACCTTGGTCCCTGGATCTCAGTTGGCCGTTGTGGGAATTTTGCGGGGATAGCTCTCACCCCAGAAGCTCCCCCAGCAGCTGGGGAAAGCCTGAGCACGCACCTCGATCCTTAGGAAAACAGAAAGCAGAGAGGAAGTGTGACTCAGTTAAGACAACAGAGTTGCACCTGAAAGCCAGGGCTACAGACTCTGGGCCTAGTCCCAGCCCCATGACACACGGAAGTGGAAGAGAACCTGCTGTTAATCAACGTTGGAACTATAGTTTGTAGAGATTTGCTTTGTGAAGAGGGGCCCAGAATGGAATAGCCTCTCCCCTACAGTAAACATTGACTTGGGGTCTGTTAATTGTTCAAGGCCTGAGCTTGTTGAAAGATCCATTCATTGTTCAAGGATGCTCTTGGTTTGGGGAAGAGGAAACAAGGCCAGTTAGATAAGCCATGATGGACCAGAATGGGGTACCTTATGGGGTACCTTCAACAGCCCCTGGAGTATTGAAGCCATCAATTTATCGCCTGTTAATCTCTTGGGGACATGTAAACTCTCCCCTATGAACCTTGCTCCTTTTGTCCTTTGATCATTGCAAAACCTGTGAATTCCTTCCTGCTACTATTGAAAGCCTGTGTCTTGTCACAAAGTTTCCTTGCTGGGTTGGGATTGAACTCTGAAGCAGTCTGGAGGGCGAGGCCCAGCTGTTTCCTTATGTTAGCACAGGCAGAAATAAATTTAGAATTTCTCAAATTACCCTGGTCTCTGGTTTTGGCTGTAGTGACAGGCCATGCTCGGGCCTCTTGGAGGCAATAACTAAGTGGACACTGCCTGTCACCTTTGCTCTGCACCTTCTGACACACTTGATTCTGCCTCTGGCTTCTCTCTTCCCTGACAGAAACACTGTCTTGAGGGCCGAAGCGAAGACAAATAGCAGAAGTTGGAGCAGGCCAGTACAGCCAACATTGGCTGCTTCCCATACAGGAGATGCTCTCATAGGCTATTGACAGCAGTTGGCTGTTCTCTGTGGCTGTTGGCAGTAGTTGGTTGTTACCTTCTAGAAATAAAGACTCTTGCCCCTTCATGTTCAAGTGCCAGGACATGAGCCAGAAAATCAACTAATACCAATAACATAGTGCTCAAATGAAAGCCTTAGAAATAGGACAGGCTAGAAACCCAAATCTCAGGCTGTTTCTAATTCATGTCCCCCCAAGCCATGGTACCATGGATGTTTGCCAGTGGGGAGGGAACACAACCCACCGGCTGACTAGCCCTCCAGCTGCAGCTACTAGAAGGTAATTGCCTCCTGGGGACTCCAGGCACACTGGCTTTGGCCACTGGCCAAGCCATCCCCTGGCAGCCTGGCAGACTCCTCCAGAAGGGCAATGGAGACTCAGAGACGTTTGCAGGGGAGGAGAGTACTGTGAGGCTTCATGCAAATCAAATCATAGCATCCCACTGCCAGTCATGAACCCTCAGGATTCCGTTGGCTATTGGGCTGCTGACCACAATGTCCACAGTCCACAGGTCAAACCCCCTAGTTCCACCCCTGCAAAAGAAGGTTTTCTGTTCCTATAAAGATTATAGCCTTGCAAAGCCAGACAGGCAGTTCTACTCTGCCCTATAGGGCAGTGAATCAATTCACTGACAGTAAGTTGTTGGTTTCAATGTCTGTGTCCATGTTTGTTTGTTTTACTCCCTGTCAGGAACTGTCCCAAACAATATCAAATCCCTAAAGGTGTAACTGGGAACATTTTGAGAACTCAGTGAAGTTTCTTTTCTCTGGTCTTCACTCTCCTCCCTGTTGCTTTGTAGAGTTGCTCTTCCCTTTCCCTTCTGGTGACCACTACATCTTTCTAGAACACCACCGAGTGAGCAGCGGTGTTACTAGGGTTGACGTCACCCTGGGCAGTACCTCATGGTGTCATCTTCTCCATGCACATCCTCCCACGCCAGCTCCTACAGAAAGCTTACTACTGCTTATTGATGTACTGGGTGAGATCAACCACACTACTTTGTTAATAATCAAAGCTTTTATTAACAACTGGTTCAAGAGTAGACTAGAGCCTGGAAAACTCTTGACCCAGGACAAAGATAATATAAGGTCTTTATAGTTCAAAGTAAGTGGGCTGGCTTAAGAGTTCAAGCAGTTACATTCTTATCAAGATGTCAGGGTAAAAGTTTTGTGAGTACCTTTATACATGGAATTGAAACACTGTTAGTTATATTAACAGTAAATGAACAGAAGCCTTTTAAAAAATTTCTCCTTTAAGTACTACTTTCATTCTCAAAAAAATTATTAATATAGGCTTATATATACTAGTTACCACAATATTGTACTAAAATACCAGAAAATATGACAAATTCAGTGACCATTAAAAAGACTATCAACAATGAAAATAACTTCATATGTTTTGACATGTACCCATGAAACCACATTATTTGAAGCATCATTGTAATTGGATAATAATGACAGCTCTGACCAGAGCACATTAGAAAGTTCAAAAAGTAAATCAACAGTTTTAGTCTTGAAAAAAATGTTTGTTATGAATACAGAGATATTGTAACCAAAATAATAAATTTCTACTGACACAGTATACAAAATTTTATAGATAAGCATTGTGGTCTCACCCCTCTGACAGTATCACCCAGTGCAGACTGCACCCCTGACCCACCCAGTGGTGTCCCTGAGAAAGAGAGCAGTAACCATGCTAGAACAACATTTCCAGAATACCACTGTGTTAGGTCGGGTGGACTAAAGAAACAAATCCAGGGACACGCATATATGTGCAAGAGAGAGCTTTAGATCAAGAAGTAATTCTATATCAAGCAAACATCCCAGCCTAGCCCAGATCAATTCCAAAAGTCCAATGCTAGCCCGTAAGTCCAATTATAATCCATTTAAGTCCCTCTTCCGACTCACACAGTCACATGCAATGCAGCAGTATGCAGGGAGATCACAGCTGGTGAGTGGAAAGTCTTGTGGATCCAGTGGTGCTGGAAGCATCACAGAGCTCAGAGGTCTCAGCGTGGTGGGTTGCCAGCAGGAAGGTGAAATCAGAGAAAGTTCCCAGAATCCTCATGAGAAGCTCATGCCCACAAGGAGACATCATCAGGCTGTGGCCTGATTGACAGGCTAAACTCCACCCCTTCAGTCTTAATACCTTCAAACTGACATGAGATTATGTAACTACCACAACCACTTAGAAGGTAGAAACTATTGATGGGGCCCATCAGTAGGGCCTAAAACCAATACAATAAGTCAAAACTAGCATTTTCATTGTGAATGAAAAGGGTCCTACTACCTCAAAATTTCATCAAGGACTCTGATGTCCATCAAAGAGGCCCAGTACCTCATGATCAGTGGAAAATCAGATGAAGTCTTCACTTCCTTTGTTTACCTTCCTCAGGTAGATGAGCCATGAAGGGGAAGGTTTCTGTGTGACTAGGCTGTCCATTTGAACTAGAAAGGAAAGTGCAGAGACTGCCACAGGCATTTTCATGCTCATTGGAAAGTAATAGGCAATGAACTGTTCACATAAAATATCTATAAGTAACTATTAGGAACCAAGTATGCCAAGAGCCAATTTGTTCCTATTCTCTCAGTCTTATTTGAAAGGAGGAAACAGTACTAGCAGAATAAATAGCAGTCCTTCTCACACAGCGGGGGGCCTCCCCAGAACAAAAATGCAGGGTCTCTGTGAACCTGCACCATAGGGAACCAAATGTCTAAGGACAGACAACTACTTCTGCACCAGTGTGTGCACTCATATTTTCCAGGAACATTTTACCTGATTTGTTTCTTTCTAAACCATTACCTCAGAGTCAGGTTCTTTGCAAATTGTCCAGCGGGTTGCCAGTGAGTGAACTTCAACTTAGGACAAAACTGCTGTATAGGCTTGTACACTCCTGATTGTTCAGAATTAGATGACCAGGACTTATTTCAGGGTAGACTCAAACCTCCAACCTTTTAGTTAGAAAACACGTGTGTGAATGGTTTACACTGCCCAGGAAATCCACAGAGGCATAAGATTAACTCTGTGCCAGTCCTCAGCCAACTGTGGCCTTTCCCTCCCCTGAGTGACAGCAGGTGTAACAGAATGCAAGGGCTCCCTGGGGTTTCTGAGGGTATAAATCATTCAGGGAACTCACAGCCTCATCTCTCTCCCCTTACAGTTAGTACTCCAACCAATAACCCACTAAACCACCAGGGATCCAGGGTGGTTAGAGAGTCAGAGAAGGCAGAAATGTATATTCATTAGAAATAAACCCTTTCCAAATTCCAGATTATCACCAGGTCTCACACATCCGATAACCTGAGATATTCTTTATTGCTGCTGTGTTTTTAATTCAGAAAAGTGAGATCTTACATCTTTGTCATCATAAATAACTCTAAGATGTGTAAACAAAAGCTAAGAATTTCAATTATTGTTTTCTGAAAGGGCTATGGGAACTAGTTTAGGGAATGGTGAGAAAACATGAGTCAACTGGCTAAATGCCACACAGATTTCCTGAGTGACCTTCCTGCCCCACTGCCTTCCATCTTGTTTCAGTTCTCTAAATCCACAAGTTCATCCTGAGGCCTTCCCATTACATGTTGGTTTACTTTCCCAGAAACATCCTCTCCTTCCTCATCCAGATCTCCACTTAAAAGTCATCTTGGCAAGACTTTCCCTGATCCACAATTACACACACCCCGAATTCTAGTTTTTTGGATGATTAAGATTCTTTCCATTGAAATTCTATGGAGAATCCATGTAATGTTCCTGAAGTAATCACAGATTGTAATGATTGTTGTTGTTCGGGGCCGTCATGTTGGCTATGACTCACAGTGACCCTCTGTGCAGCAGAACAGGAAACTGCCCCATCCTGCACCATGCTCACAATTTTTGTTGTTTGAGTCCATTGTTGCAAGAACGTAACAGTGCATCTTGCCGAGGGTCCTCTTCTTTTTCTCTGCCCCTCTACTTTGCCCAGTATGATGTCCCTTCCTGAGACTAGTCTCTCTCAATAACATGACGAAAGTACGTAAGCCGAACCCTCACTATCCTTGCCTCTAAGGAGCCGTCACCTTGTACTTCTTACAGGACAGATTTGTTTATCTTCTTGGCAGTTAACAGTATTTTCAATAGTATTCCCTAATACCATAATTCAAATAAATGAATTCTTCTTTGGCTTTCCTGATTCATTGTTCAACTTTCACATGTTTACAAGGTGATTGAAAATACCATGACTTGAGTCAGGCACACCTTCATCCTCAAAGTAACATCCTTGCTCTTTAAAACTTTGAGGTTTTATGCAACAGATTCACCCAATGGTATCATTTGATATCTTGATGATTGCTTCCATGAGTGTTGATTGTGCATCAAGGGAAAGGGAAATTCTTGACAACTTCAGTCTTTTCTCCATGTGATTGTTAGGGATCATGGCACCTAGACGATTCTGGGTAAGGGTAGGAGCAGAGCTCCGTCAGCAATTGCATCACAGCCTGATGACACCTTCTTTTTGTCATAAGCCTTTTTGTATAAGAGACCAAGCAGAGTCAAAACCACTTGGTCCTTCACCTTCTGCCAGAGCAGGGGCCTGTCTGGTTCCTTGATCTCCTGCTGTGTTACCTGCCAAACCCAGATTCATTTGGCCAACATCAGACCTCTGCATCACTCACCTGATGAAACTGTCCCGGATTCAT
This sequence comes from Echinops telfairi, assembly GCF_000313985.2. Classification (NCBI taxonomy): domain Eukaryota; kingdom Metazoa; phylum Chordata; class Mammalia; order Afrosoricida; family Tenrecidae; genus Echinops; species Echinops telfairi. The sequence goes on from NW_022103904.1 coordinate 17,561,084, forward strand.
CATCCTGTTTCCTGTTCATCAGTTTCCACAAGTCAAAAGAAACCTGACTTGGACCAGATGGCACTTAGCTGTATGTAAAACTGTATATGTCATGATATAAATCTTCCTATATACAATATGTACACTTTCTGTTTCTCCAGAGAACTCAAAGTAAACCACTCCATGTTATATTGTCTATTGATCCATTTATGAAGTCGTTAGTTTTATTTTATTGAGTTGCATAAACTATAGAAATGACTTTTTCATTTAAGTTATTGTATGTATCTACATACAGTGGCTTCTTTTTAATGCTGGAAATATTGCTATTTCTTTTTATTCCATTTCTTTTTATGTATGTACCACACTTTATTTAATCATCCACCTGTTCAATGACATCTGGACTGTTTCAGAATAGCTCTTACTATTATGAATAAATCTACTATAAACTTCCTTGGATAAATGTCTAAGATTGAAATTGCTAAGATGTGTGATTCGTGCATGTTTAGTTTTACCAGAAACTGTCAGGACTATACCACTCTAAGTTTTCACCAGCAATGTATGAGAAGTTTAATTTCTCTGCATGCTTGCCAGCATTTGATATTGCCACTATTTTTTATTTCAGCAATTCTATTAAACATATAGTGATATTTCATTGTAGTTCTAATTTTCACTTCCCTGGTGGCTAATGATATTGACCATCTTTTCTGTGCTTATTGACATCTTTAAATATGTGTTTATGTATTTTGCCCATTTTTGGTTGATTTTGTTATGCTTGTTGAAATCTGGGGATTGTTCATATAACCTGACATGAGTGCTTTGTCAGATACATAGTTTTCAAATATTTTCTCCCAGTCATTCTCTCCCTATGAGTTTTCATGGAGCAAATATATTTTAATTTTGATGAGGCCAACTTATCAATTTCTCCTTTTATATATTGTACATCTGGTGTTGAAAGGAAGGTATATGAAGAAAAATAGTTCAAGGGAATAAATGTATGGGAGTTTATTATCAGGCTCAGATATGATAGGTTGGGAGTGATCAGTTCTGTTTCTCGTACACACACCCCCAGCCACCCCGGTGCCATCGCTTCAGCAATCACCAGCCTTCTCAGTTGGAGTCTTGTGCACAGCAGGACTTGACCAGGAATCCCAAGGAGTTTATCTTTTGTTGTTTATTTTCTAAAAGTTTTTTCTCTTGTAGCTAGTTTGTTTTATTATTTTAATCAGTTTTATAGGCACATAATCCACGTATCATACAATTCAATAGTTCAATCATATCAACAAGACTTGTACAATCATTACCACAATTTTATACATTTTCTTCTTCTTTTTACTCATTGTTATTAACTCCCATAACCCCTCAGCTTCCCCTGCCATATCACCAATAAATTATTAATTCAGTTACTGTCTCTTAGATTTATTTATCCTAGATTTCATATACAGAAAAACATACAAAAAACTGTCAAAATAACAAAAGAATACAGAGAAAAACCTCAATAAAAAGTCATAAAATAAAAAAAACTAGAACAAATTTCAGTGGGTCAAAATGTAGATCAAATGAAAAGGTGTTAAATTTTAACCTAACTGAAACTGCAACAGTCCACTTTCTAATGCATGCTGCATGATAGCAAGACTGTTCACATCCCTGGTCCATGTCAGAGGGGATTCACCAGAGGCTTAATCCATTTGTATTTGCCTTTCTTTCTTTTAAAGTAAAACAACTTTCAAATGGGGCAAAATGGCGATCAAATGATGATATCACATTTTAACCTAATTACAGCTGCCATAATCAACTTTACAAGACTCTTTGTCTGTTAAAAAGGCTATTTATATCCCTTAACTTTAGTCAGCGGGCATTCATCAGATACTTAATCCATTTGTTGATGGGGCTTCCATTGGCTTCCATAGCCTTCACAAACCAGGTGTTCACAATTTACACTCTGATAGCATTCCCCCCTTCAGATCTGGATTTTCTTATTTGCAATCCTTGGATCACACAGGCTGATATGCTTCAAAGTTTTATAGTTTCACATTTAGCATTTAAGTTCACGATCTGTCTTGTACTAGGTTGTAAATGGCGTAAGGCTTAAGTGAAGATTGCTCTGTTTTTCCTTTGTATATGGATGCCCAGTTGCTCCAGTTTTGTGGTCAAGTTAGAAAGGAATCTTTAAGAGAATTCTGGAGCCTGACAGTTCTATTTGGGGTCCTTGGTTGTGGTTACGCCAGAAATAGCTTTAAACAATTTATTAAGGTATAATTTACATTTTGGTTATAATTGTGACATTATATTATCATTGTTTTATTTAAAGAGTGGGAAAAAAGGAAAAGCCTCAAACATTTGTTGAACACTTAGCAGGTGTGATATTCTATTTTACCTTGGGGATTGTTTTAAAGGCATTTTGTGCTTGAACAATGCCTATATTCAGTCAATTTTAAGTAAAGGAAATTATCCTGGTCACCATGGTGGGCCTGATACACTCAATTGAAAAGCCTTAAGGGCACAATTGAGGCTTCCTTTTAAGAAGAATGTTTGTGGACTGCTGCACCAGAGTCAGTGCCTGTCAGAGAGCTGCCCATCTTGCCCTTCTTCCAGCCCTGTCTGCAGGCCTACCTGTTGGATTTCCGACCTGCCTAGCCAGTTTCCACAATCACATAAGCCAATTACAATAGATCTCTTAACATACATAGTCCACCTATTCTGGTTTTTTCTTTCTTTCTGTGCAACCTGAAGATACATTATATGCTGCGCAAAGTATCAGGTATACAAAGAAAAATAGTACAAGGGAATAAATGCAGGGGCTTTATTATCAGGCTCAGATGATAGGTTGGGAGTGCTAATTTTTGTCTCTCTCACACCCCCACACACACCCAGACACCCCACCCGTCATTACTTCAGCAATCACCAGCCTTCTCAGTTTGCATCCCTGCAAAGCAGGCAGGAAGGGTACCTAGCCTCTAGACGGTTTGGGGAACCCTGCTAGCAAACAAATACATCTGGCATATTTTAGTGACTAAATTATGCATGATATCAAGGGAGCATAAGAAACAGGGGGGGAAAAGTAGAGAAGATATAGACCCTGAAGAATATATTGAAAGTACAATAATTTAAAAGAAATGCAATTCCTGTCTTTTCATTTGCTGAATATAGCACCTTGGTACTGTACACTGCAAACATATGCATCAGTACATATATTTAATATAAGTATATTACACTTACTAAGTGTTTTGTAAGTTCATTTTCTATTTCTTTTCTTTCCTGACTCTTCTGCATTCCCCCGACCCCCTGCCCCCACCTTCTCATCCACCTACCTGTAGCAGATAAGCAGGTTTATCTCCAAGGAAATTATTTGTGGTGTTGGAGATCTTACCTGGAAGTATTAGATGTTTTCTCTAAGCAATGCACTACATGTAGCCAGACAACGAAACTCGTTTCTGTAGACAACTATTGTCATTGTGGGAGCTGCTGCTGTCCCAATGCTAGCGCAGTACAAATGCTGTGCCTCATGACATAACAGGAAGGATTCCATCAGATGGATTCCAATCTGCGTGTTTCAAATGGGGGAAAGTTAAAAAGTGGGGGGAAAGTGAAGCAGGAGAGCAGACAGCACCGATAGACCTCTGCTCCTTCATCTGCCTGTTGGTAGCAGTAGAGTCCCTCAACCTCGCTGAGGTCCTGACACTTAGCAGGTGTTGAGCTTTTGCACTCAGGAGTTTTTCATTACCCTTTTAAAAGCTTCCAAGAAATGTTTTTTATTTGGCTTGTTATCTAGCCATATTTACCATATTAGAAATTAAAACTAGTATAAATTTAGCAAATGTATTCATTTCATTTTAGAATAACAATAAAAAACACAACTCACAAATGATATATTTTATGAAGTAACTATGTTAAAAAATACCTTGGTGAGAAAAATGGCATTATTTTACACTTTTGCAAATTTCTCTAATTGGATTAATAGAGACAGCTGAAAGCACATATCTATTTCTTTTAGTCTGTTGTGATCTTGCCTGACATGTAGCCCCTGAAAAACACCATTGAACATAGTGCGAGAATGAGAGCAAATAAGCTAAGTGCAGTCTTTAAATTCTTCTGAGAATAATTTGGACCTTGCAGATGCTTGAGCAGATCTTACATATCCCCAAGTGTCCCAGCACCACTTTAAAAAGGAAGAAAGCCGATCTTCCTACAGGACTCTAGATGACTCAAGTAGAACATGAAGGGTGGTGCTCATGGTTGTCATCACACACACATTAAACATATGCTTGGACTCCTATGCTGGGAAATCAGAAACCCAGCTTTCAGCTATTAGGGAATCATTGGTGGGTTTGAACTGTAAATCTTACAGTGAGCAGCTCAGCATATAACCCCTTGCACCACAGTCCATTTTTAGGATTGCTTTAAGGGAGGAGGCTAAATAAGGTGGCTACTGGAAGACCTTTCAATTCTCAATGAGCAAATGGCTGGAAAGAACTTATCCTGAGTCGAGCACAAAATTCAACTCAGTTTTTAAAAAATATAACTTTGTTGGCATCTATTTGACATAACATACAATTTAATCATTTGATCATATTAGGAAGAGTTGTGCCATCATCATTACAATCAATTTCAAATTTTTTCTACTCATACTCATTGTGGTTAGCTCCCCATTTCCCCCATCCTTACCTTGTCATGACCCTGTCCAGTTACTCTTTATAGATCTGCCTCTTCTGGATTTCATATACATAAAAATCATACAAAATAAAACACAATCATACAAAATCATACAAAGAGACAAACAAAAGCAATGACTAGACATAACATAAAAAGGCCTCCTCAATCAAAGAGAAAGAAAATATTAAAAACTGAAACAACTTTAAACTGGGTCAAAGGGAGAGTATATGATACTGTTTCACATTTTAACCTAACGGCATCTGCTATCGTTGACTTGAAAGCACGCTGCATGATAGCATGGCTATTCACACCCCTTGACTATGGTCGGTGGTCATTCATGGAGACTTCACTCATGTGGCAGCCCTGAAAATGGACTTTGGGTTTCCACTATTGTCCAGAGCGCTATATGGAAGAAGAAAAAAGAGTGAAATACCACCATAATTTGTTTAATATTTATTTCTGAATTGCAGTATATTTTCATAGCTTTCTGTGTGCTTGCTTAAAATAAAATGACAAAGTAAAATCATATTTCTGTAGGAAAATACATGTGGCTTTCAAACTGATAATTCTTTAAAACACAATCTGTTCTTATATGAAGATCATGTATAATATGAAAAAAAGAGGACACACATACTATATAAAAAGAAGTGATAACGTATAAGATTATAGGTATGCTTCATTACTAAAATATTTGATTTGTTAAACCTTATATTATTTCTCAATAATGTATTAAATCTTATACTATTTCTCCTGAGAGGAGAGATCATAATGGAACAAAATTTGGGTGCCAGTCAGGCAGAAGTTGGAAGGACAGTGAATAGGTGATTGTGGTAGTTACATAATCTGTTGTCAATTTGAGATTTAAGAGTGAAGGGGTGGAGCTTAGCCTGTCAATCATGTAGCAGCTTGACCTCATTTGGAAGCACTTAGCAGATAAATAGCTCTCTGGAGGCAGACACAGGCTCACTCCCTGCAAGGCATGCTTGCTGACAAGACACATGGAGCTACACTAGAGCTGAAGGAGCCATGTGGAGACCCCTACCAGCACTGAGATGCCTGTATTGCCACTGGATCCACAAGACTTTCCACCCACTGGCCTGTAATATTCCTGTATTTGGCATCATTGCATGTGTTTTGTGAGTCTGAAGAGGAATTTATAGATTGGTATCAGACATATGGCTAATATTGGACTTATGGACATGATCTGGACTGGACTGGGATGTTTTCTCAATATACAATTGCTCTTGTATGTCAAGCTCCTTCTTATACACATGAGTGTCCATGAATTTGTTTCTCTACCCAGACTAACACAGTGATCATTGTGTCTGCTAACATGATTTCTCCTTGGGTCAACTCTAACTCATGGTGACCTTGTATATCAGAGTCAAAATACACTCCATAGGGTTTTCAATGACTATACTCTGAGATTTACCGTATCGCTGCCGTGGTCCAGCCGCGGCGGGGTGAGGGGTACCCTGTTCGGTGGGTAAGGCGTCGACGCGAGAGGGAGGGATGAG
>NW_022103904.1:17568207-17571645 GCF_000313985.2 Echinops telfairi
GGATAAAACATAAACATACTCCAGAATATCATAGCGGCAACAACAAAACAATTTGTGAACGGATTCCGGCAACTAATTCCTACAGTCCGAATTCTTTGAAGTCGGGCCATCTGTCGCTGGACTTTGTCCTCAACGTCAGCCGGCAGGAGTGGTCCCATCATATCCCCTTGTTTATTATTTTTTATAAATATGATAAATTAGTACTAATCATTATGTAAATTATAACATTGATATAAAGCTTTATAAGTATTTATTATGATATTCATTTTGACTATACAAATAAAATACCTGGTCTTAATAATGTGAAATTATTAAGAGCCAGATTATTTTACAGAACAAGAAGTGGCCCGAGAGCTGGTTAAATCAGCAGTTTAAGGTAGTTTTAAAGGGCCCATGTTAATTTCATCCTCGGGATTATACTCTCTTCAGTGTTTCAAGTTTGGCCTTCCTTGTGCTCTCCCTCATACCTGCTAGATGGCTACAAATATTCCAACCATCAAATGTAGATACCCTGTAAAGTCATGAAAGTAAAAAAGTCTCTCTCTCCTTAAGAATTTCTCTGAGGGTAAGGAAATCATCCTGACACAAAAAGCTTGAACTGCACGACCTTCTAAAACTCCCAAAAATCATCTGGATCACCATGATTGGTTAGACTTGCCTGCTGGATAGTGGCTCCTCCTCTGATAGAGGAGAGATCATAATGGAACCAATTTGGGTGCTGGTCAGACAGAGGTTTGGAATGAATAGGTAATCGTGTCTGCTAACACTAATTTCCCTTGAGTCAACTCTGACTCACGGTGACCTTGTGTGTCAGAGGAGAAATACACTCCATAGGATTTACAATGACTATGCTCTTAGATCAACAAGCCTCTCTGACTCAATGTCTTTGGTAGATTCTAGCCATTTTGGGTCCAGGCCAAGCACACCGAGAGACTTCTACATAATGATAAAGCAGGATTTGTTCCAGGAATGGAAGGCTGATTCAATATTAGGGAATTGACAATATGAGGGGTAACCCCCTAAAAACAAAAAATGTTCCACTGGGCAGAGCTTTCTTAGTACACATATACACACCCCCACCCACCCCAACCCCCAGGCAAGCATTAAGGAACTAGGTCTGAGTTAGTGTGCCCAGTGGCATCGCCTGGGAAGGTTCTCTGTGGTCACAGTGAATTTTCTGGTAACAGTATTTTCACTAGAACCTTTCTTTGTGATGGCTAATTTGAGAACAGCGTGCAGCTATGAAATTTTGTTTCCTGGAAAAATGCCTCAGAAACTCTTTTGATGTTGACTACAGTTGAAAAGGATAGCTCTGTGTGAAAAACTCAAGTGCATGAGTGGTTTTCTCATTTCAAAAAAGGTGAAATGTTGATTGATAACAAACCTCATTCTGGACATCTGTCAACTTCCCAAATGGATAAAATTGTCAACTCATAGTGCAATGGGAGTTCATTCCACCTGGTCAAACTCTTAATCAAGCTTTCTATTTAGAGGTTTTGAAAAGATTGCATGACGCTGTGTGACCAAAAAGGCCTGATTTGTGGCAGGCAGGGAACTGGTTTTGCCACCAGGACAAGGCACCTGCTTGTGCAGACATCTCAGTGCTCCAGTTTTTGGCAAAAATCAGCATGCCTCTCTGGCCCCACACACCTTACTCATCTGCCCTCGCTCCGTTTGACTTCTATTTGAATGAAAAGGGACATGCGAGTACAGTGATTTGAAGAGGTGACGAAAATACCGAGGGAGGTGCTGTCAGCCATCCAAACAGATGAGTTTGAAAAATGTTTCCAAGAATGGAATCACAGATTTGACAAATGTATTAAGTATAATGGAGAGTACTTTGAAGGTTATAAGGTTGTGTAAAAATGAAGAAAAATTGAACACATAGCTTTGAAATGAAAAATAATTCCATTTGAGGGCTTACTCACTCATATACTAATAGACTTTACACAATATACTAATAGTACTAAGGGGGGAAATGTCTATAAGGACATGTTTACCCACATAATTTAGTCGTCATCCTTTGTTCTCCAAGCCATAGTTATTTCGATGGCTTCATGCGCATGTGAAAGTCGGACATTGAATAAGGAAGACCGAAAGGAATTGATGCATTTTAGTTGTGGTGCCAGTGAAGAATATTGAATGTGCCATGGACTACCAAAAGGACAAACAAATTTGTCATGGAAGAAGTATACCAGAGTGCTCCAAAGAGGCGAGGAAGAGGAGACTTTGTCTTCTATACTTTGGACGTGTTGTCAGGAGAGCCCAGGCCCCGGAGAGGGGCGTCCTGCTTGGTCCAGTGGAGGGGCAGCAAAGAGAGAGAGGCCCTCAACGAGATGGGCTGACACTGTGGCTGCAACAATGGGATCAAGCCTAGGAATAGTTGTGAGGCTGGCACAGAGCCAGGCAGTGCTTCATTCCGGTGTGCATGAGGTCACCATAGGTTAGAACTGACCAGATGGCACCTAACAGCCCTTTGTTCATAAGAGATAACCTTTGATCTATAGAGGCCTGGAACAAACCCGACATATTGTGCTAATCAGGTGACTTAGAGGTGGCTGGCCATACCAGAAGGACCCACCTCGCGGTACTGATTTTAAGGAAGAGAGGCATATTTCTATCGATTATGCCTAGGTCATGAGGCGCCAATACCTACCGACTCCCTTCTTGATGAAAGACATTGGTAAACAGATGAGTAGCAAACCGATGAGTAGCATATCTCTTTTTGAGACATAGAAAACCCATGTTGGGGACCCTCCAAACCTTGCCCTATGCATCTCTTCATATGTATACTTTTTGTTATACTAACACTATAATCATAAGTCTTGTGATTTCTTGAGTTCTGTGAATCATTTTAACAAATTATCAAACCTGAAGGCTAACAGCCCGTAAATGAAGGGAGCCTGACTGGTGACTACTGAATTTATGGTATCCTGAGAGGGTCGAAGGAAGTCCGGAATTTATAACCAGCAGGTGAGAAGTAAGAGTGTCGTGGGGACACCCAAACTCGTGGCTTGCATCTGAGGTCTTGGGCAGACTTTGCAGTCTGGAGGACTACACCTTTAACACGTGAGGTCGGACCTCATGCCACGTGTTTTCTGGTGTTGTTAGGTGCCATCACAATGGTTCCCACCCATAGCAGCCTTATGGACCATTGAATGAAACACGGCCATGGTCCTGCGACCTTGTGCCATTCACACAATTATCCCTAGGCTTGAGCCCATGGTTGCAGCCACAACGTCAATCCATCTCGTTGAGGGTCTCCCTTATTTTTGCTGCCCCTCTGCTTTACCAAACATGATGCCCTTCTCCAGGGATTGGTCTCTCTTGACAGCATGTCCAAAGTTTGTAAGACGAAGTCACACCATTCTTGCCTCTAAGGAGTACTCTTCTTCCAAGACAGATTTGTTTGTCCTTTTGGCAGTCCATGGTACTTTC
>NW_022103904.1:17573020-17574742 GCF_000313985.2 Echinops telfairi
GACAGCAAGTATATGGTAGTCTTAAATTGCCAATTCTTGGGCAATTTACAACTCAAACTCCAGACACAATTAAAGGAAAATGTGATAAGATTAACCATATTTTCTTACTCCATCTTTAGAAATGAGCTTTTTTATGAATCAAACAATATCAGCAAAGTCAAAACAGACAATAAGTGCACTTCAACTCTAGGAACAATGGAGAAGGAATAGATGTCTCAATCCCCTGTCCTCAAGCAATACCAAAATTTTATTAGCTTTTTCTTTTTACTAGTGGCCACTGGGGTACCATGGGCTGCATATTGGACCACTATCCATAAGGTCAACAGTTCGAAAGCACCAGCCTCTGTGTGGGAGAAATACAAGGCTTTCTAGCTCTGTAAAGAGTTGCAGAGTCTCGGAAACCCACAAGGGCAGTTCTCTTCTGTCCTATAGGGTCATGATGAGTCAGTATTGACCTAATGGTAGTGAGTTTGTTTTGTTTGATTTGCAGAAAAATTTTACTTGAAAACCAATATTGTTCTATAATTTAAGCATTCTGTTGGGTCACCTTTCCTTGGAATGGGTATAAATATGGATTTTTTTCCCAATCAGTTGGCTAAGCAGCTGTCTTCCAAATTCCTGGCAAAGATGAGTGAATACTTCCAGTGCTTTACCAGTTTGTTGAAACCTTTCAAATGGTAGTCCATCAATACCTGCAGCTTTGATTTTGACTAATGCTTTCAGTGCAGCTTGGACTTCCGTACTGTGGGTTCTTGCTCATATGCTATCTCCTGAAATGGTGGAATATCGAGTAGTTCTTTTTGGTCCAGTGGCTCATCTTCTCTTGTTCCTTTCTGAATCATCCAATATTTTGGCCATAGACTCAATATTTCAACTCCAGGCTTGAATTTTTTCTTCAATTCTTTCAATTAGATATGCTGAGCATGTTCCTCCTTTTTTATTTTTCTGACTCTTAAGTATGGGTCTTATTTTACTTTTCTCCAGATAGAGATCAAATTTTGCCAGTACCATTTGTTGAAAAGACTATCACTTCTCCAGTTAACAGTTTTTGGCTCTTTGACAAAGACGAGCTGTCTGTAGGTAGATAATGTATAGATCCTCTTTCTGTTTCATTGTCTGTATATCCACCACTGTACCACTACCAGGCTATTTTAATGACACTGGCTGCATAATAAGTTTTGACATGAGAGAAGTGAGAGATCCTATTTTGTTCTTCTTAAAGAGTTCTTTGCTTTCCTGAGCTTATAACTTTTTAGTTAAATCCATAGATCTACCATCTCAATTATATTGTTTATATGTTTCATAAACATTCTTGGTTTTGTACAGTTGATCTGGATGATATCAAGAAAAATGTGTTAAAATTTTTATTAATAGTTTGTCCCTGTCAATATCTCCTTGCATCTCCTGTAGTTTCTACTTCCTAAATGTGGTTGCTGTGTTATTTAATATATAGTCATAACTGTCATATATTCATTTTGAGTTTTGTCGATTAACATTTAAAGGAATTTTCTGTGTCACATTGAACACTTGTTAATTTGAATTACTTGTCTGTTAGTATTGCTTATCCTTATTTTCTTATTTAGAACACTTCATTGTGCTCATACAAAATCTGGACATGGACGAAGAGGCAGTTATACAACTGGACAAATGGTTTCAAATCAATAAAGGCATGTGTCCGGGTTGTATGCCTTCACCAAACTTATTTAATCTGCATACTGTGTA
>NW_022103904.1:17575418-17580978 GCF_000313985.2 Echinops telfairi
ACACACACACACACACACACACACACACACACACACACAATAAGGAACCAGATGGACTTTTGGCCTCTACTTAAATATTGCCTCAGTACAAGAATGATTTGTTCTAATATTGTGGCAAGGTATGACACTGACCTCCCCGACACAATTGCTGAAGACAAACCAGGTGCATGAGCAAATGTGATGAAGATAGCTGATGGTGGCCAGCTATTAAAAGATATAGCACCTGTGGTCTTAAAGGCTTCAAGTTAAACAAGCAGCCATCTTGCAGGGGTACAACAAAGCCCACATGGAAGAAGCACACCAGCCTGTGTGATCATGAGTTGTCAATGGGAATAGGTCTCAGAAGTTCAAAAACAAGCAATTAAATTGATTGCTCTAAGATAAACCCACCTATAAGATAATTGGACAGTCCCTCACAGAAACACCACATGCAAGGTATGATATATCCTGGGTGCAGTACAGCACTGATGAAACATATAACTGTCCTCTAGTTCTTTAATATTTCTTTCCCCCAATATCATGGCCTTGGTTTTGCCCAATTTGCGAAAGCTGCGGATGTACACTCATACATTCAAGATATTTCAATGCATGAAATCCAAGATAGATAAACCACTAAGAAACAGTAATGGCTGTAATGACTGAGGGCACAGGAAGAGAGGGAGGGGAAGTTGGGAAGAGAGAACTGACAGCAATGATGAATGTATTATAACTCCACTCGAGGGGAACAAACAACAACATTGAAGGTGAATGGATATATTGAATGGTGTAAAATATGGCAACAATAACATATGAAGGGCCCATGGGGGTGGTAGGGTGGGGTAGGAAGGGGATAAAGGGGAGCTGATATCAAAGAGTTCCAAGAAGAAAGAAAATGTATTGAAAATGATGACAGCAATTATACAGTTATGCTTGATCTAATAGAACTATGGATTGTAATACTATCTGTAAGAGCTCCCAATAAGATGTTTTAAAAAAAGAATCCAAGAAGCTAGACTATATGAAGAAGAACAGAGCATAAGGACTCAAGGAACAGGCACTGACTGCAATTCGTAGACGAAACAACTTGCTGAAGGCAGAAAGGATTGGAAGCACTTACTTTAAAGGATCAAAAACTACATTTTCAGTTGGATTATGTGTCAATATTTTTTCAAAATTCTCACAACTAAAACAGTAGACATCATGATAAATAGAATATATTGAAGTCATTGAGGATTTTGTTATTTGAATCCACAATTAACACCCATGGAAGAAGCAGTCGAGAAATAAAATAACATATTGCATGTGGTAAATATGCTGTTTTGAAAGGGTTAAAAAGCAGAGATTCCACCAGGAGGGCTAATGCGCATCTACCCAAACCTAACAATACCGCCAGTTTGTCTTGTTACTCTTTTAACAGTCCTTCGATGAGCATAAACGTTTAACTTTTTGTAGGGCCCAGTTATTTAACTTATTTTCTGTTATTTCAACATTCATAGATGCATGTAAAAATAATTTCCCATATACTTATCCTTATGCCACAGAACTTTAGTTTTAGTGTTAAACATTTAGCTTTTCTATCCACTTTGAGTTAGTTTTTGTGTTTTGTGACAAATGAATCTTGTTTTTCTGCAAATGCATACCCAGTTTTGCTAGCATCATTTGTTAGAAAGGTCCTTTCTTCCCCAGTAAGTGGGCATTGACCCCTTGTTAAAAATCAGATTCCTGTAGGGGATTTTTTGGTTTTATTTTGGGTTTTTGGTTTTTAATAGGTTCTCAGTTTCATTGGTCTAGGTCTCTTTCACTGAGCCAGTAGTAGGATATTTTTATTACTTTGCTTACTATGACTCTATGTTTTGAGACTAAAAAATCTAGGCATTCTACTGGAACTTTTTCTTTCCATACAAATTTGAATTCATATTCCAATTTTGAGACCCAGTCAATCATAACTACACCCTTTGAAAGCAGGAGTTTATGGTTTCACCCTTTGAGACTTAGGATCTGTGACTCTCCCTCTTGAACCCCAAACAGCCATGCTTCCTCTGCTCCATCCAAGACTTCTGCTGCTATTCCAAGCATACAGCCTGAGGCTTTCAGGAACATGCACTTGATATTCCAAGTTCTGCTGATAGTCATGTTCTTTGGGATCTCTTTTGGCTTTTTTCTGTCCTGTGAAATTCCACAAGGTAGACAGCTCTCCTTCCTTTTTATCCTGTCTCTGTCCCTTTCAATTTAAGTCAATGGGTCTTCTGTTGTGGATCTGTCCATCATGGGCTGTCTTTCTTAAGTTATTGTGTAGCTATGCCTTTGGTGAAAGTTTGTGCACATATATCTTTCATTTGTACAAAGCATTTTCCAAATCTTTTACATTGTTTTTATTTGGCAATTCATTTTTAAATCCATATATTTCCTCTTGCATTTTAGTATAGCTGGCAAAGAGAAACTGCATGGGGTCCCTTGATCTTGCTTAGAAATCTCAGCTATATATCCTAGTTCAGAAATTACAAGTTCTATCTTCCACCAGACATTGGCATAAAATGTAACCAAGTTCACTGCCTCCGCATCAAGAGCATCGTCTTCTTGATAATGACTAGTCGCATGGTTGTTTCCGTTTAAAGCCTCTCCAGAAGCACACTTCATGACTATATGCTTAGCAACACTGATGCCTTCTCTGATAGAGATTTTCTTTCATGGTTCTTCATATGGGTCTTTTTATTTCCTTCTGAACCTTCACCAGGATCGCATTTAAGCTCCATAGTTTTTTTTTTACCAATAGTCTTTTCAAGGTAATCTAGACTTTCGTAATTAGGCACCTTAAGGTTCGTTCCGATGCCACCCATTACCCAAGCCCCAAACCACTTTCACATTTTAGGTGTTTCTTTAGTGTAACTCCCAACTCCATCACCAAATGTCTTAATCAGCGTTCTCAAAAGGCGCAGCTCCGGTGAATTGTATACGTAAACAAAGTGAGTCTCTTCAAAGAAATTTCCCTAGCAATTTCAGTCTCAAACATGGGATCAGGCAGACAGCTACAGGGGTCTTCTGGTGAACATGGTTGCATGTGAACCCCAAATCTGCAGTTGGGCCATAGCCTGAAGACTTCCTACTGATTCATGTCCTAAGAATCAGAGATCAGGTGGTGAGAACTGTGCGTGGTAGAGGAAGTGAGTTTTACCAGAACATCAATTTATATACTACAAACAGACCCCTCTCACAAGGAAATGCCCCTTTCAATTGATTGGTGGCTATAGAGTATGAGGGGACTTTAAAAAATTCATGAAAAGCAGTTAAAAATAAAAATATGAAGTATATATGTTAACTCTCAACATAAACTTTATCAAATTCCAAGCACTTTTGTAAGCAATGATACCAGTCATTTAGGCTATCTCTAAAGAACTAAGGGTCCTAGAATTTAACCATGTCAATGTAAACATTTAAATAACTAATTGAGGGAAAGTGGGCTCCCTTTAAGGTTTTTTTAAGTCTAGGAAACAAAGCAAAGTCAGAAAGGAGTCAAATTGGGATTCAAGATGGATATCTAATGATTTCCCATGGAAACTCTCACAAAATTGCCCTTTGATGAGAGCAATAAGCAGGAACATTGTCATAGTGGAGATGTACTTTATGGTAAGGATTCCCAAGGCATTTTCTGCTAAAGCTTTAGCTAAACTTCTCAAAACACTCTCATAATAAGCAATTGTTATTTTCCTTTGCCCAGCCCAGAAAAACCAACAAGCAAAATACCTGTACATCCCCTCTAAAATTGTTTATGTGATCTTTGCTCTTGACTCCTTTGCTTTTGCTTTGAGTGAACCACTTCTACCTCTTAGTAGCCAATGCTTTTATTGTGTTTTGTCTTCAGGATCATACTGGTAAAGCCATTTTTCATTTCCTGTTAAAATTATTTGAAGAAATTCTTCAAAATATTGACCCCACTTCTTTAAAACGTCTATTGCAAGCTCTGTTGTCTTCAGTACAGCTGATCTGGACACAAGCGTTTTGGAATCCTTCAAGCAGAAGATTCGCTCTACCTTGATTTTTCAATTAGAATTGAGTCAGCTGAGCCACTCGAGATGCCTCTGGTGCTGGTTATTACTTCTGCTGCTAATCTTCAATTAGGGCACAAACGAGGTTCCTTACTTCTTCTCAAATTGACACGAATTGTCTCTTGCTGCTGACTTCACCTTTAACCTCGTCCCATCCTTTCATAAAACAAGATGGTCATTTGTAAACCGCTGTTGATAAGGGCATTTTTGCTCTAAGCTTCCTGTAAAGTGTCACTGATTTTACTGTTCTTCTACCCAAGCTCCACCATAAGTTTGCTATTTGGTCATGCTTCAATTTTAGCAAAATCAATGCTGCTTTGAGAGGGACCCCTTTCAAACTGATGGCTTACTTAGATCCTCACAATAGATCATGTTCCGACCCGTTATAACAAGCTAATATAGGTTTATCTCAGTGCATAAACGTTCTCACATCCATGCACGCCTTTTTGCATGATATGTATTCTCCATCAGCTTTGGAAGGCCCTTCATACTATATATAAAACAAATCGAATAACCTAGATGAAATGGGCACATTGTGGGAAGCACTCACTCCATCCAGACCGACTCAGAAGTCTCAACAGACCCAGGACAAGAGATTGAATTCATGATCAAAACCCTCCCAGCCACCCTAAGTCCTATTTTAGATAGTCCTGTTTTAAATCACTCAGTTTTAGAATTAATCCAAACATTTAGAGAAGCGTTGACATCAATACTATTTAAGTTCTTCCAAAAAACAGAGAAAGAAAGAGTACTGTAATTCACTCTATGAAATATGCATAATCCTGATACCCAAGCCAGATACAGACACCACAGAAACAAAAACAAGAGGAAAATAAAAAACCTGACAAGCCTATGAGTAGCTATGAGTATGGGTGTAAAAATTTTCAACGAAATCCCAGCAAACAGATTCCAATAGCATATTAGTAGGATCATATGAGTGTGATAGGTAAGGTTTTATATAAACTTGACTGGGCCAGGATTGTTTAATTTTGAAGTAATCCCTATGATGTGATCTAACATAATGTAATTACTTCCATAATGGGATCTGCTATGAGGAGCCAATCAATTGAAAGATTAGGGAGGGCTATAACACCCTTACTCAGATCACAACCCTGCTGTAGTCAATTGGAAAGCAGTTTCCTTGGGGTATGCCCTACTTCCAATAAAAATGGATAAGGTTGCTTACTTTTACCAAGATCTGTACCCTGAATCTGCCTCATTATACAACTGAGCTTGGGTTTGAGCCACCAGGATTTATGTCAAAGAAATGGCTCACACAGTTGTAGGCACAGGAATGTTCCAAGTTTGTGGGTCAGATGCCAGTCTGGTGGCTTCTCTTGACTAATGTCACTGCAGAGGCAGCTCACAAGGTTTCGAAGGGATCAGGTATAAGGCATCATCAGAACAAAAAAATCTTACCTTAGTTAATGATGGGGGGAGTGCGGAGTGGAGACCCAAGCCCATCTGTAGGCCACTGGAGATACCCTTACAGAGGGGTCTCAGGGAGGAGACAAGCCAGTCAGGGTGTGATGTAGCAA
>NW_022103904.1:17581125-17598004 GCF_000313985.2 Echinops telfairi
GATGATCCCTTCAGGACCAGTGGTGTGAGTGGCAATACTGGGAGGGTAGAGGGAGAGTGGGTTGGAAAGAGGGAACCGATTACAAGGAACAATATGTGACCTCCTTCCTGGGGGACAGACAACAGAAAAGTGGGTGAAGAATGTCGGACAGGGCAAGATATGACAAAATAATAATTTATAAACTATCATGGGCTCATGAGGGAGTGGGGAGCAGGGAGGGGGAAAATGAGGACCTAATGCCGGGGGCTTAAGTGGATAGAAAATGTTTTGAGAATGATGAGGGCAATGAGTGTACAAATGCGCTTTACACAATTGATGTATGTATGCCTTGTGATAAGAGTTGTATGAGCCCCTAATAAAATGATTTTAAAATATGAGGGCAACAAATGTACAAATGTGCTTAACACAATGAATGTATGTATGGATTGTGATAATTGTACAAACCCCCAATAAAATGATTTTAAAAAAGAAGGATGGGAATTGAAGAGTACTTCATTGTTCTCAAGAGAAATTGTACATGGATCAATAGGCAGTTGTGAGAACAGAGCACAGGAATACGGCAGGGTTTAAAACCAGGAAAGGTGTGCATCAGGGTTGTATCCTCTCATCATACTCATTCAAAGTGTATGCTGAGAAAATCATCGGAAAAACGGGGTGATATGAAGAATGTAGTTGTTAGGTTTGGACGAAGGCTTGTAAACAATCTGTGACATGCAGAGAGACAATATTTTTGCTGAAAGTGAGAAAGACTTGAAAAGATGGAAGTTTTCAAGGATTTTGTCTTATTTGGGTTGATAATCAATGCACATGGAACCAGCAGTCATATAGCAACCAATGCATTGCATTGGGTAAATCAGTTGCACAAGAACACTATGAGTCAAAACCAGCTCATTGGCACCCACCATCACCACCACCACGCAGTTTCACTGGTTTGTTTCTCTAGAGAACCCAGTCTAAGGCTGACCACGTAGGATTTTAAGGAATGCAGAGATCTTTCAGCTTTAGAAAAATCTATCAATCACCATATCAATCAATCACCAGAAAGATAGAACAAAGGCAAAGAACTACATGGTCATTGGATGGCTGCAGAATAGCACTTGATAACATCAACTGATGGGTCCCATCAAATCACAAAATGGAAAGTACTTACACAGTGTCTGCCAAACCACTGAAAATCATAGCTCAACCAAGTGGATAAATAACATTAACCATCACAGGAGGTATGAGGGAAAGGGTATATGTCCTCCCAAGTTTTTGCTTACTTTCAATTTGGGGCATCCTTAATTTTCTCCACTTGTTTCTCTTCCCCTTCACCACGTAGTTAGTTCTAAAAGATATACCTCCCTTCTTTTTTCCCTTTTTATCTCCCAGAAGCACTAATGTGTCTACTGTCCAGGCTACAATTCTCAGTGGTTTGGAAGACCTAAGGAGTTGCTGCTATTCTACAATGTGATATAATCACGTTCCTTCAGGATCTGAAGCGATCACCCAATTATTTGAAAGGGTAATTTCCTGAGGTGTGGCCTTCCTTTGGTCTATAAACATATATCCTTCCATGTTGTTAATGCTGCTTATTTGGGTTTTAGTTTAGGTTTTCCATTTTACCCTTAACTCTAAAAGAATGTAGAGCCACCCATGCACATTATGCTTTGGTATTTAAGGCAGCATGCCCACTGTGGTCTAATTACTTGATATGGGTCTTCTAGCCAGTCTTTGTGACTACCACCACATCACTGGGTGGGACTATGCAGATTGGATTATTTTTCTCTTTTCCTGATAGGTTTGACAAGGTGGGATATTTTGAGAGAATTATAAAGTTATGAGTGACTGTTAGCAGCATTGTAATAACTGGGCTCCCTTAATGGGCAAATGAACCCTCAAATTGAGCCTTGGTTTCTTTAAGCCAAGTGAGGGGATTAAATAAATTATGTATTTGTCAAGGATTGTGCTAGGAACATTATTTAATATGAATCAGTCCTCAAAATAAACAATGGGGGTAGAGAACATCATCTTCAGCTAATATGGAATATGGAACTTAGAAATATCAATAAACTTGCTCTTTGACTTAACGGGAGCTAAGGTTGTATCAGGTTCATAAGACACCTCCACAGAATTTTTGAATATTGTGAGAGCTCTGGTAGAGGATGTGTGTATGTGTGTATATAAGGTTTCATCCCAAATCTTTATTCAAAACTGTGCTTTCTACTTCTGTAAAGAACAAATTTCAGTTTCAATAATAACCTAGAAGAGAAAGAAAGAAAAAAAAAAAAAGAAAGAGTTCACAGCAATCTACTCCTGGTGATATTTTTCAATAAATCGGGGGGAAGGTTTTAGGAATCAGGGTTAAGAAAAAGAGGGATAAAGAGAAAAGAGGTAGAAAATATGTGCTTTACTGTAATGGTATAATTCTTTTTATTCAATAGTAACTTTTTTTGTTAAGTATATACAACCTTTCACATTGTACAATCTTCAATAGTAATATCTGTTTAATCCAGTCATATAGATGTGCACAATTAAATACCTCATTTAAAGAACTAATTTACAATGTTAGGTGAGCAAATGCATGATAAGTTTATTCTAGGAAGGAAGTTAAAATATCTATGACCTTATTAGGTTTGCTGAAAATCTTCCTGCAGAAAATGATTGTTTTATTAATGAATTAAAGATAGCAAATATAAACCAAATTCTAATACTACTTACTTGTATATAAACAATAACAACAATTTAAAAACAAGGTAATTATTAAAAATTCTTATGTCTGGTCAATATTTAAATTAAACATTTGCTTCAGACAGAATATAGTAAGTTATTAATATTTTGGATTTCACTTTATGCAAAAGGTATCAGGAAAAATTTCAAATTAGCAAAGGCTACAATGTTCTTAAGTGTTTACAACTTTAAGGCATACTAAATTAAAAGTTTATTTTTATAAGCTGTATCACAGTATTTCAGAATTAAGTATTTTATAACCAAAAATTTACTTCTAAAAAGGTCAAGAATAAAATAATGAAGGGTGAAAACAAATTCTATAAGTGTTTTTCTAGTTAAAGACTCTAAACAATTGATTACAGGAGAACTACTATGTAACAGTAGTCCAGCACTGGGAAGTGATATCAGCCATTGACATACCAGGGAAGAAGTGATTGGTTCTAAGATCCTGGGACATCCTTAGGCCAAAGGCAACAAAAGCAACATGAGACACTCCAGAAAAAGGAAATATATAAAACTCAACACATACACAATTTAGGCTACAAGGATGACAAATCTAGAGCAAAGTAAATATTTCATAAGAATTTATATTACTAAAATCTAACAATAACCTTATAACTATAGCTGAAACACAGTCATGTCAGATAGGTGCATAAAAATAACTGTGCTAAACACATAGACTGTTAGGAATCATTTGGGCTCCTCAGGTGTTAATGCAGACGGGGTTGCTGTTGCACCTGTAATACAAAGTCAACAGATAAGTAGACAGATATGCAAATATTTAAAAAAATATTTTAATAAGTTAAGACATATGCATGAGTTTTAATCAACGGTGGAGAAAAATATATTTCTCTACCTTTTTATAAATATTACTCCTGAGGGCATATTTAAAAATTTTGTGTAGAGCCAGACCACCAGGCACAAGTCATATCTCATACAACAGACTCATCTTGCACACTGATGCATTTAAAATGCCACTAATGAATTAACTAGTATGAGCAGAGTCAGGGGAAGGTGAGCGGGCAGGAGGGAGTTGATGCAGCCTGGGTTAGTCAGCAAACCCCACCAGCATCTTGGTGCTTACATTAAGTTCTATGCATCCACATTAACTCTGGACCCTTTCAAAGTCTTACTTCCTAGCAAGTTAAAAACGTCTAGAATCGCTCTAAAAATTGCATAACAACAAGCATATTCTGTTTATCGTAGAGGGAAAGAACCATTCCTAAGAAGTCCTTGGGCTTTTTAAATGCAGAAAGTTATAGCACTAGGCTCTAAGTCTAAGAGGAGATTTTACAACCAGAAGGAAAAAAAACATGATCTAGATTAGCTATTGCCACTTATAAAAATAAGAACCAAGTAAACAGCAGAAGGACTAGGAAACAGACAGGTAAAGAAATACAGGAAAGAAAAATTAGACCAGGATGAGAGAGGATAGTGGGATCTGTTAGCAAACAGCTTGGGGCTCTAAAACATTCAAGGAAATGAAGCTGCTCAGCCGAATGTTTGTTATTCCAGAAGACATGTTGACGTGGTCTTTCGTTCATTTTCAATGGCTAAAATTGTTTTGTTGCTAATGCAAATATACAGATTATATCATATCTGTAATAATTTATCCAATGGTAAAGTTTTAAAACTTATGCAAATGACAGCTTCTTTGATCCTGCATCATGTTGCGGGTGAAATAAATTCTGTTTTACTACTTTTTACGTTTAATTGTATTTCTCCATTTTAAACATAGGTCTCTAATGGCCTTACTCTCTACTCACCCTCCTGAAAAGATCACTAAACATGTGGGTGCTATAGCACAGTGTGTTGTAAAAATCAGATGGTGCCTGGTTGTCAAAAAGAATAGCATCCAGGGTCTTACATGCTTGTCTTAAAACGAGTAGCCATCTAAGTTTGGAGTCAACTAAGCCTACATGGAAGAAGCAC
This sequence comes from Echinops telfairi, assembly GCF_000313985.2. Taxonomy (NCBI): domain Eukaryota; kingdom Metazoa; phylum Chordata; class Mammalia; order Afrosoricida; family Tenrecidae; genus Echinops; species Echinops telfairi. Next base: position 17,585,767 of record NW_022103904.1, read on the forward strand.
ACCAGCCTGTGTGATCCAAGAATTGTAAATAATAAAATCCAAATCCAGAGGAGGGAACAGTACCAGAGCTTGAATTCAGAACACCTGGTTTGTAGAAGTCTATGGATGATGGTGGAAGCCCAAAATCTACTTGCAGGGTGGCCACATGGATTAAGATTCCTGTGAATCCCCACTGATCATAGTCAGGAGAGGTGAATAACCTTGTTATCAGACAGAGTATTATACAGTTTATTATGGCAGATGTAGTTAGGTAAAAATTTAACACCTTATATTTGATCTCCCTTTTGACCCATTTTAAAATTGTTTCAATTTTAAATATTGCCTGCCTTCATTTCAGTTGAGGATTTTCTATGTCTTACTTTGTCATTGGATTTTGTTTAGCTTGTTTCTTGTTTGTGTTTTGTATGATTTTCTGTGTCTGAATTCCAGGATAGGTAAATCTATAAAGACAATAACTGGACTAATAATTACCTAGGGGCATGGCAGAGTAGGTTGGAAGGAAAGGAGAACTAACAGCAATGAGTAGGAGAAAGAAGAAAACGTTCTAAAATTGATTTGATGATTGCACAATTCTTAATAGGATTCAACTACTGAATTGTGTAATATGTGAAGTATATGCCAATAAAATATCAAAAAAAGTCTCTGTACTAAACTCAAGTATGTTTTCTTTTATAATACACATAAAAAGATACGATGATTTTGTTGCAATAATGAAAGTCGTCCTTCTTCTGTTGTCTCCAAAGTGTTTCTAGAGCCCTGTTTGATTTCTGTGCAGTAAATCTGGTGTGCGCCTTCGTAGCTAAGATACATGCAGTTTGGAGAAGAACACCATAGGCTGCTGAGCCCTCAGTTTCAAAACGGAGAACTAGATCCACCTGTGATTTTTGGATGTTTTGGTAGGACACTTTAGGTTTTGATGTAGTTCAATTTCTTTAGGAATACTCACTTGGAATAGTTGACTCTGTAATAAAGAACAAGTACATCAGTCATTCAATTTAATGGAATCGACTAAAATGAAAAAGCCATAATTACTTAGAAAAAGAGTTAAAATGTGGTGTTACCGAAACAACATCCATCAGAAAACACAGCCAACATTGCAAAATTCAAAAGTACAATTCTTAGCACCATCTCCTCTGGTTCCACCAAACTCGATGACGGAAAGAATAGACTGTAGTTAACAAAACTGGATGGGCCAGGCAGGAGGGCAGGTACAGAATGGGCACTCCATAAGTACCTGCAGTCCCCTGCTAGTGCAACGAAGTGCTACCACTGGGGTAATGGGTGAGGTAAAACAAGGTCAGGATAAATAACCCTAATAAAATATCACATCAACATTTCAAATGTTTATGGAGACATAACACACCTCCTCCTTGGCCAATGAAAGGGAGGAGGCTATACGAGTAAAAGTAAGTTGCCTATGATACATGCTCAATAACTGATAGAGTTATAGGAACTAAACATAAATGCAATAGATTTAATAAAGGCTTGTCCAACGACCAGGAATGATTTCATATGTTACTTAAAAAGAGAAAGTAACATGATATTTTGAACTTTTAATTATAGGAAATATTCTAACTAATTTATTCGTTGTAACCTCAACCCCTCTGTTGACTGGTGAGCATGGTTTCTGGATTATTCATTTTAGATTATTCAATATCACGATGAGATGGGGAAATGTCAGCTGCTGCAATCATCATTCATTAAAATGCCCAGGGATAGAAATGGCTTGAGAGTTGCCTTTACCTTCAGCTTTCGGAGAGCCCTCGGGGAGCGCTGGCTCTGGAGGCGTCCCAGTCTCTTGGGGCTCTTCAGGGTCCTCTGCAGACCTGGATGACACCGACGTTCTTGAGGAGTGCACACTCCTCTTCTCCGACTCTGCTCGCTGCTGTAACCACTCATCCTTATAACCATTGCTAATAAGTTTGGAAAAGTTTGTTGGTGAACTGTTTTTTTGACCAGGCCTCAAAAAGAGAAAAATTAATGTCAAACTTAAGTATAAAATCAAAAAGCAATCCAAACTCATGGCCATCGAGTCGTTTCCTACTCATAGTTCCTTGTGCTTTAAAACAGAAGGAGAGAGGGGTCTCCATTATGTTCCAAGGTATAACAACTGGTATGAATTTAATTCTAAGAATATGTTGTAAAGGCTTAAACCACTATGCCTCTGGTTATAAGCCCCTTTGTTAATGAATTTTATGTTATGGTGCTGCAGCAAGATTTGGGTAGGGTGTATCTTAAAGAGCCAATCTCTATCAAGATATAAAGAGAGATTAAACAAGCAAGTGGGAGTGGGGGTGGGGGCAAGGGGAGAGGGCTAAGGTAAGACAGATGCCAAGACGCATGGACATCTCCATGGAACCAGGAAGCAGAAGAGGATGAGATAAAGACTAGAGCAGACACAGAAAGATAGTTTTCCCTTCAAGCCAGTGCTAAAGATATAGATTTTAGCCTCAACATTGTGAGAAAATCACTTTCTGTTTTTAAAGCCATCCATTTCTGGTATTTCTGCATAGTAGCACTATATAACTAAGACAACAACTCATCTAGTCTATTATTGGTTTTCAATGAAAATAACTAATTTAAGTCATTATTCGTTTATTCCCTGAAAACAGATTCTGATATTAACCTTTATACTCAAGACTTACCTTCAAGGTGAATAATTGATTAGAACCCATTTTCAGAGGAACACACATAATCTAGAATGTGTTACTATCCCTTAAAACATAATGGAGAAATTAAGTGGCAGCAGGTCACTTCAGCTTGGTAATGCTTGTCAGCCCTGCCTTTCCTATGCACTAACACAGCTGAACGCCCTGTTGGGGTATTAATGGTTTGCTTTGCCTTTCCTACCAGCCAGCCCAACAAAGGAGTGCTTGGCTCCTTGTCCAGCCCTTTCTATCTGCTGACTCAGCTCCTTCTGCTACTATGTCACTGCCTTTTGACAAGCAGCAGCGACATGAACCCAACAGAGCCGTCTGAACTCCCTCCCTGCCTTTCGCCACCTGCCCAATGCTCACTCTTTTTCCTCCCTGCTACCTCCTTGCCTAGAAAGGGTCAAAAGATGCAAGGCAACTTGGAAACAAGAGAACATATTAAATTACTTACAGAAGCAAAACAAGAGAGTTCCAGCTAGTAATCACAATAAAGAACCAGAAAACCTTTCTCAAAAAGAACTGGTACTGGAACTAACTGATAAGGAATCTAATGATTTATGTAAAAGGATCTTCAAGAGATCAAGAAGAAAACATACAAAATCAAGCAGGAAAAGAATAACTCTAGAATTCAAGAAAATAATACAAGAATCAAATGATATGGTATATACTTAGGAATCACACGAAAACAGCAACTAGGAAACTACAATAACAATAAAATTAGAAATAGATGAAGGATTAGAAGGACAAAGTAAATGAGTCAATGAAACTCAAAATCGGCAAAATAGAGAACAAATCCCTTGCTACCTATTTGCTAGAGGAACAACCAGGAAAAAGGTGAAGAAAAATGAAGAAAGACTAAGAGGTATATGAAATATCAACAAGAGGAACAATTTATGAATGACAGAAAACCCAAAACAGAAAGAGACACAAAAGGGCATGTGGGGGGAGGGAGAAGCACGGAGAACATTTTCCAAGATATTCTAGAAAACTTCCCTAATACCATAAAAGACAAGACACTGTCCATCTAAGAAGCTCTACAAAATGGAACACGATTTGATTGACACACAAAGAAAATCACAAACTTTCCAATATCAGAGACAATCCATTTCTTTCAGAGAAATGAAATGTTAGTTTATAAAGGGGAACCAATAAGACAAAGGTCTCAATTCTAAGCAGAAATCATATAGGCAAGAAGGCAATGGGATGACAAATAGAAAAGTTGAAATAAAAAAAGTGCTCACCCAGAGCTATATATCCAGAGAATATAAATTGTCCCTTATATATGATAATGAAATTAGGAGATGTCCTAATAAACTGAAATTAAGCAAGTTTGTAAAAACTAGACCAACTATACAAGGAATGTAAACGGGAGTCCTCAGACAGAGAAAATACTATGTCAGACGACAACTTGAGATTAAGAAATATGACACAATCACTTAGAAACCAACCCAGATAAAAGAATCTTTAAAATGCAATCAAGTTAAAGAATGGAAAATGGGACTGGAGACATCAACTTTGGAAATGTTTGTCAGGAGACCCAAGTTCTTGGAGAAGGACATCATGCTTGGTCAAGTGGAAGGGCAGAGAAAAAGAGGAAGGCCCTCAACAAGACGATTGGCTGCCACAAGGGCTCAGGCATAGAAGCAAATGTGAGTGTGGCGCAGGGTTGGGCAGTGTTTCCTTCTGTTGTGAGTAGAGTTGCTATGTGTTGGAACCGACTCAATGGCACCTAACAACAACTACAGGGACAACAATCTAGAAACAATGACACATTCAAACCCAAACAGGAATAAATGATGCAGCTAAGGAACTCACATATGGAAAGAATATTAAGGCAGTATCTAGATAGAACAGACTTTTCAATTTGGGAAAATAAAGGGAAATTTCAATATAACCACAAAGGAAATTAATAAAATTTCTCAGAAAAATAATAAAGAAAAAAACCATAGACTCGTTAAACATAAACAGTAATGGAGAAGATGAAAAACAAAACAAAAACAAACACGAACTCCTAAATGAAAAAACAGCACAGAAAGTATAAGGATCAAAGAAATCATCAACACACACACACACACACACACACACACACACACAAAACAATTAAATGTCAGCAGTAAATTCATACCTATCCAAAATAACACTGAGAATAGCATTGCTATCATGCACAGTGCAATGGACAGTGAATTATTGGAGATTTATTGAGGTTAAATTTTAATGCCTTATCATTCGATCACCCTTTGAAATATTTTAAATCTGTTTTAGTTTTTAATATTTTCAACTCTTTTCAATTGAGGTTTATCTGTTTTACTTGTTACTGTTGTTAGTTTGTTGTTGTTGTTGATTTCCTGGGTATGTTTTTCTGCATAGGAAATCCAGAATAGGTAAGTCTATAGGGACATTAGCTGGATTAATGGATTCCTGAGTGTGGAAGAATGGATAAGAAAATATGGCCCATCAATATGTTGTAAACAAGTGACATACCTTAGATACAAAGATAAAAATAAACTAAGAACCAGTGGATAAAACATGGATTAAGCAAACCGCAACCAAAACAAGAATGAGAGGAGGGTAATATTAATCTCTGATAAAATAGGCTTACGGGCCAGTGCTAAGAGACAAGGAAGGGCATTGCATAAGGAATAGTAGGCCAATTCTATAATCATAATCAATATCTATGCACTCCACAGAGATCTCTAAAACATATTAAACAAATTAACATAATTGGAAATAAAAACAATAGGAGACTTTAACACATCACTGTTGATGAAGGGCAGGATTATAACAAAATTCAACAAAGATACAGAAGCTCTGAACAACATGATCCACTCACTTCCTGTCATGGATATATATGGAAGATTTTATCCCTACACAGCATAGCACATATCCTCTTCCAGTGCACATGGATCACTATACAAGCCTCACTAAATTAAAAACACACCATAACAATCATAATGCCATAAATATATAAAGAAAAAGGAAAAGAGTCAAATGTGAGGTTAAGTTTAAAAAGCATTGTGCGAGCTCAGACCCACGCAGATTTATTCCAAACCAAACAGCCTGAACGGTCTGAACGATCAGCGGACGGTTGCAGTCAAGCTCTCTCCACAATACACTTGTCTTCATCTCATTAAAATGCCTCCAAAGAGCGTGGCTCCAAGAGGACCTACGGGGCCAGTTAAGTTCCAAGTGGAGGGGAGGCTACGGAGAGTGGTTTGGGGGGGTCCCCAGGGGTAATCTTCATGGTCTTTCTAAAAGGACACTGGTGGTCATGGAGGCTCCTTGGGAGGGAGTTTTTAAGAAAATGGGCAACTGCATTTTTTTAAGTCAAAGTCTAGAGAGGTTGCCCCAAGGATTTTTTCCCATCACAACAATATATATCTGCTCATGCTTGTGGGGCAGCAAGGGCTGTCCTATGAGTATTTCATTGGGAAACACTACCGTATCCTCACAACGGCCATGATCTTAAACCTTCAGACTTAGTTATTCCCCAAGCACAAAAGCACATTGAAAAGAAACAAGATTTTAGTCCTCAATGATGCTCAAACTGCATCTGTGCTTTCTTCAGGGGAAAGTGAGAGATCACACACTGCTTTCACAAGTACACAGACCTACGTGGACAAATTGTTGAGAAATATCACCTTCAAATTTTGATATTTTTGTTAAATATAGTTTTCTATTATTCTGTAGGAATACTTTGTGACTCTCCCTTGTATGTGCTAACTAAATAGCAACCTGTTTTAATATTTTGGGCTTACAGAGGGAATAAAGGAGTTTCTACAAGCAAACAAAAATGAAAACATAATATACCCAAACCTTTCAGACACAGCAAAGAGTGCTCAGAGGTCAACTTGGTAAGAAACACACAAATCCAAATGGAAGGAAGACCTTAAACCTATTACTGAAACCCACAGAAAACACGCCACCTACGGCCCCAGCTATCAGAACAGAGAAAGAAAATTAAAACTTGACCAGAAATAAATGCACCAACAGAATCAACAGGACAAGAAGTTGGTTCTTTAAAAGGATTAATAAAATGAATAAACCACTAGAAAACCCAACAAGGAAAAGTAGAGAAGAGGTAAATAACATATACAACAACACAAAATGAATATGACAATAGAACCAACTGAGTTACAAAGGGTAATAATAGAATATTATGAAGAACTGTTCTCTAACAAATTTGAAAACCATGAAGAAATGGATATCTCTTTTGAAACACACAACCTACCTAAACTAATACAGACGGTGGTAGAAAAATTAAACAGAACCCTTAAGGAAGAATTTGAAGAGATCATTAAAAAAACAAAAACAAACAACAAATAACAAAATGAAGTACTGACCCAAGCAGATTCTCTAGAGAATTCTACCAAACATTCAGAGAAATGACAACAATGCTGCTCAAATGGTCCGATTAAAAATTAAGAAAACATCATGAGCAATCATTTAACCACAGAAGATATTTAGTTGGCCAACAAATAGCTGAAGATGCTTGCAATCATCAGATGTTAGAGATACACATCTAAACAATGAGAAGCCATCTCACTCTGGCAATAAAGCAATGGCCAACAAACAGAATGCTGGCGAGGGGAGGCTAGGATTCTCAGACACTGTTTGTGGAATTATAAAATGGCATGGGGCTTCCTTAAAAATTAGAAATTAGCTAACCTATGATCCAACAATCTCACTGCTAGGTATATATTTTATAAGACAAGAGCTGTGACACAAAGAGGTCTTTGTACACCCATGTGAACACAATATTATTCAAAATAGCAAAAAGAAGAAAACAACCTAAGCCCATCAACCAATGAATGGATAAACAAACTATGGTTCATAAGCTCAACGGAATCGTATACAATATTACAGAACAATGAAGAATGTGTGAAACGCCTCCTCATATAGCTGAACTTGGAGGATATTACGCTGAGTGCAAATGGTCAGTCATGTTGTATGAGACTACTAAAGGTTTACAAGCAGAAAGAAACATCCTTTGGTATTGTCGAAAAATGGAAGCAGGAGGGAGAAAAATCTCACTACTTTCATGGTACACATGTACAAACTTGAGTGACTGGAAAGGCAACATACAACAAAGGCGGGCCTAGTACTATATGACCAAGGCAAACGATAACCCTGGGAAGTATGTAACTGTAAACGGTAACAACGGTAAATACGGTTACAGACATAATCCTACAATAGCAATGATAACATTGTACATCCACAATAATTTCTGAGTGGGCGTACAGATAGATATGTAAGCTGAATAGGTTTGGGATGACACTTGGCAGTACACCCTGAGCATACACAGGAATGGTAGAGGTCATCTCTATGTAAGTATTTATACAGGCTCAGGAACCCTGGTGGTGTAGTGTTTACATGGTGGGCTGCTAATTGCAAGGCCAGCAGTTTGATACCAAGCGCTGCTCTACAGGAGAAAGATGGGGCTTTCGACTCTAGTAAAGAGACAGGCTGTCTACTCTAGTAAAGACAGGGCTTTCGACTCTAGTAAAGTCTCAGAAACTTACAAGGTAGTACTACCCTATCCAATATGGTTGGTGAGTTGGCATCAACTCCATGGCAGTGAATTTGGTTTATTTATCTGTGCTGCAAATATATGTTTGTAGAACATGGAGACTGAAACACTTTGATAATTTCTTAGCCACAACCAAACATTCTTGAGGGTTTAGGCCACAGTGTTGGGGAAATCAAGGTTAAGTATCACAATATAGTCCATAAAGACAATGCTGTATATCCTACTTTGATGAATAGTAACTGGCTCTTCAAATCTAGTGAGTGGCCATCTAAGAAGTCTCTTTCTGGCTGGAGCACAGAACAGTGAAGAAAATCAGAAGCTAAAAGAAACAATTAGTCGGTAATTCAGTTTCCACTAGCATGAGACTAGAAGAACCAGATGGTGCTCACCTTATTTATGATAAAGATAATAGAATCTGCTTGACAGAGTGGGAGAAAATTATTGGACAAAATTCAAAATGTAAAAAGAGACCATCTTTACTGGTGGGACCCCAGAGACTACAGCCCTTAGATATTCTTCAAACTTGGAAGTGAACCCACACCTGGAGATCCCCGTTCAGTCCAACAGTAAAATAACACCCAGGAGGAAAGTATTCCTCCAAACAAGCACCTTCATGAGACCAAACGGACAGTATTTTCCCCCAAGCCAAAGTTCAGAATGCAGGGAGAGGCAGGAGAGATGGGCAAACGGGAATGAGCAAGCCAGGGAGAAAGTGAGAGGAGGGCTGATAGTGAAGAGTATTACAAAAAAAAAAAATGTGTAGATGGCTGAATGGGAAATTAATTCACTATGTAAACTTCCCCCAAACCGCAATAAAATATTAAAATAAAACAAAATACATAATGGAGATCCCTCTTTCATTTTGAAGTGTGAGGAAGTACACAAAGCATCTCTCTTACACGTAGGAGAGAACATGCTTAGCCTAGTCCCCAAAACCTTTCTTTATAATACCCAACTAAAGAAAAAAATGTAGTGATTCACAGGGAAACTGTTTTCAGAAGACATCACCCCTTTCTTTCACACTGATGGGCTATTTAGAGTGTATCATTTCAATAAGCTGGTAAACATATTTCTTCCTTATATATGTTCACATTAAGTTTATCTGCCAGCCCTCCACTCCCTTATCTATAGCTCTGTCCTCTCTCTGAGCATAGGTCCACGTTCAGCATTGCACCATTAGCTTCATTTTAGTGGACGGCACACCCTGAAGGGAGTGACTGGGAAGTTGGGCGCAGTGGAAGCATATGAAATTTGAAGGTAAACAGGTGACAGGCATCACTTGTTTTCTGAACCTCAGACTTCTTTTTTTTTAGACTTATTTCTTAAGATGTTCTCTCGTTTTTAAAAAAAAACATTTTATTAACAACATACAATTCACATAGCATATAAATCAATGGTTCAAATACAAGAAAAATGTGCAATCGTTGCCATAACCATCAGTTTTAGGATATTTTTCCCATTGGTGCATCTATTGTTATCAACATCTCCTGTCCCTCTACCTCTCCTGTTGCAACCCAAACAACTGATCTAGTTTTTGTCTTTATAGACTTACCTACCCTGGAGTTTTTGGCCAAGATTTTTATTGATATAATAATCATATGCTTCTATACAAGTCTCATTTAAAAAGAGTGGTATAGATAGACAGATAATCACAATCAGTTCTAGTATACCTCCCCATCCCATATCATTTGCTCCCCAATTCCCCATAACCTTCTCCTCTCTTATCCCCAATAGGCTATTTATTACAGCAGTTATTCTCTCTCTGCATATAATCTTTCTGTGCTTCGTAAACTGAGAAACATAACAGAAACAACAAAAAACAAAACAGAAAACAATAAAGGAAAAAAGAAAAGACCACTGGAAATGTTAAACTAAGGCAAAGGGACATTTTCTGTCTTAGAACAAGTGAACAAATTTGAAACCTAGAGTAAATTTAGGATGGGTGAAGAGGGAGGTCAACTGATCAGGTATCCTATTATCTGGTGGCTCTATATTAGAATTTTCTCAATGTTCCTTCGTCCATTTACTTTTTCTCCCTGTCAGTCTGAACTTGGTGCTTTCATTGCATTTGTCACACTCCAGTAGAACTGATTATTTTTCTCCACTGTTTAGAAACTGCTTTAAGGGTGAGATAATTAATACATTTATTGAGACGCAAACCTAGGATTCTAGAAAAAACAAAAACAAAACAAAAAAAATGGAAGCCCATATGTTTTAAATCTCCTGCTAGGGGATTAAACAAAATATCTGAGCAACTTAAATATTTTTAAAACAAATGTGAAACAAGGCAACAGAAAAGAGGGAGCACTCAGTGGCATAGACGAGAACAGAATGAGGCAACACGCAGATGTAAAAAATGCTCCAGAATTTAAAAGGCAGCCAACTAAGGCCAACTTTCATGAGGGGAAGGATCCTGCAGCCAGGTTGCAAGCAGGTCAATTTAAGGCTGCTGAAGAAATGAGAAGTTTATTGGAGAAGTGTACCATCTGTGCCTACAGACCAGCATGGCATACCCGGTATGGAAAAGGGAAGAAATGTCCTCGATGGGCATAGGAAGAGAGGCTGAGATGGGATTGATAATGGAATTCAGAAGTTAGGAAATGCAGACACAGACCTCAAGGTTTTTGCACAGTAGACGACTAAGGGAGGTTGTGACAAAGTCACAAAAAGCATTGGCCAAAACATATGATTGAGCAGCCTGTCATTGGGCCAATAGTAACTCAACTGTATGAAGACCGCAGGTCAAACCCAAAGTTAGGTCAGTCAGTCTTCATGTTGCTAGTCCACTTACATTGGAGGAAAGGATAGTCTATTTCCAGAAGTCTCTTTGGAGCTGACAGGAGTTCCCACTTTGCTTGGATGCTTTGAGGTAATAGCTGGCAGCCTCACCTGTCCCAAGAAACATAGAGGATCCCAATTTATTGACGAGCATTCACATTCAATCACAAAACACACTGCCATCCAGTCTACACTGACTCATAGCGACCCTATAGGACAATGTAGAACTCCCCCCTAGGGTTTCTGAGATTGCAACTCTTTATGGAAGTAGAAAGTCTCTTCTTTTTCCTTCAGACACTAAAAAAGAAGGAAAATCTTATATACATAATACATATTCTGTATTGTATACATATACAATATACATATTCTGTATACATATATACAGAATTCAAATAGAAAAAAAATCATTTGTTCAGCAGTACAATCTAGTTTAAATTCTGCCTCATCTTGCAAAGAAGCTAAGGGCAAAAACATCAGTTACATTAATATTATAGCCAGGACCCTAATTTTAAAAAATCTTTATAATGGCTCACAAATAAAAAGAGCAGAATACAAAATGTTATTAACTTAACCTATCTATGTAAGGGGCAACATGAGATAAAAAAGAAAACCAACATCATACAAATTCGACTGAAATAGATGAAACCCTCTATCTCCTTGTTTTATATAGTGAATCAATTTCCATGCCAATGACTTGGATGCTCTTTCAATAAAATGTGCTGGATAAGATTGGAAAAATAAAGCTTATTCTAGATCTCCATTTCTAAGCCTCAAAATGATCAAAGTTTTGGTCCTTTTACTATAATCTGTGTATAGTAGCTATGTAAACGTTGTTTCACATATTGGTTAAATTTGCCTGTTTCCCTAGAACACTGCACTGATAACTTTCTGGGGTGCAAATTGCAGAGGGAATGACAGAGTTATGAGGGTCCATGAAGAACAGGGCAGAGAAAGGGTCTAACAGCGGCCATGCAGGCAGCTCCAAACAGTGAGAAGGGTTAGAACACTGGAGATCTTGAGGCATGGCTTGAGTTAAAAGTCTTCAGGTCTATATGGAAGAGCTAAATGATTTTACACACTTTAAAAAGGGAAGGTTTCATAAAAGGTGTTAGGAGTAGAAAGGGCCCATGGTTATTTGCATTTGGACCATACCAGAACAAATGAGGAACAGTAGGATGATAACTCAGAGCCTGGCCATCAGATATACAGTGTTGGAATGTGGAAATTACTAAGATTAAATTACAGGGCTTCTATCCAAACTTTGTGACCATTCCTACTT
>NW_022103904.1:17599063-17600417 GCF_000313985.2 Echinops telfairi
ATAGCCGGGCACCATCAGCCTTCTTCACCACACTTACTTATGCACACATTCGTCTTCAGTGTTTATTCTTGAACTCTTTGATCTCAGCCCCCATTTGTCCTCTTCTTCCTCCACCCTAGCACCCAGGAACCCTGATTATTATTATATTATTTTGCCGTATCTTACACCATACAATGTATCCATTCACCTACAATTCTGTTATTTGTTCCCCTCATGTGAGGTTATACAAGTTATTGTTGCTATCAGTTCCCCCTCCCCCCCTCCTCCTGTACCCTCAGGGAATCACTACTCCCATTACAATTTCTGCAGGGTTTATCTATCTTTGATTTCATGTATCGAATGGTCTTAATTATAAAAATAAACATATGCAGGTCTAACAAGATTAATGAGGTAAAACTAAGACCATAATAGTCAGCAGAGGAAATATTAAAGAACTAGAGGATAGTTATGTGTTTCAACAGTGCTATACTGAACCCTGGATATATCATCCCTTCCATGTGGCCCTTCTGTGAAGGATTGTTCAATTATCTTACACGTGGGCTTTGGGTCTCCACTTTGTCTACACTCCTTCATGTCAATTTGATTGCTTGCTTTTGAATTTCTGATACCTATTCACATCGACACCTCATGATCACATAGACTGGTGTGCTTCTTCCATGTGGACATTGTTGCTTCACTACTAAATGACCACTTGTTTAACTTCAAGCCATTAAGACCCCAGATGCTCTATCTTTTAATAGCCGGGTACCAACAGCTTTCTTCATTATGTTTACTTAGGAGATTATATTTCAGTGAAATTCATCACAGTATTTTTAATAGCATAAATTGTAAGCAAACAAGAGCTCAGCGTTAGTTGGCTGCAATACCCTACATTGATACAAGATTGCCTTTGGTGTAGCAAACCCTATCCATTTATACTGGTACACATCTATCCTCTAACCCAGTGGTTCTCAACCTTCCTAACGGCGCAACCCTTTAACACAGTTCCTCATGTTGTGATGACCCCCAACCATAAAATTATTTTCATTGCTACTTCATAACTGTCATTTTGCTACTGTTATGAATTGGGTGACCCCTGTGAAAGGGTCGTTCAATCCCCAAAGGGGCCATGACCCACAGGTTGAGAACTGCTGCTCTAACCCCTGGTCATCACAATTATGGAGTGTGACTGTGCTATCATAACGACACTCCAGTGGACAGTCCCTCTGTTCCAGAAATGCTCACCGCTAGATTTTAATTCAGGGCGTAAGTCCTCTTGAATTTGATATGGACCTTGTCAAAATAGACGTTTGCTTTCTCATCCCATCACAGTCTTGCCTGAAAGAGGGATATGGTGAAGAAGGAAAACAAAAAT
>NW_022103904.1:17601786-17603506 GCF_000313985.2 Echinops telfairi
AGAATGACATGGATGGAGAAAAACTGCTGGGACCTTGTTTTGCTGATGTGGCATAAATTGAAATGAGAAGAGATATAAAAACACATCCATTAATAATCAGAACATGGAATATATCAAGCATGAATATAAGAAAATGGAAAATAATTTTAAAAATGATATTAAATACATAAAGGTCAATATACTAGGCTTTAGTAAGCTGAAATGGTCAATTTGGATCAGACAATTATATGCCTTAATATGTCAGGAATTCCAAACTGGAGAGGAGTGGTGTCACTTCCATCATTAAATAGGGAAAATGTAAGAAGAATCAATGCATTTGAACTACGGTGATAGGGAAGAATATTGAAAATACCACGGACTACCAAAGGAACAAACATATCTGTCTTAAAGAAATACCTCCAGAATTCTCTTTAGAAGCAAATATGGTGAGATTTCATCTCACAACTGGGGACATGTCAGGAAAGACCAGTCACTGAGGAAGGACATCATGCTCGGTAAAGTAGCAGGGCATAAATAAGAAGCCCCTTGACAAGATGGAATGACACAGTGGCTACGACAATGGGCTCAAACATAAGAACACTTGCAAGGACGGTGCAGGACTGGGCCATATGTATGTTGTATACAGGCTTGCTATGAGCGGGGACTGACTCGGTGGTTCCTAACAACGACCACGGGAGCAGACAGTCTCCGCCTTCTCCAGTGGAGCAGCTGATGGATTTGAACTGCTGGCCTTTCAGTCCAACATCTACCCACCAGTGGCACCATGGCTCCTGTGTGGAGTGGGAGGGGGAAAAAAGCATGGAACAAAAACTCAAAATTATAAAAAGGACCAGGTTTACTGCTCTTACAGAGACTGGTGGAACTCCTGAGACCAGTGGTTCTCAACCTTCCTAATGCTTCAGCCCTTTCATACAGTTCATTCCTCATGTTGTGGTGACCCCCCAACCATAACATTATTGTCGTTGGTACTTCATAACTGTAACTTTGCTACTGTTATGAATCGGGGCACGACTCACAGGTTGAGAACCTCTGCCCTACACTATGGCCCTTAGTTACCTTTTAATCTCGAACTGAACTCATCCACCAAGGGTTAACATTTAGCCAAACAACAGAAAGTCCTAGAAAGTGAACATTAATACCAGGGAGGCAGGCACTTCTCAGAATAAATCAACAATACGAGATCAAAAGGACAGCTTCTGCTACCCATCTGCCCAGAGACAGAGTTCAAAACGCAAGGAGCCCTGGGGACGAGGGGGGATGGAAACAGGAAACACAAGGAAGGCGTGGGATGACTGTGGTTAGATGGTGTGTATTGTCGTCAGTGTGTTGAAACAAAAAGTGTACAAACTGTTAAATGGAAAACTAATTTGTATATAAAATTCCACCAAAATCACAGTGAAAACTTAAAAAATAAAGTTTAGACTCTTAAAAGCTGTAAAAGGATTAGTGAGGACAGGGAGCGGCTGGAGCCCTCCTACCCTGCAGATGAGACACCAAATAAGTCACTAAAAACCATCCATTTTTGTTAAACATGCACAAACACACACTAGAAGATGATACAGCAGTCCAACTTCTGGTTACTTACTAAGTAAAGAATAAAAAATGTATTTCCAGACAAAAATCTACACGCTAAGGTTAACAGTAGATTTAGTAGTAACAGCTAAGTACTATAAAGCTAAATGGTCACCAACAGATAAATGG
Source organism: Echinops telfairi (assembly GCF_000313985.2). Taxonomy (NCBI): domain Eukaryota; kingdom Metazoa; phylum Chordata; class Mammalia; order Afrosoricida; family Tenrecidae; genus Echinops; species Echinops telfairi. The sequence goes on from NW_022103904.1 coordinate 17,603,488, forward strand.
CTAAACAAATTGTACTATC
>NW_022103904.1:17604428-17605324 GCF_000313985.2 Echinops telfairi
GCACAACATTTGCAAATAGTTATTAAAGATTCCCACTTGGTTTGGGGTGATACAGCCTTTGACTTTAAATTTTTTCTCTTGTTCTAACAGTGGCTAACATCAAAAGTTGCCGTTCATTAATCCATACTTTAACACAACACGATTGGCCACTTATATTTGGCAAAGAAATAAACAAGGTCCTTAAAATAGTCAACTTGCTTTAATTGTTCAAATGACTCATTAAAAAACCAGTGTCGTGCTTGATGCTCACCTGCATGAGAAACTCACTCAAGATATGGATGCGATAGCAAAGTGTGGGGAAGAACTAAGTGATGCCCAGCTATTAGAAAGAATAACGAGTGGGATCTTAAAGACTTGTCTTCTAAGAGCTCCCATCAGCATGAGGCATCAAGTGGGCCCACATGGAAAAAGCACACTACCCTGTGTGATTAAGAATGATAAAAACCCAACCGGAAAGGGGGAATGGTATCAGAGCTTAGATAGTGAACACCCGATTTTTGGAAGGCTACAGACGACAGTGGGAGTCCAAAATCCATTAGAAGGGAGCACACATGATTAAGCCTCCAGTAACCCCAGTGATCACTGATCAGGGATGTGAACAGGCTTGCTATCATGCGAGAGCAGTGGCTGTGTTTGTTTGCTTCTGTATTTTGTTTTCTATGTCTTTCTCTATATGAAATCCAGGATGATAGAGATATAGACACAGCGACTGCACTGATGGTTTCTTGAGGGGCATGACGGAAGGTTGGGAGGAGGCGGGAAGCTGATGAAAACGGGTACAAGAGGGAAGCAAATGTTGTAAAGTTGATTGTGGAGATGCTTCTATAGTGCTCATTAACATGGTTGAACTATTGAGTTGTATGATATGTGAAATAGATGTCAATAAAAGGAGTTTG
>NW_022103904.1:17605424-17606473 GCF_000313985.2 Echinops telfairi
AAATTGGATGTTTATTACACAGGGACTATCTATACATGTGAGTGTATTATTTGACCCTTTACAAATAAATTTGCTGATCCTTGGGAATATTGATTCTTTTTACACAGCGTGGTTCAAATATTATCAAATAGATCCTACAGGCCTTCTGTATAAAGTAACATTTTAAAAATAGGAAACCATACATTTATCAAAATCATTAACCTTGACTTTCAAAATTTTTCTCTTTAAAACATCTTTTAATGGCCTTATATTGCGCACCTCCATTTAATAAAACTCTTTCGCATGGAATTCAAGGGAAAGGCTCTTTATAACCTGACTCTAGGCAACATTTCCTGTCTTAAATTGGTTTCTCTAATTCCAGTTCAGTCATTCTCAAACACAAAGGTTAAAAAAAAATAAAAACCAATTAACAAAAAAAATAATTCAATCAAACCCCAAAGAAGGTCAATAAAAAAGCCCGGGAAAAAAAACCTGCTGGTGTAGTGGGTCAAGCACCGGGCAACTACCCACAAGGTCAGTAGTTGTTTTTGTTTTACTGAAGAGGAAAGAAAGGCTAAGTAAATTTGGAAACATATGGTCTAAATTCTATGGGAGGCTGAGAAATAATGTCTACCAAATTCCACCATGCCCAACCAGCTTAATATTGTGATACAGTTTTTTATGTTGACATCCCTAGCACATCTGTGCCAAAGGTCTTGTAAGACACAGGGAGAAAACAACAGGCTTCCTCTTGCTTCTGTACAAGAGACTCTGCAAGGTGAGTGATGTAGTCAAGTGAGATGTTTATACAAATAGGTTAGCGGGGAAATGTGGGTCCTTCCTGACGGCGATGATCCCCATGGAGGCTCCCATTCGATACCCACACTGCTGTCTTTAACCTCAACTCCTGCTGACATTACTTCCTTACCCAAAGGCAGAAGACACGCTTATTTCATGCATTTTGTTCACCACCTAGCACAACATTTGCAAATAGTTATTAAAGATTCCCACTTGGTTTGGGGTGATACAGCCTTTGACTTTAAATTTTTTCTCTTGTTCTAACAGTGGCT
>NW_022103904.1:17607768-17608908 GCF_000313985.2 Echinops telfairi
TGGTCCTTGGGCAAATACTGCCCTCTGGAGTTCATATGGTCAGTTATACTATGCAATGTGTGGCTCCCTATTGTTGTTTTAAATATAAATGTCATCATTTCACTGATAAATCAGGATATCCCAACAACAACAAATTTCTGAACTTCAGTTACAGAGCCTCCAGAGGGCAACATTGAGCCAGCCCCGTCCTTCCACCCCACCCCTCCAACCCCCACCCAAGCAGGAACAGTAGAGTATCAGTGAGAGGGATCATGGGAGCTCTTGGGGTACAGTGCTGATGTCCCAACTTTGATCTCCTTGAAACACCAAGGGGCTATGAGATTAGAGACGAATATGCATGAGGATGGGAAGGTCTTCTAACCAAGATGTCACCATAAGAAATCTGCAGAGGCCAGTTGGAGCCTGAGCTTCACAGTTCCTCCTTCACAGTACAAACGGTTCCTTGGAAGATTTCAACTTTGTCATCTCTCCTTTGTGGTAGATACACTCATTTGTGTAAAAGAAAAATAATTGATCTTCTCTTTGTTTATAATGAATAAAGAGTACTCCAGAGAAATTTTAACTTTGAAACTTAAACATACATTTTTCTAAATTGGATAGTGAATAAATGTAAAAGTCCCTTTATATATGTGCCAGCTGAGCAATAGCATACCAATGTTTCCCTTAATAAGTATTAACTATTTAAAATCATATAGAAAAAATTAATCTTACATCATAGGATATTCACAAAAAGAAAAATATGTTATTATGCCACTCATCAGGAGTACATCCATGTTTAAAATAAAAAACAGGACTAATGCCAGGGGCCACACAAGGAAATCACACAGCCACCACTCAGTTATCTTGTGATTATGCATGAAGCTGCAAAAGCATGGCAAATGCACCGATTTATAGGCTCACATCACCTTTTTCTTCTCCTTTTCAAGTTCCTCAGCCTCTCTCTGCCAAACTGTTTTCATGTCAAAGTCAAAGGGCCCTCTCCTGGATTCATAGTTCCCATTGGACTGATCAGGGTTAAATTCTTCATATACCATATAATCTGGCATAGAGATAACAGGGACCCTGTGGAAAAAATCCAACAATTACAGCCAAGAAGGAGCAGCACCCACTCCCTGGGTGTCTGGATACAACGGCCCTTCC
>NW_022103904.1:17609900-17611933 GCF_000313985.2 Echinops telfairi
CCTCTCTGGGCTTCCTTATTTAATGTCCAACTTTCCCAGGCGTATGAGGAAAGGGAGAATACCATGGGCTGGGTCAGGCAAAGTCCTCAGAGTGACATCCTTGCTCTTCAAAACTCTAAAGAGGTCTTGGGCAGCAGCTTTTCCCGAGGCAATGCACCTTGTAATCTCTTGACTGCTGGGTCCGTGAGCTCTATGTATCCTAGCAAGATGGTGTCCTTAAGCACTTTAATCTTTTCACATGATGCTCCCTACTGGTGCGACTGCGAGGATTTTGGTTTTCTTTACATACTAAAGGCTGAAATCCTTGACCTTCATCCCAAGTGCTTCAAGTCCTCTTCACTGTCAGCAAACAAGGTTGTGTCAACTGCATCTTGCAGGTTGTTCAGAAGCCATCTTCAAATCCTGATGTGACACACTTCTTCATACAATCCAGCTTCTCTGATGACTTGCTCATCATATAGCTTGAACAAGTATGGTGAGAGGCTACAACCTTGTTGCACATCTTTGCGGATTTTAAATCATGCAGTATTTCCTTGTTATGTTCATGCGACTGCCTTTGATCTGTATACAAGTTCTGCGTGAGCACAACGAAGGGTTCTAGAATTCCCATCCTTCTCAAGATTATCCGCAGTTTATTATGGTTCACACAGTGGAATGCCTTTGCATAGTCAATGAAACACAAGCTAACATCTTTCTGGTAATCTCTGCTTTGAGCCAAGAGCTGGCCTGAACTTCTGGCAGTTCCCTGTAAATGCACAGCTACAACTGTTGTTGGATGATATTCATCACAATTTTACTTGTGTGCAATATCAGTGATATCATTCTATAGTTGGAGTATTCTTTGGAATAGATGCAAATATGCGTCTCTTCCAGTCAGTTGGAAAAGTAACTGTCTTCCAAATTCCTGGCATAGACAAGTGAGTGTTTCCAGTGCTTCTTCAGCTTTCTGAAACATCTCAATGGGTCATCAATTCCTGGATTTGTGTGTTTGGCTAATACATTCAGTGCAATTTAAACTTCTTCCTTCAGCACCATTGGCGCCTGCTCATATGCTGCCTCCTGAAATGGTGGAGTGTTGACTAGTACAGCTACCCTCTGCATTCTTTCTATCTTCTCTTGATGCTTCCTGCATCATCTAACATTTTGCCTATAGAAACTTTCAAAATTACAACTCGAAGTTTGACATTTTTCTTGAGTTCTTTCAGTTTCAGACATGCTGAGTGTGTTCTTCCCTTTTGGTTTTCAAGTTCTAGGTCCTTGCACATTTCATTATAATATTTGGCTTTGTCTTCTCAAGCTGTCCTTTAAATTTTTCTATTCAGCTCCATGACTTCATCCTTTCTTCCGTCTACGTTAGCCTAGTATATTCATAAAAATACAAGGGATGGGAGAAGGCAAAATGCTCTTTTCCTCCTGATCAGTCAGGGAACATGAGCAGACTAGGTTGGGGTGGAGGGTGGACATGTTGATAACTATAGGTCTCTTACTATCTGCTGGAAAACAAGACAGAAGGGAGAGAAATCAAGTTCCATGGAGTGGGGAGGGCAAGACAGGCCAGGACATTCCACAAGCCCTCCCTGAGGCCCGTGCAGAGTCCAGGAGATCCAGGATGCCTTCACACGGACACCAGTCCTGAAGCACAGCCTCAAGATCAAGTCAAACTACCAGTTTGCCAGCGGTTGGTGGTGATCAGCTGCCACCATGAACTGCGAGAAGATATTTGCATCCTCCGAGAGGCCACAGGACAAGGAAGTGTTCTTCCTTTGGCTGGGTTATTTCCAGGTCATGTGGGAGAAGGCACAGCATCCAGAAATAGTTAAGAAATCCAAACCTGCTGAATGTGCCTCGAATACTTGGGGGTTCCACTGTAAGGTCTCTTTCGAGGCTTAGAAAGGAGGATGGTGCGACATCATCTTATGGACTTTGGGCATGTTCTCAGAGAACACAGTCCCTGGAAAAGGACGGCACACTGGGTTAAAGTAGAGGAGCACCAAACAAGAGGAAGCCCCTCAACAGAGTGGCTGCAAAGATCG
>NW_022103904.1:17613802-17615189 GCF_000313985.2 Echinops telfairi
TTTTTTTTTTTTTTTTTTCCTACTTGAAATGATATAAACATAGGCACTTAAAAATACTCACTCTTTCTGATCTGCTGTTGGGGGTTTGCTGTGATGTATGTACCAATCTGGCATCGTGTATGTTACCGGAGAGCCTTTCCGGGTTCCAGGGCCAAAGTGCTTCAACAGATCTCAAAAGGAAAAACAAAACAAAATGCCTATGAGTGGGTCCTGCTGCAGCAGCACACACACACAGTCCTCTGTGATAATTTATCACTCAGCCTGCATGGGCCAATCACAGTCACCAGCTGTCCCTACCAACATACGAGCAACCAGGCTACCCTCATTCAGTCCACCCTCATCAGGAACTGGAGAAATAAAAGTTTATTTCACTTTTGATTTCTTGGTAAGGTATAAATCCCAGGACATCAGAGGAAGAGAATCCCAAATGCAGTCTGGACAGAACCTGCATCCCAGAGGAGCTCCATCCTTGGTCTTGGAGCTTACTAAGGTGAATCTGGTGTCGTGCCTACAGCTACCAGTGAAGCCTCTGGGCTCTCTTTCTGATTTTCAGATCATGCTAGAAGACAGCATATCAAGGACATCAAATCTAACAGGCCTAAAAGAATTTAAGACAACTATACCCGAATAATGTTTAGTTTTTCATGGAGGCAAACTAACTTGGAATTTGACAAGTAATAGCCTGTTTCGCATACACTATATATATCCTTCCTAGCTTTATGTGATATGTTTGGCCTGAAATTTAAATAGCAATAGGGAATGTACAAAATAATTATGAATGTATAAAATAAGTATCACTTCTTGGCAAAAATATTTTTATTTTTCTCATAAAATATTTAGAGATTCTCAGCTTTTAAGTTCCAAAATACACAAATTCAAATAGCAAACATGGAGAAGTAAAAATATTAGGTCGGTTTTAAAGAAGGGGAGGGAGAATCTGCACCAGAAATGTTAGTTAAATCATACAGATAATTTCTCAGTTGCTTTTACAAATACAACGTTTCCATATTTAAAAGTTGCTTCAGATTAAGTTTCTAGGACAGTATTTTTCTTGTTGGTGTTTCCACTAAGGGTTGGTAGCATTTAATTCTTACCTGGAAGAATAGCAACACACTCTATTCTAAGTGAAAACATGCCCTAGCCAAGAACATAACACAGAAAATGAACACTCCTAGAAAACAAAACAGAAATATCACATATAATCCTTAAAGCTATTTATTGATAAAACTATTAACAGAGAGTCCCCTCTATTGTCCAAGATAATCACCCAAAGTTAGGGTAGAATTTAGGAAATTGACACTAAATATTCCAGCATTTTGTTGGCACAAAAAATTCCAGTTGGAGAGTGGGACACAGGCCTGAGGGGTGGAGTAGATTTATCAGCGCT
>NW_022103904.1:17616621-17618927 GCF_000313985.2 Echinops telfairi
AACTCTTATCACAATCCATACATACATCCATGTATCAGATACATTTGTACATTTGTTGCCCTCATTGTTCTCAAAATATGTGCTTTCTACTTGAGCCCTTTCTTTATGGAAGTAGAAAATCGCATTTTTCTTCCTCAGAGCAGCTGGTGGTTTTGAATCTCCAACCTTGTGGCTAGCAGTCCAATATATAACCACTACGCCACCAGGGCTCCAGATTTCCAAAAGCACTAGGGAACACTTAGATTTTACAGTAATATTTTTATACTGCAAAAATGTAAATTGTTACAGGAATTGCCCTTTACTCTTTACAGAACTAATTTTCAAGTGAACGATAAGTGAAAACCAATGAATGGACTTACCAGGCCTGCCACCTTGTTTGGCGAGTTTGACGTACTCCGAGTCAGTTTCTTTTATCCAGTATCGACGAGTCCCAAATGCATTTCCATTTTGTTTATCTCCGAGATCACTAAGCCCTGGGATCTGCGATGTCGGTGGTGCGTCCACAGCCTTCTCAGACCGCTTCACTGGAAGATGGTAATACCAATCTAGAAGAGTGCATGCCCAATGGTCATACTGTCATTCACATACTCATTTCAGAGCTCGGTTTGGTCCACAGTCTGTTTTGTAATTGTCTTTGTGCACAAAGTATCTTAGCAAGGGAAGAAACTTTCCCTTTCTGAATCTCATGTAATGAGTGGGAACACGACCAGTCGATTAATTGTTGTTCTGGGCTGCGAAGTGCATTCTGAATTCCAACGACCCAATGAAACACTGCCTCCATTCCACCCCCTCCTCACAATTGGTATGTTAGAGTTTACTGTTGCAGCCACTGTGTCAATCCATCTTGTTGAGAATATTCCTCTTTTTCACTTCCCCTCTACTTACCAAGCATGATGGGCTTTTCCCAGGGACTGATCTCTCCTGATAATGTCTCTAAAGTCTGCTAGAATGTCAGATAATGCCAAAAGAATGAAAGATACCTTCCATGGGAACTTTCTGCTCTTTGCTCTTTACTAATGACAGTCCTGCTACAGTGATGGAATCTGAGATAATTCCATAGTACTTTAGCTTGCTCATTAGGTTTCCAAACCTCTTTTCATGCATACCCATGGTGGACAGCTCTCTATAATACTCCATAAAACAGAACTTAGTTGTATTTCTGGTTATTTAGGGGAATAAACATTTCTGAAGGAAGCCCTGGTGGTGTGGTGGGCCATGCCTTGGGCTGCAGTTGGAAACCACCCGCAGCTGCGTGGGAGGAGGCTGCACCTTTCTACTCCTGTACAGCGGCTCAGTGGCAGCAGCTCACACGGGCAGCCTCTCCCCGTCCTACAGGGTTGCCACGAAGCAGAAGTGGCTGGATGGCCCTGAGTACAACAGCACCAGTTCAACCTTCCATTGTTTCAATTCCATTGCTTTGCTCTCAACGTGCTAGCTAATTCTAATGTTTTACGGTGCATCTTTGGATAGCTTTGGAGGTTTGTATGGTTTCTAAGATTTCATTTGTTTTCTCACATTGCTCTTGAAGAGTTTTCCTGAACTCTTCAATATTTTTTTCTCCTGTAGTTCTCTCAATTTGTGTGTGTGTGTGTGGTTTTAAAATATATATATATGTGTGTCAAATGATTCTGTAGTTGGTGGTAGTCCTTGTCTACTAGGTGAAGCTGATAATGGTGCAGGGTGGCTAGGTCATGTGATAGTAGTTGTCTCTTATCAGATGGGGTGACAAAGGAATGAGTTAATTTTAAACAGGGAAGAGGAGACACAATTTAAAAAAGACAAGTGTACAGTTGGTTAGGCAGTGAAGAAAGATGCCTACTACTATGATAACAAAGATCTTTTTTCCAAAGCAAAACCAACACCAAACCCAAACTAGTACTGTGTACAAATTGAAATTAAAATGATGACTCAGGCCAGAGTGGGATGTACGCTTGAGCCTACTGTTGTAGCTTTTATATCAATTGGTCTTGTTGAAGATTAATCGTATTGTCATCTACTTCACCTTCTCTACTCCTTGTCTTTCCTGCTGAAGTATCCAAAGTAAGCAAGATGAAGTCTTGCGAACTTCAATTATTGATATACTTCACATATTAAAAATATTGAAATAAGCGTTTGCTCCAGAAATGACAGCCATATTGACTTTGACCAACTTTTCAAGAGCATAGAGAGAGAGGACTGGGCACGGTCCAAGAAACCAATTCCACTGAAAACTTTTATTTGAAGCCCACACATCTCTCCCTTACCACGGAGACTTGTAAGAAGGCAAACCCTTGGCAGAAACAAGAATCCTGTCATCAAATAAGCCC
>NW_022103904.1:17619663-17649656 GCF_000313985.2 Echinops telfairi
TTTACAAATTCAGGTCCATTCCAGTTTTCCTTCATCAGTCATGACTAAATTGGTAAGAACTAACTTGAAGTCCTTCCGAAAACAGACTTTTTAACTTTTAACTTTGTTAGGGCAACCACATGCTGGAGTAAACCATCTTTCATTGTAAATGACCGGGTCTGGCTTCCCTGAAAGACCTCAGGGTCTCTAGGAAAAGGTTCCAGGAAGAGGAAGTTTGGCACACCAGTAGGCAAAAAGGATGGGGGAGGGGGAACCAAGGAAGTAACTCTGCTTCTTCCCAACAGTAATCGTGACCCATATCAAGCATGGCCATGGGAGGGAAACTGACCATGGGCCTGGCAAGGAAATGCCATTCCCGCAGTGGCCCTGTCAGCTCCAGAAGTCCAGACAGATCCTAGGCAGCTGGGGTGAGACCGCCCACAACACTCCCTGGAGACATTTAGGGGAGCTACTGTCAGGAGTTACAGGTGTTGGCCAAACCCCAGGGATTTTGAGTTGCTAGTGTTTATTTATGAGCCTACAGAGAGAAGATATCTGGGGATATCCAGGCAATAAGTGTCTTATGCAAACCAAATATCCAAGTATCAGAGGGGGTAAAAATCAAATCTGATGGAAAACTTTGGAAACAAATTCCAGAAAGAATTTTAAATACAAGAAAATGTCACTGATGTGGTACAAGTGTCTCATTATATGTAGTACCACTTATTAAAATTGATTGTCATAAGTTCATAAAGTTCAGAGTCGAACGCATGTCCTGCTCATGAAAGATGCACATGAAAATGGTGTTGGATAAATGAATTATTGTAAGCACACAGTAAGAATCTTCCTTAGACGCAAGCATGGTAGACTTCATCTCATTTACTTTAGACAGGCTATTAGGAGGGGACAGTAAGTGGGTAAGTGCAGCATGTTTGGGAAAGTGGAGTCAGTAAACAAAAGAGGAAAACCTTTAAAGAGATGGACTGATACAGTGGCTGAAACAATGGGCTCAAATATAGCAATAGTTGTACAGATGGTGAGAACTGGGCAATATTTAGTTCTGTGACAGAGGGTTACTATGAGTTGAAGCCAATTCAAAGGCTTCGAACAATAGCAAGCATACAATTGTTTCAGAAACAAGAAGCAATCATCCCCTAAGCAAAGAGCTTAGACATTCAATCTCTACTTAAAACTATAGCTGAGTGCACTACATTGAATTTAGCATGGCAAATCTTTTAGACACATAATTTTCAGTCATCAACGAAATCTACATTAGGCAAGTCTTAAAAGTAGTAAAAAATTGCAAAAAGTTTAAACAACTGCACAGAAGATCACAGGGAACCAACTTAATCAGGAGTAGGAGTTTAGCAGCTTTATATTCTGACCACACTCAACTCAAATATTTTCTCTTATGAAGCAAAGGCATTCGATGCTTGGTTACTTTTCCTCTCCATGTTTTCATTACTAATTAATCCACAGAGAACAGTGTATCTTCTACCTTCTCATTACTGGAAGCTTCAGTGCATGCAGACACACACTGAACTCCAATCTGTCTGACCATTTTATAAATATGCATGCCAAAACTCAAAAAAAAAGGGCAGGAATCAGTGTGAATCAACTCAAAACACACACACACACACACACATAATTATTGCTTTGCATTTATCATCCCAAATCAGAAGCCCTTGTATAATACCAAGGCGCTCTGGTGGCACTGTTTTATAAGCATAGCTCTAGCAATATTGGCCGTTCAAACCCACCAGCTGTCCCAAGGGAAAAGGATGAGGTTTAGTGCTCCCATAATTATTTCCCATAAAGATTTAAAACCTTGGAAACCCTATAGAACGTTCCTAAGAGTCAGAATCGCCTTGATGGCAGTGAGGTATATGATACTGATCTTATTCACTTTGTATATGCCAGGCATTAGTACCTTTATCTTATTTATTTTATTAATGAAGAAACAGAGGTTATAAGAGACCAACTTAAGATCCCTCAGCAGGAAATTGCACCCAGCTCTCTAGGCCACAGTACAGTGTTTTGTAAACCATGAAGGCTTCGGGAGAAACACACCAGCTCCTGTCTTTCAGGAGTGTCGGCATCAGAAAACGCAAGTGAAAGCGCAGGCTGTAGAGCAGTGTTTCCCAAAGTGGGTGATACTGTCCCTTGGACATGCTGGAACGATCCATGGGGCTGCAGAAGCAGATACCCACACTTTATCCTGGATTGTGGGCTATAGTACAAAGGTTTTTTAATAAGTTTGCAGACCTATGTGTAGAGCCACACTGTTGGTTGTTAGGAGTGTGACTGTGAGCAAGTGACTTAAAACCCTGTGTGCCTCAACTATAAAACAAGGTTTATGATACCTGATAGGATACTTAGGTGGTCAAATGCACTAGAACTGCGTTACTCTGTTTAGTGCCATTCTTCCAGATAGGGTCATTATCAATCGAGACAAAGTCTGAAACGCTTCAGTGCACACCCGGAGCACCCAGGACATGCTCTGCAGGGCTGGGCTTTCTTCCCTGTCCAGTTGCTAGTGTGGTCAAGGGTCACTAATGGTGGTTTTCAATCAGCTCTGAGCTAGAAGAATCTCTCCCAGCTCAGCTCCTTAGCCCTTTCCCTTCACCAAGTGGAAAGGAAGAAAAACAGGTCCCAGCATCCCACGTCTTCTTTCGCTGGCGCCCAACTTCAACCCTGGCAAGTAAGACAACGAGTGTATGAATGGTAGGAAGGAGGGCTCTCAACTGAATCCATGTTGTCGGTTTTCCTGCCACTTAAACAGGGAATAGATTTCACTTGTTTGGAGTCTGCTTTAGAAACTAGAGATAATCGATGAAACAAGCGAGGAGACAGCTGGAAAAAATTACGTAAGCCAACATTGAGGGGGGCTGGAGGAGGTTGTAGGAATTACCTAAGGTTAGAGTACTACAAAGAAAATTTCAAAGACACCCCATTGTTGCGATTGAGGCCATTAATAGGCAATATTGGTTTTCTCTTATTGAAAATCATTTTTGAGTTCATTTTAAATATTTCCCTCTGTTTTGCCTGAACACTCCGGCACACGGGGCAGTCTGGTAGATTTCTCTAAGTGTATAACTTTTAATCTTGCTGTCCCGTTCGTTCCTCCCCGCTTTCCACTTAAAGGAATTCGTTTTTCCCGACCTCCAGCAGAGCTCCCGGGAAAGGTACTCACCGCAGGGCGCGTAACGGTTGGTGGCGCCTTGCAGCTCCTTGCTTGTGTTCCTCATGCCTGGGGTCCAGGAGCTCTGCTAAGAGAACAGGCAGACCGCGCTGGTGATGCTTTCTCGAGCACCTTCCAGTAACTACCAGTGCTGACCCGCCGCCAGGCACGGCAGCTGGAAAAGTGAGCCCCACATTCCCCTGGTAGGTGTTGCCTGCTATACTAGACACCACACGCAAGTTGTAAATTGGGTAATAGATCATTGTGGACTGGGTGAATCGGAAGTCTAGTTCGCGCAGTGCTCAAACTACGTGATGCGCTCAGACCTTGGACTTGACACTTTGGTCCAGGTACAGAAGACCAGAACCCCCGCCCCGACTCACCCACTCTCCAAGGTGTCTCCCAGAGTGCCGCCCCCAGCGCCCCGAGGCTGGAGTTTGTATAGGCAGAAGAGTCAAAGCCCAAACTCCCGGCACTCGGCGCCCGAACCAAAACACCCGTCGCTGGGCAACCCCAATCTGAAAGGCCGGTGGCTCCGGGAGCCAATCCGGGAGCTCGTGGCCCAGCTGCCAGCCAATCACGGACAGGAGGCGCTACCGGTCACCTGCGCAGGGCAGGGCCCGGGCAGGAAGTCTGAGATGGGGCTGTGGACCCAGCTTTCAGCTGCTGTCGGGAGTGGGGCAGGTAGGGGTTGAGACTGACTCTTCATCGTTCTCTTCCTTTTTTTCCCAGAAGGAAAACCCACTTCCCCGTATATCAGCCCGGAACAACAGGTAACACTATTCAAGCAAGTGGAACCCAAAGCAACAAAACACTGCCAGCCAGTAGATCCCGACGCAAGGTGACTCTAGTATGGCCAAGCCACCTTAAAATAAAAGACTGGGATATGCCTTTCATGCAAGGAAATGAATCCTGCCTGGGCATGGTACAAAAGAAATCACCCACCCCCGCCCCGGACTCCCTACTAGCTGTGAGTGTGCAGAGGCTTGCTAGGCTCCTGTTACACAAGGGTCTGTTAACCGCAACTGTTAACCCAACTCCAAACCACTAACTGCTTTGTGGGGGAGAACGATGTGACTTCTACGTCAGTAAAGTCTTGAAAACCTACGGGCACTTTCCCCTTTTGTACAGGGTTACTGTGAGTGCGAATCAACTCAGTGGCAGTCAGGTTTTGTTGGTTTTTGCTTTTGAGGGGTGAGTAGTTAGTTCCTAGATGGTGTAAAAAGCCTAAATGATTAGGATAATACCAAAAATTAATGTAACATAATATTTTATTATGGGTAGATAAAATCAGAAGCAGTAGACTCAAAAAAGCTGAGAAGGTGCTCAGAAAAGTGACAGTGAACATGGGTTAATAAGTCATTATTATGTTAATTTATCTGAATATAAAAGCACTACTAGGGTTTCAAGGTCTATTTGTTACAGATTCAAATAATCAGACCTGGAATTCTTCCTACTCAAAACTGCCCACACATATTTCCCCCCAAAGGCCCCAAATCATAAAGCAAAATGTTCTCCATTAATTTGCAAACTATATTGTGTGACCTTAAAGCAACATCAGGAAACTAGTTCTTTCAAGATTCAAAAAGGACACCTACGGATGGATAACCTGGTTGTGCCATCCCTATTCCACGAACCTAGAGAATTTCAATGATTTTATAATTCTCTCCTTTTGATCCTGCTTCTGTTATAGACTTCTTGATCACAAATGTGCCAGACACCATCTGATTCTTCTGGCTATATGGCAAAGTAGACACCTGTTAATGGAGGTAATCAGAAAGGGAGTCTAGTTCTTCTTCCACCTGCCTTTCCCTTCTTTTGATGTTCCCTATGAACTGAGACCAACTGTTTTACTTGGGGTTGCTGCTTGCAAGCCCTTAAATCTCCAGACATTTATAATGGATGAGAAATAGAATACAGTATTAGATAAATTAACTGAGATGACCTACAAAAATATGGCTTTAGGTCTTCACTACACTTTGCTACACTACCCCAGTGATCTCTTCATGAAGGTGAGTATTGAGTAGGGCCATGTCATAAGAACTAATTAATGGTTCTTAGAATGGAGCTAGAATTAAGTGCAAGTCTAAAGTCCAATCATATATTTATAGTTTATAAATGTCTGAGGTTCCTTTAGAGACATCATTATCATTTTATAATGGAAAATATTATAAATCATCCCCTTGGGACATAAGTTATCTTAATATAAGATAACTATCTTAAAATAATAACGTAATGTTACTATTTAAGCCAGTGTTATAGAATCTAATACATTGTTGAGAAAAGTAGAGATGGCTTTTCACATTGCAATGTATGAATTGTTAACTTGTACAGATAAAACTCTTAAGTGACTGGATACTATTTACAGGAATGATGGGGGTTGGTTTCAGGACAAATATTTCAATAACAGTCACTCACAAAGGCAAAACTGTGCCTACCAGACTACTACATGCTATAAGAAAGCAAGGAGACCATAAAAATAGTGAACATATTGTAATCCTGGGCCACCATTCATTAGGCACCACCCAAAGTGCAACGAGCTCCAATGTCATAACCTAAGCTAGCAATTATCTGCTTCTTTTTACAATAGGGCGGTTCAGCCTTAAGCCTAAAGGAGTGCGTCAGTTCTTTAAATCTGCTATAGGTGAGTTTTAAGTAAAGCCCAGTTGGCTTAGTCGGGTTTTCACATGGAAACCTCTGGTGTGAGTGGTGGAGGATGTTGCTTGCCTTGAGAGGACTGGGTTTAAAGTCCCAGAAGTCTGTAACATACTACCTGAGTCACCACAGGTAGAAACTATGGCTGGATGGAAACTAGGTCAAATAGTCCAATTAGGAAATAGTACCAGGAATATTCTCCTCTGTTGATTTGGGGTAACTTTAAGATCATGTGGTATGTCAGCAACTGAATGGCCTTCTCCCTCCCTGCTTACCTTCAGAAACTGACTCCAGCTGAGCTGAGGTCTCCTCTATCAAAGTGGTTTTTAAGATGTGCATATAAAGGGGGAGATGTGTACATATTGTTCATGAGTACTACACAGGTTCTCTACCTCAGTTCTTGGGAGACCGAATTGGAAGATTACATTTCCTGAGAGCAAAATCTTGCCTTCATCTTGGTGTTTATAGCAGTAGACTCATACCATATTTGTCCTTTTGTGATAGACTAACTATATTTAATAGGAGCTCTGGTGGTATAGTGGTTTGGAATTGGGCTACCATCTGCATGGTTGGCAGTTCAAAGCCACTAGCAGCTCCATGGGAGAAAGACTGGGCTTTCTACTCCTGCAAACAGTTACAGTCTGGTAAACCCATAGGGGGTTACTATGAGTTAGCATTGGCTCCGTGGACGTGACTTAACTTCATTTAGCATAATGATCTCTGTATCCCTCCATGTCATGAGGTGTTTCATGATTTCAACGCCATTTTTTTCAGGAATGCATAGTATTGCTTTGTGTGTATGTACCATATTTTCTTTATCCATTCTTCAACAATGGGATTTCTGTTGTTTCTAGCTTCCGGCTATTATGAACTGTGCTGCTATAAACATGGGGGAGCATAGATCTGTAGCTCTGCAGAATATGCCCAACAAAAGCACTGCTGGGTCATATGGTACTTCTCTTCACAGTTGTTTCAGGTAGTGCTATATTGCTTTGCACATGGTTGTATACGTTTGTAACCCCACCAGCAGTATATAAACGTTCTAGTCTCTCCATATCTTTTCCAGCATTTGTGCTTTTAAAAAATTTTGCTATTGTTGTGGATATGAGGTGATACTTTGTGATATGAGGTGATACTTCATTGTTGTTTTAATTCATATCTCTCAGATGACAGTGATCATGAGCATTTACTCATGTGTTTATTAGCCATTTGAGTGCATTCTCTGGTGAATTCTCTGTACATTTCCTTTGCCCACCTTTTAATTAAATTATTTGTGTTCTTCTTCTTGAGATGTTACCAAATTCTATATATTTTAATGATTAGTCCTTGTATGTTGTGTTGTTACCAAAGGTTCTTTTTTCCCAATCTGTGGGTTTTAATCTTACTCTTTTGGTAGGATCTCTTGATGTGCATCTCACTCACTCATGCAATGCCATTCAGCCAATACTGACTCATAGCGACGACCCAATAGGACAGGGGAGTACTGCCCCCGTGTGTTTCTGAGACTGTAACTCTATGGCAGTAGGAAGTCCCATCTTTCTCCATTAAGACAGCTAGGTTCATGTTTGAAATTTGTAAAGTGAAATTTTTCTAAGCTGTGTTATATTGGCAATTTGATAGTTGGGGTATTGTAGCTGGCTTTTGTCTCTGTAATATTTTCATAGTTTCTGGTAAAAATTACACATCTGGCATGTTCTCTCTTAGTTTAATTTTAAACAAATTTAATAAAATATAACTACCCCTAACAGCTTAATTTCCTAAAACTAAGTATCCATAAACTAAGTATCTGTAAACCACATTATCATAAAAAAAACGAAACACTTCACTGAAAAAGAAAAACAGCCTTTCCAAGCGGAGTTTGGTCCCGGCTGATTGCTGCTTGAAAGTGAGCGGTCGCGTGGGTCTGGGTGTTTTCTGAGCCCTGCCACACACGGATCCTGAGGTCTGTCCAACCGTCCAGGGTCATCTGGTATGTGAGAAAAAAGCCCCAACCTGGTCCATCGTCAGCAATAAGAACAAAAGACCAAGAAGTTACTAAATGTGCAGGGCACAAGTTGCTGGCAGACGTGGCAACGGCAGGAACCCCTGCGCCTGGGTTGTTAGAATTCGACCACCATTGTTTGGATTTAATGAACAATGGCATTTTTTGGCATAGGCAACGACGAAAACATTTTGTAACTGTCTCTCAGACGATGCGCATCATACTGCGTGCTAGTGCTAGTTAAACAAGTGATGTCAACAAATCAGCTATTCAGATAATTTAGATTTTTAACATAATGAGTAAGAAAAGAGGATGCAAATTCAACGATGATCTAAGAAGTGGATTTCCTTTTATTAAACTAACCAAAAGCGATTACATGGTAAAATGTGAGAAATGTAATGGTGAATTTTCTATTTTGCATGGCGGGAAGAATGATATTTCAAAGCACTTGGAGACACAGAAACATAAAAGATATTTAAATACTGCTGCATCTTCCTCCAAAAAACAGGAATTTTTTTGGGAAAACAACTTATGGAGATGAAGAAAAGAAATTAGCATCAGCAGAAGGACTTATGTCTTTTCATGCTATTAATCACAACCATTCCTTCAGATCTATGGACTGTACATCACAAGTTGTCAAAAAGTTACTCAACAAAAAACTTTCCTGTGCTAGAACAAAATCTGAGGCAATTGTGTGTAATGCGGTTTCCCCATATGCATTTTCAGAATTAAACAAAAATCTAGAAAAAAAATTTTAAAGAAAGAAAAATAGTGCAAGGCTTTGTTTATATATTTCTGTTAAATATTGCCTAATTACCTATATACAATGAGGTACCCCCCCAAAATGGATTTTCCGCCAAAACTAACTTTTTTTAAAAAACAAAACAACCTTATCACCTTCCAAGTACCCTCCATTACACTTAATACATTTGTCAAATCTGAGATTCCATTCTTGGAAAGATTTTTCAAACTCATCTGTTTGGATGGCTGACAGCACCTCCCGGATTTTTTCTTCACTTATTATACATCATCAAATCACTGCCCTTTTACGTCCCTCTGTATTCACAGAAACAAAAGAAATTGATTGGAGTGAGGTCGGGTGAGTAAGGAGCATGGGGCAACAGAGGCATGGTACTTTTGCTGAAAACTGCCGCACTGAGATGGCTGTGTGAGCAAGTGCATTGTCCTGGTGCCAAAAACAGTTCCCTGTCTGCCACAAATCAGGTCCTTTTTTGTCACACACGATTACACTATCTTTACGGAAACTCTAAATAGAAAGCTTGATTAACAGTCTGACCTGGTGGGACAAACTCCAAATGCACTAGGAGTCAACATTTTCATTTATTCAGGAAGTTGACAGAAGTCCGGAATGAGGTTTGTCATCAATCAGCATTTCACCTTTTTGAAACGCGAAAACCACTTGTACACTTGATATTTACAGAGAGCACCTACCCAGGAGATGCCAGTGGGTGCACTAACTCAGAGCAAGGTGCTTGATGCTTGCCTTGCTGTCTGCTCCTGCGCAATTCTACGTGTGTTTTGGAACCCCATCATAAGATCAGGCAGATCGCAAACAATACGGTTTTAAAGTATATTCAAAGTTTCCATACAAATAGGAAATCTGTGCATTGAGGAATTAAATTTTCCATTTTGTAAAAATAAGCCAGTCATGATGATCCTTCACTGGATATGTATAAGTCCCACTCAATTATTATGTCTTCAGCAGTGTGTGCTTCCTATATTAAGCTTGGTATTCTGTGTATTCCCTGCTGTAGTAGGTCACCTAAATTTGTCCTAATTTTCTCGTTAAGGATCCTTATAGTTTGGGGAGTTACACTTAGGTCTCTAATCCATCTTGGGTTCATTTTTGTGCATGAAGGGAGAAGTAGGTCTTCTTCATTCTGCAAATGTAATTGGTTTTTCTAGCACCAGCTGCTGAACGGGGTGCCTTTTCCCCATTTAATGTGGGGTTTTTTTTCCAGTCCTTTATTGAATATCAGTTGCCTGTGGATGGATGCTTTTATTTCTGTTCCATTGACTTATGTGTCTGTTATTAGTACCAGGTTGTTTTGACTAGTGATGGCTCTGTTACAGGTTTTTGAGGTCAGTAGTACAAGGCCTCCTCCTACATTTTTCTTCTTTGTGAGATTTTTGTTTATCCAAGGGTTCTTCTCTCTCTCTCTATGAAGTTGGTTATTTGTCTTTTCATTTCTTTAAAGACTGAAATTGGGATTTAAGTTGAAATTGCATTATATTTATTGATTACTTAACATAGGGTTGATGTTTTCACTCTATTAAGTCTACCTATCCATGAATATGGGATATTCTTCCTTTTTGTAGGTCTCCTGGTTTTTTGTAGTGGTGTTCTATAGTTTTCCTTGTATAGGTCTTTTGTTCTTTTCTTTTTTTAATCCTAAGTATTTCGTCTTTTGTGTAGCTAATGTAAATGGTATTGTTTCCTTGATGTCTTTTTCTGAGTTTTTGTTGTTGCTGTTATAATGGAATTGGATTGATTTCTGTATGTTAATCTTGTACCTTGCTACTTTGCCAAATTCCTTGTTTTCTAACAATCTTTTTTTGGAGTCCTTGGGATACACACACACCACACACACACAGAGACATACACACATATGATATACATATATGTTTATGATTTCTTTCTGTTGTCTAATGGTTCTAGCTAAAACTTCTAGCACAATGTTGAATTAGATGGGAGTTCAATTAGAGGGGTGATAGGCAACAACCTGAGTGTCGAGGTAGTTAGATGATTTTATGTCAACTTGAGTTTTTATGAAAGTACAGAGGTGGATATCCAACCTGTCAATCAGGTCATAGCCTGAGGATGGCTTGTTGAAGCTGTGTTCTTCTTTTACGTGGGGAACCTGGGATTTCCCTCTTTCTCTGCTTCTGTGTCTTTCTGTTTGCTGGGATTCTGCCAATGACCCTAATAGGCTTGTTTCCACTGATTTGGTCCACATGATTTTGCATCCACCAGTATGTGATCTTCCTACTTCCTGGTTCCCCATTCTATGCCGCCAGCATGTTGCTACATGAGTCTGAAAAAGGTCTTGTGGACTAGCATTGGACTTATGGACTTAAGTTGGACTGGGATAGGATGCCTTCTTGATATATAATTACATCTTGATATAAGCCTCTTTATTTTTATTGTTTTTAATCACACATGGGAGTTGGCTATCAAATGCCTTTTCTGCATCTATTGATATGACCACATGGTTCTTTTGTCTTTTTTGTGTGGCGAATTATGTTGTTTTTTCTAATGTTTAATCAACCTTGCATCCTTTGGATGAATCCCACTTGTTGTGTTGTGTTATTATAATTATTGTTTTATAAGTTGGTAGATTCTGTTGGCCAGAATATTGTTGAGTTTTGTGTCCATGTTCATGAGGGTTATTGATCTGTACTTGTCTATCTTTATGGGAGCTTTGTCTGGTTTTTATAGCAGGAATATGTTCACTTCATAAAATGAATTGGGGAGTTTGTTGTCACTTTATATATTCTGGAATACTTTGTGTAGAATTGAGTTATTTAGTAAAAGCTTGGTAGAATTCCCCTGTAAAGCCATCTTGTCCTGGGCTTTTCTTAATTTGGAATAAATTGATGACTTTCTCTATATCTTCTTTTGCTATGGGTCTGTTAAAATTTTCTAGTTATATCTGTGTTAATTTGGGTAGATAGTGTATTTCTAGGTATCAGTCAATTTCTTCTAGGGTATCAAGCTTCTTGGAGTACAGCTTTTCATAGAAGTGTTTTATTATTCTTTTATTTCAGTTCAGTCTATTGTTACAGTGCCCTTTCATCTCTAATTCTAGATATTTGCATCCTTTCTTTCCCTTTGTTAAGTTTGCCAGAGACTTGTCAATTTTAATGTTATAGAAGAACACACTTGTCTTGTTTTTTTTCTCATTGTTTTTCTGTTTTCCAGATCAGTTATTTTTGCAATAATTATGATTTTTCTTCTACTGTGGGGGTTTATGATGTTGCCTTTGTTCTAATTGTTGGGCATGCATTAAATTGTTGATTTCAATTTTCTCTGTTTTTCATGTGTGCATTGCTTGCTATGTATTTGCCTCTGAT
The DNA here is from genome assembly GCF_000313985.2 of Echinops telfairi. Lineage (NCBI taxonomy): Eukaryota > Metazoa > Chordata > Mammalia > Afrosoricida > Tenrecidae > Echinops > Echinops telfairi. The sequence goes on from NW_022103904.1 coordinate 17,631,555, forward strand.
GACTGCTTTTGCTGTGTCCCAAAAGTTTTGGTTTGTTGTGTTATTGTGTTATTTTGTTCAAGGAACATCTTAATTTCATCCCTTATTTGGACTAATACCCAGGCTTTTTTAAAGTAATGAGTTATTCAGTCTCCATATGTTTGTCCTTATGTTCCAGTTTTATAATTCTTCTCATGCTTTGTAGGATCTCAGTGTGTATGAATTTGGTCTATTTTAAAAGTATCAACTATGGGTTTGGTGAAGAACGTCTAATTTGTTGTCGGGCTGAAGTACTCTGTATATATCTAGGAGGGCAGGCTGATTTGTTGTGTTGTGAAGTTCTTTATTTCTTTCTTAATCATCTGCCTTTCCTTGAGAGTGGTGGCTTGAAGTCTGCTACTATTATTTTTGAGTTTTTTTATTTATCGCTTCAGCTCTGTGAAGATTTGATGTATTTAGAGGGCCTTTTGCTGAAGCTAGTATATTTAAGGTCTAAATTAGAAAAACATGGTGCCCAAACTAGACATGAATAATGGGATGCTTGCAATCTGACTTGCTCATCGTGGCTTCATCAGCCATTGCCACTCTGAATCAGGAGAAGCCTCCTACCTGACACTCTACCCATGGACTTGGGAGTTGGTTGCCTCTCCAACTGTGTTAAAAATGTTTCTATAATTTCCTTGATAGAAATTTCTATGTATATATAAATATATAAGCCTCACTCCTTTTGTTTTTCTAGAGAACCTGTACTAAAGAGGGAACGTTAGAATTCTGAATACATTTGGAAATCTCAAATACTAATCAGAATAAGCATCATGTCTTTTTTATGTGGTGGATTACATTGTGATGGTGGGGAAATATAATTTGAATCAAGTAACATCACCCAAACATATTGGGAAGGCACTCCAAAAGGGGCCGGTGGAATTGAGTTATATAGTTATTTGCTATGTTAATTTCTCAGTAGATAGCACTAGAGCAAGAAGGGTTCAAGGTCATTAGATACAGAAACAGAATCACCAAATACACGCAACATAACCTAAAACACAGCCGCAAGTCAGTCCTTTGAGTCCTACTTTTCGAAACTGGCTGCACAAAGATCATTTTCAAAATTAACTCAATAGCTGCGGCAAAATTCTTTGTGCTAAACTGCTTATTAAACTATTGTTTGACCGGAAGGGACTTAGTTAAAGAATTAACTAACTACCAAAGGGTAGATGACCTAGATGAATAGCCAACACAGGACAGACTGCAACACAGGACCAGATAAAGTATCAAAACAAAATGGTTTACAATTTATGGAGAAAATGTTAATCAATTTGGATAAAAGTAATAAACTCTCTGGGGTAGAAAACTAGGGCAAAGGTGAGTAGTTTTCTCAAGCTGTTTTTAGGATGGGTGAGTATTTTTGCAAGCTTACCCCAACCTCCCCCCCCCAAAGATCAAAGTTAAAAGGTCACATAAAGAACCTTTGTCTCCACAGATGCATAGATATTTTCAAAGGCTAACGTGTAAGAAGTCATTTGTCTTGGGCTGGAAGCTCCACTCAAAGCTCTTTGCTATAGGTATTTGTACTGATTTTTGAAATATCAGTGGAATTTTGAAATACCTCTTCCATCCTCATTATAACACACAAATCACCACAGCACAACAAACTGGAAGACAAGTATAGCAGAATAACCCACCACTGCTATCTGAGTCATACTGACCGTTTCAGAGTAAAATCTGACTCATACTGACCATATCACACATAGGGTTTTCAAGACTGTAAACCTTTATAGATGCCTCATATTTCTCCTGTAGAGTGGCTAGTGGTTTGAACCACTGATCTCTGGTAGCAGTACACTGCTGAATTCACAGCACCACCAGGGCTCCCTTACAGCAGAGTAGTGTGTACTTATTTAGCATGTTTTAAATATGTTACATTAAGACATTTTAAGCCTCGGTTTAGAAGGATGTGCTGTCACTTGGGCAGTGGAATGTGTGCACACAACCTCTGCAGATGATGGGGGTCCATATTGCCATTATGATGTGTCATAGATGAATGATGTAATAGAAGAGTCAGAGGCATTTCAAACTGACTCACTCACAGCTTTTCCCTTGAAGGAGAAACATTCGTGGAGTTTCAAAAAGAAAAGCAAAAACATCATTATATATTGTTATCTATAGTTTCATGCTTACCATAAGAGAGAAAGAGAACATGAATGATAGTTCTCTTTCTACTAGCTTCTTGTTATGCACTGTGGGAAAATGAGTGGAAGGCCAAAGACAAGAAAGTGTCCTAGGGTTATTAGAACTCATTTTGAAGAAACTGTTGGTAGTTCAAACATGAATTCAAACATGCTATCCCAGCACAGAAATCCTGACCCAAACTGGTATGTAACTTTGCAAATGTATCTCCTTAATATCTTATTCATGCTATAGAAATTATATATGCTATATGCACCCATGCTTTCTTCATTTTTTAGAAAAAATAATTTGAAATGGTTTTCAGGTTTCTCTCCCTTTCTGTGGCACAGTATATTCTATATATACATATTTAGATTAATTCTACTGAAACAGACAAAGCTATGCAAGGAAGGCCAGAAAACCAAATCCCTTGCCAGTGAGTTCATGCCAACTCATGATGATTCTGGGTATTACAGGGATGAACTATTCCATAGTTTTCTGGGTTGTAATCTTTACAGAAAAGATGGACAGGCTTTCTTCCCTGGCACTGTTGTATATGTTCAAGCTGCTGACTTTCAGGTAAGTAGTTGAGGGCAAGATATTTCTGCCATCTAAGGACCTTATGAAAGGGAAGCGTCTCTTTTAAAAAGATAACTTAAATAATAAGATGATTGCATTAATTTGAAAGTTCACAATTTATTCACTTTTTCTCTCAATCTCTACATTATGTATTACTTAGTACAGTGGCTTAGGTCTCTCTACTAAGAGAAAAAAGAGTTGTTGTTAGTTGCTGTTGAGAGAGCTTTGATTTCATGACAACCAATGACCATTAAATCTTGGGATGAGAATTGCCTTAGCAGCCTATGTCAACAGAAAAAACTAATTAACATATGCATCTTCTATTAGAACACAAGAGTCCCAGGATGGCACAAAGAGATAAATGCTTGACTACTAATAAAGAGTTAGACAGTTCAAATTCCCCTAAGATGCCTTGGAAAACAAGCGATCTGCTGATGTACTTCCGCACTGTCACAGCTTGGAAAGCCTGGGGGGCAGCTCTACTCTGCACACATTGAGTGTCTGTGAGTTGGAATCAACTCATCGACGACAACAATTAGAATGCAGACATGTTTAAAGAAAACAGTAAGGAACTGTCTCAGCAACCCCAAACCAAGGTACATACACAAAAGAACGGAAACAAAACCAGGAAACTGCACACCAGTGTTCTCAACAGCCAAAAGGTGGCAGCATCTGAAATGTTCATCAATAGATAAATGAATCAATGAAAAAGATGGTACATCCATACAATGGGCGATTACTCGGGCAGAAGTAGACATGCAGTTCTGATATAGGCTCTGACACAGATGACTCTCAAACAAACTGTGCTGAATGAAAGAGGCAGCTTACAGAAAAAGAAGTCAAAATCACGTTTATTAGCTAGCCTCACATCACCCTTGACTCACAGGAACCCCATGCACAAGAAAGCAAACAGTGCCAGGTTCTGTGCATCTCTGGGTCATTTGCGGGTTGGACCATGTGATCCAACCTCAGTGGATTTTCATGAGCTCAGTCTTTGAAGTAGAGCACCAGACCTTCCATCCTTTTTGTCTTGCTTTCAGGTGGCAGTGATAATTCAGTGGTAGAATTCTCACCTTCCATACAGTAGACCTGTATTCACGGGTATGCACCATTTAGTTCTCCCGTGCATGGAACCAATTCCAAGGCAGCAAACAGTACATATAAATACTTGTACTTCAGGGGGGCAATTGATCTGAGTAGCATTACTGTAAAGCATACAACTAGGAAAATGCTATGGGGCCCAGTACTACGCTCTAACACCTGATGTTACCAGGAGTCAGAGTTGACTTGATGTCTATTAAACTTTCAGATGCAAGCTCATTTTTGTATCCACTTTTTCTAAACGAAAGCACTAAACATTGTCTTTAAATGATGATAGTTAGTTCAGGATATTGAAGGAAATCAAGACTATGATAGGCAAAAACTTTATTCAGCAGAAGGGAGGTCATTATCACAAGAAAAAAGGACTTTTAATAGAATAGTGACCATACCATTTGAAAGTAATTTGGAAAAAAATCTTTGATAAAGAATAAGCTTAAACAATGTTTAAAAACAAAACAATCACCTAAAGGCTGTCGGTGTTAAGTGCCATCAAATAGGTTCCAACCCAGAGACCCTAAGGACAACAGAGCAAACCCTGCACAGTCCTGTGCCATCCTCACCATTGTTTCTCTGCCCGAGGCCACTGTCGCAGCCACTGTGCCAATCCATCCTGTTGAGGAGCTTGCTCTTGTTTTGCTGCCTTTCCAGGGACTGGCCTTTCCTGACAATATGTTCAAAGTCTGTAAAAAGAAGTCTTGCCATTCTTGTCTCTAAGGGACCACTCTAGCCTTTACTTCTTTGCTCTAGCCTTACTTCTTCCAATACAGATTGGTTAGCAGTCCACGGTACTTCCAATATTCTTTTCCAACACTGTAATCCCAAAGCATCAATTATTCTCAGGTCTTCCTTATTCATTGTCCAACTCTCACATCCAAATGAGGCAATTGAAAATACCATGGCGTGGGTCAGGCACACCTTAGTTCTCAAACATCCCTGCTTTTCAATGCTCTACAGAGGTCTAGTTCAGCAGACTTACCCAACGGGATGCATCATTTGATCTCTTGAGTACTGCTTCCATTAATATTGATTGTGGAGCCAAGAAAGAGAAAATCCTTGACAACTTCAACCTTTTCATTTATCAGGATGTTCCCTATTGGCCAACTTGTGAGGGTTTTGGTCTTCTTTACATTGAATCATAACTCATACTGAAGGCTGCAATCTTTGATCTTCATGTTCAAGCTGTCCTCACATTCGGCAAATAGAGATGTGTCTTCTACATATCACAGGTTGTTAATGAGCCTTCCTCCAATCCTGATGCCTCATTCTTCTTCTCCTCTGATGATTTGCTCAACACATACCATACATAAATATAGTGAGAGGATAAACCTTGATACACACCTTTCCTAATTTTAAATGAGGCAGTATTACCTTGTTCTGTTCTCACAACTGCCTCGTGATCCATGTACAAGTTCCACATAAACACAAACAAGTGTTCTGGAATTCCCACTCTTATCAAGGTTATCCATAATCTATTTGGGGCCACACAGCGGAATGCCTTTGCATTGTCAATAAAACACAAAATATCTTTCTGGTGTTTTCTGCTTTCAGCCAAGATCCATCCGACATCACCAATGATTTCCAAAAAGCTAGAGGTAGGAAAGTAGGATGAAAGTGTGGCATCAATGGATAGGAAATCTGAATATTTTAAACTGAGGTCAGCATATTCTTTGGAAGGAATAGGTTGACTAGAATCCTTTCCAATGATTTTATTCTACTTTAGTCAACAATCAATGCCCAGAAATGTCAAAACCAACACACAAAAATTGGACAAATCAGCTGCAAAATACCTTTATTTTTTTTGGTTAAGTATTGGAAAATGAAAATGTCACTTTGATAAAGGTACATGCATACCAACAGTGATATACAGATGTTTTAACCATACTTGCTGAAAGCCAAGAGGACATGAAGCACTTACTCATAAAGAACAAATACTACAGTCTTCGGCAGGGAAGACAGGTCAGTATAAAGAAAACAAAATCCCTCACAAATGGGCCCATAGGCAGCATTATAATAAGCTGAGAAAAGACTAATCTTGTCAATGATTTCATTTTATTTGGATCCACAATGTCCATGGAAGCAGCAGTCAAAAAATTAAATTATATACTTTATTGGACATATCTGCTGCATAGCTTTCCTTAAAGTGTTAAAGAACAAGAACGTTACTTTTAGACCTAGGATGTACTTGACCCAGCCATGATATTTTCAATCACCTTGTATGCCTATGATAACTGGACAAAAAATAAAGAATATTTCAGAAGAATGTATGTATTTGTATGGTGCTGATGAAAAATACTGAAAACAGCATGAGCTGCCACAAGAGCAAACATATTAGTCTTAGAGGAATTGTGATGAGAATGTTCTTTAGAAATGAGGATGACAAGATTTCATTTCACATATGTTGGACATTTTATCAGGAGAGACCAGTCCTTGAAAAAGGACATCACAAATTAGAACAGCAGCTAAAAAAAGAGACCATGAATGGGATGGATTGGCATAGAGTCTGCAAGAATGGACGTAAACATAACATTTGTGAGAATGCACTGTGTTTCCTTCTGCTGTGAATGACCCCAGGAGACCAATCATCTTCAGCAGGTAGACGGTGTAGGATCTGATGGAAGGGCTAAGGATGTACTTTGTCTCATACTTTGTGATTAGATTAATATATTCATTGTATGAAGGTTCATGAACTATTCAATTATTACTTTTCTGCAGTTATATTTCAATAAAAATAGTAAGGGAAGATTATGACAACTTTAATTTTATCAGATAGTTCTTAATTGCCATAATTGAATAACTTAATACATAATTTTTACTAAATCAGACAGATTTTTTCCTTTTATTTTAGCTCATGGCCTCTAGGACAATCTCATTAGTTTTCTTCTTATAAGTTTTTAAGACAGGCACAAAAACTTAACAATACACACACATTCACAATGTGTTTTCTGGGTGGACTAGAGAAACAAATTCAGACACTCTTATGTGTATAGGAAAGAGCTTTATATAAAGAGTAATCATACATTAAGAAAACATCCCAGGCCAGTGCAGATCAAGACCTTAAGTCTAATTTTAGCCCATATGTCCAGTACCAGTCTGTAAAATCCTCTTCAGACTCACACCGAGTGGAGGAAGATCACAGGCCAGTGGGTGTAAAGTCTTGTGGATCCACTGGTAGTGGAAGCATTTTATGCTGGAAGGGGTCTCCACGTGGCCAGCTACAAGGCTCTGGCTGCCATCAGCATTGCTCCATGTGGCTTGTCAACAGGAATGTCTCGCAAGGATTGAGTGTATTTGGCCTCCAGTGAGCTATTTATCTCCATGGCACCTCCAAATGAGGTCATCAAGTTGTGACCTTATTGACAGACTAGACTCCACCCCTTCACAATTTGACACAGATTATGTAGCTGCCACACACAACATCATGAAAATAATATTTTCTAAATTTTAAAGATGATGAAGAATGAAAGGTATTAGGAATTTAATGAAATCACAGACTCAACTGAGACTAACCAATTAAACATTTGTTGACTTGGTTGTAATGATTAGTGTTAAGTCCATATTTAAGGATAATAGTGTATCTACTACAAGAAACCAAAAGATACCTACATAAAGGGAAGAATATTCCATGTTGTATAATATGATACTTGGCCAGTTGACCTACCTCTTCACCCAATCTGAATCTGCTCTAGGCTCAAGTACTTCTCACTTGTTCCATGACAGAAATTTCTTCTCTGGCTTTTAAAATATTGTTACTGGTCTTTTATTTCTTATTCTTTCTGTTTAATTTTTTTTAATTGTTTCTGTTAGGTTTCCCAGTTTATGAAGCACAGAGGAGTGGACGGTAGAGACAATAATTGATGCAATGGTTTATGGGGAATGGGGGTGGGGAATGATGGGGAGGGTGAGGGAAATTGGAGAGCAAACAATGAATGCAGGGGGGACGAGAGAGCATTACAATTGATTGTGATGATGTATATACAACTATTTAAAAAAGCAATTTTACTCTGGAAGTGTATGATATTTGAATATTATATCAAGAACTACTAAAAAAAGAAGAGAAACTAAACTTGACCAATGGCCCATGGGTAAAGCAGAGTGTCTGCTTAAGGGACATTAAGTTTTTGTTAATGGTGGTGCAATAATTTGGAAAAGGATATCAATAATGGTTTTACAATATGAAAAGAATAATCATTGACACTGAATTATACACGTAGAGTTGTTGGATTGGAGAATTTTTGTTGTGTATATTTTTGCCACAATTAAAAAATGACAATTAAAATGAGTACAAGGAAGAAGAAAATTTTCTAAAATTGATTGTGGTAACAATTTTACAACCCTTCTTGATATAACAGAACTATTGAATGGTGTACTATGTGGATGGAGTGCTAATAAAACTTTTTTAAAAGAATATTCCATGTTTATGGATAGGAAGGCTTAACATTATGGAAATATCAAAATTATCCAAAGCAATCTATAAATAAAATACAATTCTGATCCATATCCTAACTTCATTTAAAAATTTTTTTTTGTAAAATGAATTACTAATGATATACGGAGATGGAAGAAAGACAGGATAATTAAATAATTTCTTAAGAAGAACAACTTTGGATACCTCACACTACTGACCACAAAGCCCATTACACAGTCACAGTCGTTACAACCGCCTGGTACTGGGGTAATGAAAGGTATATAGATGAATGGAACAGAGTAGAAAGCCTGGAAACAAATTCATTCACCTATAGACAGCTGATTTCAACAAATGGCTAAAAATCATGAAATTGGTAAGAGAGAGTCCTTCATCAAATGGTTCTGGAAAAATTGGATCTCTATATGCAGAAAAATTAAACAGGACTCATGTCAAACTCCATGTACATAAATGAATTCAAAATGGATCAGCAATCTAAATGTAAATTGCAGAATTATAAAAATCATCAGAAAATAATGTCAAACTTAAGGGCACTATTGTAGGGCATAGACACACTATCATTTATAATAAAAGAAACACATAGTAGAAGACAGTGGATAAATGGAGCCTACTAGAAATAAGATACAGTACATATGTACTTCAAAGACTTCAGCGAAATTTTTTGGCAATGACACAATGGACAAGGTATTGGTCTCTAAACATAAGAAAAAGATGAATAACCCAACTAGAAAGTGGGGAAAGGATGTGAACAAGCAATTCACTGCAGATGACATCCAAATGGCAAAAAAAAAAAAAATACCCTTCTGAAAGGAATGCTCACAATCATCCATCCAGGAAATGCAAATCAAAGCCATAATGAGATACCACCTTACATAGGCAATGACAGCTAAATTAAAAACAAAAACAATAAAAAAGAGCTAGTGTAGGCGAGAGTGCAGGCAGTCTGAAACCCTCATACACTGCTAGTGGAATTATAAATATGCACAACCACCGTGGAAAGCAATATATCACTACGTCAAACAACTGGGAGCAGAAATCCCATATGATCCAGCAGTCCCTCGGCAGTTATATGCCCTAAAGAAGTAAAAGTAATAGGACTAATAGACATCCACACATCTGTGCTCATTGCAGCACTGTTAACAGTAGCAGGAAGATGGAAGCAACCCAATTGTCCACTGGTAGACAAATGAGTAAAGAAATGTTTGTACATATGCATGATAGAACACAACAACGGAACCACGAAGTGCCTCACGGCATGGATGAACATTACGCTGAGTGAAATTAGTCAGCTAACCAAAGGCAAATGTTGTTTGAGGCCACTGTTAGGAAGGGAAAAGTCAAGAGAAAGGCGTTCATATTAGGGGCACGGACTTTGGATATTACCAAGGCGGGGAGGGCACGGGAGGAAAGAGGAGGCAATGGGCTATAGGGTTGACCAGTATTAACTTGGGTGAAGAGGAAGATAATAATCTACAAGAGGGAGAAGAGAAATCAAAGGAAGGGTGTAGAATAAGCTATTAAGGAGAGTTAGTTGATATCTAATTTAAACTGAATACAAAATTGATTATATGAAAAGTGAAACCTCCACATAATTCACAATGAAAATGTGATAAACAAATAAAAAAGTTAATGGTATGTATTGTATTTAAAATTTGAAATTTTGTTTTTAGGTTAATTAGATCACGGAAGATTTCCATAAGTATGACCCTTATATTGACCTTTATTCTCATAGGTAAGTCTTACCGTCTAATTACTTTTAAAGCCCTTTCACGGGATATTTTTAGGTGATAAGAGAAGTCGCAATGAAATGACTTGCATTTATAAATGGAGACCACAGAACATGCTAGAAGTTACTGGTATGATACAGTATATATTATGATTGTAAAAATAATAAAGATTTTAATTTGAAATGAAGAAAATTTGGAAACTGCTGTTTTCCTCTCCTAAAATTATTATATAGTATGACAAAAGTTGTTACTAAGTTAGGAATTCTTAGTTTTTCGTTTGTTTTGCAAACACTTCACACATCACAAGTCATCTTTTCTAAATTTGGTTGACTCAACTTGGGAGACGGTGACAAGCAAATATTTGCTCAGCATATCATTCCTGAAGAAATGACCGTTGAACATGCAGTTTGCAGTTTTCCAGTATCACAAACCACAACCCCCTTTTTACAATCAGAAAATTGCTCTTTAATATATTACCAGCTTGAAGCAAAATGTTACCATTAGAACCAAGATTGCAACCTAGCTATTGTCATGCAGTAGCATTTTATAAATGGCAGTATGCTGGGTGGTGTTCCATTGTGATTGCAAGTGGATTCCAACACTGCTGGCTATCCCAGCTCCCTGCCTCCCCAAAGTGAGTGGACCTTTGTTTTCTACCTGCATCTGTATGGATTAGAGTGTGTATTTCATCTCAGGGAGCCGGGAGACTGGGTATTGTGGTTTCTTATAAGACCTGCACATGGCTCAGCTCCTTTCTGCATCTGGACTGCTACCATTGGACCTTCCTGTTACATGGCCTCAGTCTCTCCTTGCAGAAATGTCCTCCCGGCACTACCTCAGACCCGACCACAGGAGTTCAACTGGCTGTATTGAGTCTCCACTTCAGTGCCTGTGTGCAGAGACAGCAGTGTGTACAGTATAATAATTGATATATACTTTGCTCATTTTGGAAATTACAGTCTATATTGCCTTGACATCTTTTAAGATTGAATTAGATATAGATAGGAGTATTTATTATGAATGCAAATGTCTCCTTTGTATTTGCAACTTGGTGTAAGCTTGCCAACTTGTTAGTCAAAGTGCAAGAGTGCTTGAGACACTACTGATGTGGACATTAGTTCAGTGGAATTAAATAGAACTCCAATTTTTTTTTTGTTAAGATCATGTATATCATGCATAGTAAAATTCATGTTAAATGTATATCAACTATTTTAGAAACATGTTTCCAATTAACAAAAAACTCTAACCTATTTTTTTAATAGGACTTCGAAATTGTGAATGGCTTAAAGGCAACGATTTTCCTCAAAAACCCAGGCAATTATATGATGTAATTGCAGAATATGGCTCAAGGCTTTATAGTTACCAGGTGATGTGTTCACTAAGAAATTTTGTATTTCACTCATTTACAATTTAATATGCTACAAAATTAGATAGGCTTTGACTATGTCTTCAGTTTTGTACAATGGATGCCTGGATGGATTGTGATAAGAGCTGTATGAACCCCCAATAAAGTGATTAAAAACAACAAACGGCCATCTAGCTCAGAAGCAACAAAGCCCACAATGAAGAGCACATCAGCTTGTGTATTCGTGAGGTGCCAAAGGGATCAGTTATCAGGCATCAAAGAACAAAAAATCACATATTGTGTGCTCACCTCCATGATCCGATCAATGAAGACAAATAGGTACATAAGCAAATGTGGTGAAGAAAGCTGATGGTGCCCGGCTATCAAAAGATATAGCATCTGGCGTCTTAAAGGCTTGAAGGTAAACAAGCGGCCATCTAGCTCAGAAGCAACAAAGCCCACATGGAAGAAGCACACTGGCCTGTGCGATCGTGAGGTGTCGAAGGGATCAGGTATCAGGCATCATCAGAACAAAACTTACCATAGAGAATGAAGGGGGGAGTGCAGAGTGGAGACCCAAAGTCCATTTGTAGGCCACTGGAGATCCCCTTGCAGAGGGGTCTCAGGGAGGAGATGAGCCAGACAGGGTGCAATGTAGCAACAATGAAAAATACAATTTTGCTCTAGTTCCTAAATGCTTCCTCCACCCACCACTATCATGATCCCAATTCTACCTTGCAAGTTTGGCTAGACCAGAGGGTGTACACTGGTATAGATAGGAACTGGAAACACAGGTAATCCAGGGCGGATGACCCCTTCAGGACCAGTGGTGTGAGTGGCGATATTGGGAGCGTGGAGGGAGAGTGGGTTGGAAAGGGGGTACCGATTACAAGGATCTATGTGTGACCTCCTCCCTGGGGGATGGACAACAGAAAAGTGGGTGAAGGGAGACGTTGGACAGGGTAAGATATGACAAAATAATAATTTATAAATTGTTAAGGGTTCATGAGGGAGGGAGAGCCAGGAGGGAGGGGCAAAAAGAGGACCTGATGCCAGGGGCTTAAGTGGAGAGCAAAGGTTTTGAGAATGATGAGGGCAATGAATGTACAAATGCGGTCTACACAACTGATGTATGTATGGATTGTGATAAATATTGTATGAGCCCCTAATAAAATGATTAAAAAAAAGAAATGAATATTGATTGTGGATCCAAGCAAAATGAAATCCTGCACAACTTTAAAGATATGATCAAATCCCAGAAACTACTGTTGAGGCCCTAGATTTTAGAGTAACTTAAACTCCATTGAATGTGTTACTTACATCAGATTCCCTTTTTTTGGGTAATTTATTATCCTTCAGTACGGATGTAGGCCACATTCTAGAAATGTAATCTGAGATAACACATTTCTAATGGTTCACTGGCCATTTTCAGTAAAATATCTTGGGAAGGGAAGCTACAGATAGGGAAAGAAAGGGCAATCCATTCCATTTTCTCAGTGTGCACTGCTGCTCACCCATATTAACTGGAATGCTTTTAAGGGGATCATCTTTATTCTTCTGCAGTCTGACCAGCCTGTCCATTCTATTATTGGTTTCTTCTACTCGTAAATATTAGTGTCATCCATTTATTTTCTGGTTGTACACATTAGGTAATATTATTGACCTCCATGTGTCCCAAAGCGGAGTAGAATCTGTGTGCATACATTTCATGTATATGAACATTTGTGTGTGAATGCATGCAGGGCATGTGTGTGTGCATTTGTATGCATGAATGTGTATATATATATAACTGCCTGCATGTATGTGTGAGCATGCATGCACTTGTTATGTGAGCATGATAGGATGTGTTTATGGCTATATGCATGTGTGTGTGTGTGGGTGTGCGTACTTGTGTGTTGAGTCCAGAATGTGCAAACTCGTGTGGTTATTTGTGAGAGAAAGTGGCACAGATATAGCAGGACAAGCTGAGAGGGTACAGGTGGAGGCCAAATCTGTGCTGGAACTTGTCTTAATGGGCACAGGTGGAGGCAGCAAGGGGTTCCTAGCACTGAAAAGCAAGAAATCAGTGTTGCTTCCATTTCTCCATCCGGCATCTTTCGTGCATCTACGTCCTCCGCGGCCGCCTCCAAGAGTGGCTCACAGTCACGCAATCCAGTTATCTATCCAAGAAATGGTATTTCCCCATGATCATGCTCAATTTAGCACAACCATCCCTATCCAAACAAGCTGTAGCTCATTCCAGACATCCTGGAGATTAGACACTGGGTAAATAGTCAGTGAATCTTCTGATGATTACCGCTACTCTAATCCCAAATTCAGCACACCACTCAATTCCGAATGAGGTGCCTCCTCAATGTTTACAGGACTATACCTAAGGGGCTCAGCTTGGCCTGCCAAGGTTGTATTCCAACTTCTCACACTACTCAGTGCAGCTCCCCGGCCCACAGGGCCATTCCAGGGTCTCACCCTTTAAGTCTGTTTCCTCCTTCCCTCTCCCTGGCCCGATAACACCCCATATTGTAGCTTCCTACAAAACTACAGTAGAAAATTATTTGTTATCAAATTGATTTTACTATTGCATCAGATCCTCCAAGTACATGAATTCTTCACAGTTAAGGCCAGAAAAGATGCCAGCTTCTCGTACGCTGACAACGTATCACAGTCCTCATGTAATGTATGTCAAATATGAAGAGTATAGCAAATGCTGAATTGTCGTTTCCTCAGTAATACTAATAAGCATTATCCCACTTGAATATGGGGAATTCATGGTGATTTTTCTTTTTTAGGCAAGACTTCGTATGGCAAAAGAACAATTAGAATTTTTAAAGTGAGTCAGATTTACTGATATGTGGGGCTTTCTGGCATGGTTTCAAATACGGAATTATCTCTAGTTTTATAAAATTAATCATTATTCTCTATGGTATTGTAACCATTCTTCATGCGAGTCAAGAACATTTTCTCCCTTTTCCTCTTGTCCACCATAAAAGGCAAATCTTAAAAAAAAAAAAAAGAAGAAGAAGAATATATACAAAAATAAGGGAGGGAATTTTTTTCTTGAGTTATTTCCTTCTGACAAATCCAAACAAAAATAAGCACGATATTCTAAATGTTAAATATAGCGTGAGCAGATTAACTTGTCTCAGGTCCTCTATTTCTTTAATGCCTATGCATCCAGAACCCTTTTTCTCTTCTTCTAATTGGAGCTGAATATATGCATAGAGGGATGCCAGGAATGATGTCACCAACTATTAACAAGTGATTTCTGAGAGTGAAATTTTAGGTCATTTTTCCTCTTCAACTTTTCTGAATATCTTTATGTTCCTTTATAGTAAACATACATGTTTACTATACATGTTTATTAATGCATGATTATTAAATGTATTACCTTAGGTAATTACAAACTTTTAATATAGCATTTCTCCTCTGTGGATCTTTCCTTTAAAAATATATACTGGCATAAAAATATATGCTTTCAACATTACTTATAACCCCACCAAAATAAAAATGACCTAGATGAAAAAAACAGAGGGTTTGTGAGAGTATATCCATGTTATGGAGTATTATGAAGCCATTAAAATCATTTAAAATATGCTTAATGATTTGGAGCACAAATTTAAAACTATAATTTCCATTCTGTTAATAGTTTTTTGCATAGAACAAAAACTGTTGAGAATAAACTCTAATCCAACAGTGTTTATGCCTTCTAGACTATTGTTTCTCTCAAATTTTTAACATGTGTTTTTAAAACTTTGAAAAATATTATATAGGATTTATCTTTTAAAAAATACTGTTGATTGTGAATTATGTGAAGATTTACAGAGCACATAATCCACTTGACAGCCAACAAGCAATACCCATTTTGTTTCAATTTATCCATTACAACCTCTTCAATGTACTATCGTGTATCCCACTTCCTCTCCTTGTTTCCCATGTCCATTTAGTGTTATTTTCCTAACCCTGTGAACTTTGTCTTTGGGTAAATGCTGCCCTTTTGATCTTAAATGGTTATTTCTTGTAACACAGGGATAAATTCAGTTTCAGACATGAAGGGTGACCAAAGGCCACAGTCTTAGAGATTTCTCTAGAATATATACTATGTTTAGAAATTACTAAGCCATATGGTATTTCTAGTCTTACATTTTTGAGATGTCATATTACTTTCAATGGTGGTTTGACTGCTCTTCTCATACCCTTGTTGTTTTCATATATATATATATATATATATATAGCTGTTGTAGCTGGGCTAAGATGATATCTCATTGCTACTTTGATTTGCAAGGCTCACATTTTTTCACATGTTTAGACTATCTGAATGTTGTCTTTGCTGAAGTCCTTTGTTCTGTTCGTGTCCTCTCTCTATTTTAAAATTTGATTATTTATCATTGTTTGTTGTCTAGGTGTTGATGTTTTCTGTACATTTTGTAGATTAGTCCCTTCATCAATATGCCACTGCCAAACATTTTTCCCAGTCTGTGGGTTCTCTTTATTCTTTTGGTATAATTTTTTGATGCACACAAATGTGTAACTTTTAGAAGGTCCCAGTCATCTAGTTTATTTTCTGCTGTTTGTGGTTAACATTATGTTTGATGGTGTATTTATACAATATAAGGGCCCCTAAGTTTGTATATTTTTTAAATCGATGATCTTCATAGTTCCATATTTTATATTTAGGTCTCTGATCAATCTTGAGTTCATTGGGAGGAGGGGTTGGGGTATGGTGTGAGATATGGGTCCTGTCTGATTCTTCTGCAAATGACTATCACGTTTCATCAGTCTCATATGTTGAAGAGACTATCTCTTCTCCATTTTATATGTTTCAGCCTTTGTCAAAGATCAGCTGTCAATAGGTGGCTGGATTTACTTGGATCATTCTGTCCTACTGATTTGTGTATCTACCATTATACTGGTACTGGGTTATTTTGCCTATCATGCCTGTGTAGCAGGTTTTTATATAAAAAAAATAAGAGGCCTCCTCCTTTTTTGTTCTTCTCTTGCAATGTTTTATCTTGATTTTCTTTCTTTTGTATATAAATGTGGTGATCTGTAGATTGCTTTGATAGAATTAGCGTTTTCACTATGTTGCAACTCACGGCATAGGTTTCAGTTTGTGTAGGTCTCTTTTCTTATAGTAGAGCTCAATAGTTATATATGTACAGGTATTTTGTTTCTCTGGTTATACTTATTCCTAAGCATTTCATCTTTTGGTTAGCTATTATAATATTGGTTCCCTTGTTTCTTTTCATAGCTCTCTTAACATAAAGGAATTTGACTGATATTTGTATATTGATCTTGTAACCTGCCACTTTGCTGAATATCATTTAGTTCCAACAACTTTTTTTTTTTTTGCCCAGTCTTTGGGGTTTTCTATATATGGGATCATACCATCAGCAAATAGAGTTGTACTTCTTCCTTGATAATATGGATTTCCTATTTTGCTATATAGGCCTGACTAAGATTTCCAGCACAATATCATGTAGGAGTGATAATAAGGGCATTTTAGTCTGATTCTTATTGGTAAGGGGAAATCTTTAAGTGTCTCTCTATTGAGAATAATGTCAGTGGTTGATTTTATATACATGACCTTTACTATGTTGAGGAATTTCCCTTCTATTCCTAGTTTATTAACTGTCTTTAATAGGAATAGATGCTGTATTTTTTTTTAATATTTTTTTCTGCATAATTGATATGATCATGTGGTTCTTTTCTTTCATAATGTGATGAATTACATTGATTGTTTTTCTGATGTTGAACCATCCTTGTATGCCCGGTATGAATCTCACTTGGAATATATATACATCACTGCCATTAAGTCAATGCTGTCTTATAGCAAACCCCTGTGGCTTTCTGAGACTGTAACTATTTAAGGGAGTAGAAAGACCAATCTCTCTCCCATGAAGATGTTGGCGGTTTTGAACTGCTGACCATGTAGATAGATCACATCCCAACGCACAGCCAGTACACTACCAGGGTTCTCTCTCTCTCTCTGTGTATGTGTGTGTGTGTATCTTTATATATATGTGTATGTACATATATATAATAAAATGTAGAGTTGCTATAAGTCATACCTAACTCAGGGTGGTGAGTTTGTTTTTTGGAGTTCTGTGTACACTCACATAGTGTCATACAGCTTCAGGTCAATACAGCCTTAGCTTCCTCAAGGGAAGAGAAAGGTTGGTTCATTCCTATATTTCCAGGGAGAATGCAGCACCAAGCACTAGAATGTCCCCAAGAAAGCTTTCTGTGTGTGTCATATGTTCATGTGTCATATGAGGTGAAATAGTAATGAGTTAAACACATGGGCCTCCCTGATCTCCACTTATTCCAGAATATCTCTTCAGCAATATTCTTTAAAAGCCTCTGAGTGGTGTGAATGGTCAAAGTACCTAGCTGATATGTGTGTTTGGAAGCTGAAGTCCATTCAGAAGCTCCTCACCTCTAAATAACTGCCACTCAAAAATTCATGGAGTTCAATTCTACTCTGACACACGAGTCAAGACAGCTCAAAGGCTTTTCTCTTTGCTGGTGTCCTGAAGCCCCATCCTAACTGGTTACATGGACATGAAGCTTCCTCCTTTCTTTCTCATTGTATTTCTCCATTTACAGGAGAGAAAGCCAGATTTTGGAAAACAATTTCCGTGAAATTCTAATTTTAACAGAACAAATAGATTCTCTAAAGGCATTACTAAGAGAAATGAAGAATGGTGTTTACAATCAGAGCTGGAATGAGGACCCTATTGGGAAACAGGACAAGGATTTTATCAATGAGGTAAAAAGTACTGGGA
>NW_022103904.1:17649915-17651887 GCF_000313985.2 Echinops telfairi
ATATATATATATATATATAATTCACAAATGGAATTCTTAAAAAGTCTATACATAAATACTAAAATAGCAAAATATTTTATTCATGGAACTATAACTATTTAATCCACTTGGCACTAGATTTTGGCCAAACTCTAAAAACAATGAACTTATTTTTGCTTCTACTCTATCCTTACTAAAACTTGTATTTTCTTTCATCAACTCTACTAGTTGAAATTCAGAGATTTGATACAACCTTCCAAGTCCCACTTTGGGAGATTCCTGTGACAATGTGTTCATGTCCTATTAGAACTCATACATATAACCTTCAAAATAATTTGTTTTAGTTTTAAAAAGCAGTATGCCCTTAGGAACCAAACCTTAATCCAAAGAGGTGAACAGTGTCTCCTGGCAATGGCAGTGTTAGAGTTATGTAGGCACAGAAATGGAGCAATTTGGGATCCCAGAGACAAGGGTAGAGGGAAAAGTAATGTATTTCTATTTCCAGTTTCTATGTTCATGTTAGGTGCCATGCAGTCCTCCTGACTCATAGCGACCGTATATACAGCAAATCAAAACCCTGCCTGGTCCTGCAGCATCCTCACAATTGTTCTTGTTTCAGCCCATCAATGCAGCCAACTGTGTCCATCTGTCTTGTACAGGGTCTTCCTCTGTGGCTCTTCCTTTCTACTTAACCAAGCATGATGTTCTTTTCCAGGGAGTGCTCTTTCCTAATAAATTTCCCAAAATATGTAAGAGGACATCTGACCATCCTGGCATCTATGGAATATACTGGTTGTACTTCTTTCTTTCAAGACAAATTTATTTGTTCTTTTGGCACTTTGTGGTACTCTTCGCCAGCACCATAATTCAAATACATCAATTCTTGTTTGGTCTTCCTTCTTCAATATCCCATTTTCACATCCATATGAGGCCATTGAAACTACGATGGCTGTGTCAGGCCCACCTTAGTCTTCAAAGTAACATTCTTATTTCTCAATGCTTTAAAAGGGTCTCGTGCGGCCGATTTAGTGCTGTTGTCATGTGCTCTGATGTGGGGACAAAAAGATGAAACTCGAGACAATGGCAATCGTTCCCTAGCTATCCTAATATCACCTATTGGTCCAGTTGTGAGGATTAGGTTTTCTCTTACCAATTTTACTATATAAGCACTCATCTACATTGTGTGAGCTTTCTTGATTCCCAAATAATGGCAGAAAATCCAAAATTTGTTACTAAACCGAAAACAGTGAGAGGGGACAGAAGACCTTATAGCCTAGCCTCATTTTGCCATTTCACTGTCATGCAGGGACTACTGCCTTGGAGTGGGGCTCAGGCTCAGTCCTGCTATATGACCTGGGGGGTGCATCTGTGCTTTAATTATTTTATCGGTTTAGAGGGACCTCTCACAGAACTATGAACTTTGTAATAGGTGTTTTTGTAAGGTACTTTGCACACTGCCTGGCTTACAGAAAGTGCTTGGTAACGCTAGCTTGATCATGTTATTATGACTATTTTTCAGATTAGGGTTTTAGGTGTAATAATGAGTTTAATTGCCAAAATTCACTTCATAGAGATTGTTTTCATTTTTTTACAGGAAATGTCAAATTTGGTAAGTTATGTACTGAAAAAGTTGAGAGAGGATCAAGTCCAGATGGCTGACTATGCCCTGAAGTCTGCTGGTGAGTATAGAAAAGGTGAAAAAGAACAGCCGGAGAGAAGTGAATGCTTCAAAATGATCTCTGTTCACTTTATTTGGAAGATAGATTTCTCCATCTGGTAACTTGAAATGGAGAACAACATAGTAAATTTAGGTAGCAAAAAAGAGAATTAACATGTTGTACTTGTTTGCTTTCTGAGTTGAGATCATACCGGGAGGAACTAGTGTGCAACTCTCTTAGTATAAACTTAAAGGATGGCCACTCTTGGACAGCACGGTGAAGTTGGCAAATGCAGAACTTATTGTAAGCATAATAAACCTCACAACATTTTTATT
>NW_022103904.1:17652142-17669202 GCF_000313985.2 Echinops telfairi
AGGGGGCGGGGAGAAAATATAAAGCACAAAGGTGACACCAATTTTAATTAATTAATCCATGCTGGGGAAACAAACTTGTACCTTGCCTAAAACCAGAGACTTTGGAAAATAATGCTTCATTTAGATGTGTGTGCATGTGCGTGCATGCGCATGTGGAAAGAGAGAGAGAGAGCCAAACGACAAAGCTTGCCTGAAACGGAATTCCTTGATGCATGTGAAGTAAAATAGATTGAAATATAGTGAGGAAAAGAGGGAGAGTTAACCCACCGAGTTCTTTTCTTATGACAGTGTTATTGTCATATAATTCACATATACAATTCAATGGTTTAATCATCTTCAAAAGAATTGTACAGTCAAAATCACAATCAATTTTAGAACATTTTCTCTTTTTTCATACTATTATTAGCTCCGCATTTCCCCCAACCTCCCTTGCAAAAACCCTAATAAATTACCTATAGATTGTTCTATCTTGAAGAATTTCAGATACAGAAAAACATTAAAAAACAATAATAAAAATAAGACTTAAATCTCAAATGAAAAGAAAGCAGAAAATATTAAAAACTAGAACAAAATAAAAGGCATCAAAGGGGAAAACAAATGATAACGTGTTAAATTTCAACCTAACTATAGTGACATTAATCCACTTTCTAATGGACTTAATATCCGGGCTAGTCACAATGGATCGACTGGTTTTGAAGGCCATAGAGAGGCGCGTTTTCCAGATGGACCTGAGATATAAAGACTGTTTCTATCTGAGACATGTAGGAATAGAAACTTAGAGAGAAAGCGCACCCCTTGAAAACTTGGATTTTAAGAGATCCCTGGCTCTGACAATTTGGGGTGTCTTTCTCTTCCAAGGACTCTCTCTTCTTTGGTCAGGGCTTATTAAAGTGCTCATGTTATAACACCCTGAACTGTCAAATTTTAGCCTAACTACATCTCTGGCCTATGGTCAGAGGGCATTGACTGGAGGCTTAATCCTAGTGGGGATGCTGCAAATGGATTTGGGGTTTTTATTGCCATCCATAGCTTTCAGCAAACTTGGTACTCAGAATTTAAATTCTAACACTGTTCTGTCCTCATATTTGGATTTTATTGTTTACCATCATCGAGTCATACAGGCTCGTGTGCTGCGTCTTCTCTGTGAACTTAGCTGATATCTCACATAGATGGCCACTTATTTGAAGATAAGCCTTTAAGACCCCAGATGTTATTCTTTCTGGTAGCCATGCACCATATTATTTCTTCACCACAGTTTGCTATATCACCCTTATTCTTTAATGATCTCTTCATGAGGGCAAGTATTGAATAGGGCCACATCATATTGTTCTTAGATTAGGGCTATGATTAAGGATGGCCTTAAAATCTATTCATATAGACATGATTTACATATGTCCCTAATTTACTTGAAAGACATCATTGTCATTTTATTGGGGAACATTATAAAATCGTCCCCATGGGCGTATGGTAGTTGTATTGAAGGTATCAATTAGCCAATGGAATAAAACTTCAAACACAAATGAGAAAAGGTTATACGTGTACAGTGTAGTTTTTTTAGACCAAAATACATGAATTGTTAACTTACATCAACTAAAAAGTTAAATGACTGGACATTATTTACACAAACAAGGAGGATTTGAGATAGGGCAAAACTAAAGATCTTTTAAAATTAGAAATATTTACATTCTGATATACTTTTTTAAATGCTTTCTCCTTTTAAATTAAAATATTTACTTCAGCTAGTTGACATTCCCATGATGACAAATGTATTGATGAACATTCCATGTAGAACAAGAAAAAATAAGGGATGGCTTCTCAATACATTTCAGCTTAAAACACAATATAAGTTTCTGGTTTGACCAAGATGGGAAAATACAATATAAGTTTATGAATTATGCTCTTCTATGAATTAGAGCAAAAATATGCACAAAGTACAAGCTACAACTACCTGAGCATCGTAGAAAGCATGCAGAAGTAGAGTGTGGAAAAAATAAAATAGTGAAGTGTCGACCCATATTGGGGTGTTTCTTTTTACTTCTTTACTATCTCTAGCTAAGAGCAGGCGACAGTTACTAGATAGTAGTGAGTGTTGAGTGAGTTTCAAAATCTCTGAGAACAGAAATCCCAGCTTTCTATGCAGAAGGACCAGACGTTGGGGTGCTGTAAACTCAATAGTGTGGGCAGCTTCCAGGATCACTAGTCAGCTGTACAGTCATGAGGTCACATTTTAAGATTAAGAGATTGAGTTAAAATGTAGTCAAGTCTTAGATAAATTTGTGAGTGGTACATGTGCAAAACAGTCCTATAGCAAAGGCTGTGAAATTATGATGACATTGGAACCACCACTCACAGAATACAAGAAAGAATTAGAAGTCTGAACATTTCTGGGTTGATTGCCTGATACAACACACAAACCAAAAACATTTCACATTTACATAATTATGTGAATGCAGAGTCTCACAATATAATAATGCAAAGACCTAGGAAAATATGATCTAAGGAAAGATAAATAGCAGGTATGATTCCTATGATGGGAACTTGATGGTGTAGTGAGTTACACACTCAACTGCTAACCACAGGTCAGCAGATCAAAAGCACCAGCCACTAGGCTGGAGAAAGATGATTTTATTCCATAAAGAGTTTTAACCTCTTAAGTCTTTAGAAACTCAAAAAGGGCAGTTTTGCTCTTCCCTATAAGGTTTCTATGAGTCATAACTGACTCATAGCAGTGAGTTTTGGCTCATTGCTATGATGACACAGATGTAAGATTGTCCTGCACAAACTTTGAAACAGCTACCGTCAGGACACTTCGTGCGGTAAAGGTAAGTATACATGAAATAACTGGAAAGGCAATACGATCTCAGGTAGGAAGTGAAAACTACTAACAAAAACTACTAATAGAAAATTTACAATTAAAAATACAATACTAAAAACAAATGTGTACTGAATCAGCTCAATAATGGAAGGACAATAACAGAAAACAGAATCAGTGAAATTGAAGATCAATCAATAGAAATCATCTAATCTGAACCATAGGGAGGAAATACCCTCAGAAACCTGTGGAACAATATCAAAAGGTCTAAACTATTGTCCTTACAGTCTCAGAAAGGGAGAAGACATCAATATAGGAAAATAATTTGAAGAAATTATCAGATTTGTTGACAAACATAAATTTATAGAGCAAATCCCCAAGAAGATAAACTCAAAGATAAATACATCTATATACATCATAGTTAAATTATTTAAATTAAAAATGAAGTTAAAAAAGCAGCTAGAAAAGAAAACAGAACTAAGATAGGAGAACAATAATCCAAATTATGACTGATTTTTATTAGAATCATTAAATAGCTTCTTATTAGAATGAACATTTTTAAAATACTGAAAGAAGAGAAATACCAGTGTACAATTCTGGAACCAACAAAAATATGTCACAAATAAAGATTAAATAAAGATATTTTAGATGGAGGAAAAGTAAGAATTCTTTGATAATAGAACAGCTAAAGGAAGCTTTTCCATACCAGCCTGTGTGATCCAAAAATGATGATAACAAAATCCAAATATGATGAAGGGAAAAAGATCAGAGCTTAAATGGTGACCATCCAATTTGCAGAAGGCTATGGAGGACAGTGGGGGCCCCAAATCCATCTTCAGAGTATCGCCTCAGATCAAGCCTCTGGCAGATCTCCTCTTGTCACAGGTGAGGGACGCGAACAGCTTAACTATCAGGCAGAGATTATTGTAAATTTGACTAAGGTGAATCGAATCATGGTACAATAGGATACTTGGTCAGTTAACCTCTTTCGACCCAACCTGAATTTGCTCTAGGCTCAAATATTTCTCCATTGATCCAAGAAAGACATTTCTCTGGCTTCTTAAATATTGTTTGTGAGTTTTTTAATTTCTCATTCTTTATTTTTATCTTTATATTATTATTGTTGTTTTCTTTTACTCTGGTTCATTTGTTTTTGCTTTTTATTGTTTCCGTATGTCTCCCAGTTTAGGAAGCACAGAGGAGTGGATGCATAGAGACAATAACTGATGGAATGGTTTATTGGGAAGAGGGGGAGGGAGAGGGAAAGGGAGGGGAACTTGGGAGCGACCAGTGGATACAGGAGGCAGGATGGAGCATTGGAATGGATTGAGATGATGTTTATACAACTCTTTTTAGAAGCAGTTTAATTCTGGAAGTGTATGATAGGTTAATATTCTATCAAGAAAACTACTGAAAAAAGCAAAAGAAACCAAGCTTTTTCATCTATGGTTACCGAGGGTGAAGAAGGAAGAGTTTTTGCCTAATGGAAAATGAGTTCATTTAATGGAGGTAACAATAATGGTTGTACAATGTGAAGAGTGTAATCAGTGGCATTGGATTATACATGTAGGAGTTGCTGAATTGGTGAATGTTTGTTGTGCATATTTTGCCAAAATTGAACAAAAAATTACATAACAATGAATACAGGGGAAAAGAAAATGTTCTAAAATTGATTGTGGTAATGATTGTACAGCTCTCAGAAACCCATTGGGGCAGTTCTATCCTACCCTATAGGGTCGCAATGAAGGTTTTTATGTGTGTTTTTTGGTCTAGAGCACATACTCAAAAAGAGAGTCAAAACCAATAGATTAAAATTAAAAGAAGAAAAAAAATCATGTTAAAGAATACAGGAAAAGGATAATAAGTAAAGAAATATGAAAATGACAAAGAGAAAATAGATAATAAAACGGTAGGCTTACATACAAATCAATTAATAATCATATTAGATATAAATGGCCTACACACACCAATTAAGAGATATTGTCAGATTCAACAAAAATGAAATATGTATTTTTAAGACACCCACTTGAATTTAACTTCATATTTGGACTAAAAATAAGATAATGAAATAAATGTACATGCAAACAATATTAATTTTGAAGTGAGGTAGCTATATGAACATCAGTAGACTTCAAGACATGAATATTATTGATCAGAGCTAAAGAGAAACATTACATAATTATAAGAGAGCAATTCATCAAGAAAACCTTATAATCCCAAATGTTATTGCATGTATAAAAGCTTCAAAATAGATGAGACAGACAAGCACTGGAAGAACAAAAAAGGAAAATATTCAAATCCACAATTTTAGTTTTAGAATTCACCACTCCTCTGGTATTAATAGAAAAAGAAGCAAGAAAAAAACTAGCCAGAATAGAGACAATTTAAGCAAAGCTGTCAAACCATTGTCAAAACCATGTAAATTGACATTTACAAAGCACCGCACCAAACATCAGAATACACCTTCTTTGCTAGGGCACCTAACAAAAATACAGAAATATAAGGTGATACAAATGGTTTGTGCTCTACTGACTGACTGACTGACTACTACTACTACTACAACTGATCAACTTCTGTGAGATTCGAATTATTAAAAACTTAGTGGTGAGCAGTTCTACTATGAAACAAGTGGAAGTCATTCATTGATGGCAATGGATTTGGTTTTGCTACATATGGAACAAGGTCTATCATTGCTGATGTCAGATTAAACATTAATATCACATGCAATTTTGCTTAAGATCATCCAACAATAATTGCAGTACATTGACAGGGAGCTGCCAGAGGTTTATACCCAAAGTAGACATGGAACAAGGGATATCATTGCTGATGTCACATGGCTTATGGCTCAAATCAGAAAAGAACAGAAAGGTGTTTACTTGTGTTTTATTGACTATGCAAAGGCATTCAACTATGTGGATCACAGCAAATGATGGATAACCTTGAGAAGAATGGAAATTCCAGAATACTTCATTTGGCTCATGCAGAACCCTACAAAGATCAAGAGGTGGTTGTGTGAACAGAACAAAGGGATGTTGCATGGTTTAAAATCAGAAAAGGTTTGGATTAGGGTTGTATCCTCTCATATTTTTTCAAACTGCATCCTGAACAAATCATCTGAGAAGCTGGATTATATGAAAAAGAATGTGGCATCAGGTTTCCTAACAACTTTCCAATGCAGATGACATAACTTTGCTTGCTGAACGTGAGGAGCACTTGAAGAAGATCAAGGATTTTAGCCTTCAGGATGGATTAACACTCAATGTAAAGAAAATTAAAATCCTCACAATTAGATCAGTAGGTAACATCATAATAAATGGGGGAAAAAAATGGAAGTTTTCAAGGATTCCGCTTGGATTCACAATCAATGCTCATGGAGACAGAAGTCAAGAGATTGAATGAAGCACTGCATTAGGAAATCTACACAAAACCTTTTTAAAGTGTTAAAAAGTAAGGATGTTAGTCTGAGCACTAAGGTATGCCTGACTCAAGCCATGGGATTTTCAACTGCCTCATATGCAAGTGAAAGTTAGACATTTACCATATATACTCAAGTATAAGCTGCCTGAATCTCACCTGAGGCACCAAATTTTACCACAAAAACAGCATTAAAAAATATGCAGATGCTCTACCGACGAGAGCAACGAATGTACAAGTGTGCTTTACACAACTGATGTATGTATGGATTGTGATAAGAGTTGTATGAGTCCCAATAAAATGATTGAAAAAACATGCTGTAAAACTTGGCTTATATGTGAGTATATACGGTAATGAAGAAGATTGAAGAATAATCAGTGCATTTGAATTATGGTGCTAGTGAAGAATATTAAATGTACTGGCTACCAAAGGAAAAACAAATCTGCTGTGAAAGAAGTACAGTGTCAGAGTAACCAGCCTCTGACAACATCAGAGTCGCAGGAGCAATTGTATGGTGACAATATATAAAGATCATAGTAAAGTCATGAGAATAGGGAAGATAGGAGAGAAGACAAAATAAAGGAGTCAGACACATCTTATGGTAGCATGCTCACCTTAGCCCCTCTTGGTGGTCCATGTGGAGATAAAAGACGAGAAGAGAGGAGGGTGAGATTTATTTCTAACCAAGGCTTCTATATACTTGGGTGCCCCCTGATTACAGGTAACGGCATACATCATAGGAAGGGCTAGTACCATAGGGAATACAGCAATGGAAGGGGGACGATCTAGGGGTGTACATGCAATAGGAAGAGGAGGGATTAGGGTTACACATGTGTCAAGATGGGCGGATCATATTCATGATGGAAGCCTAACCTCGATCATCCTTGAGCTGCTGGCTTGACTTATTCTTAGCTCTCCAGGGAAACAATCACTATCCTTATCAGTAGGGTGTGCGCCCCAATTACAGTGGACAAGACAGTAGTAGTCTGATGGCTCTGGATGGCTGATGCCTTCAGAGAGATTACTTCTAACCAGCTTGCTTCCAAGTGTGCTACAATTATTTACTATGTGTTGCAAGCAGTGTTCTAAGTCTGACATATATTGGGGGAGACAAGCTGGGGGAAAACCTTTTTATATACCACAAGGCAGAATGTTCCACAGAAGCATGGCGCAACTTCATCTCACTTACTTCAGACCCATTATCAGGAGAGGCTAGTTTATGGAAAAGAGCATCTATTTTTATAAAGTGAAAGGCACAAAAGAGGAGGACCCTCGAGAAATGAATTGACAGAGTGACAGCAATGATAGGCTTGAATGTACAGATGGTGGGGATCTGCAGAACTGGTCAGTTTTGTTTTGCTTTGTTGTATAGGCTCGCTATGAGTCGGAACTGACTCTAGGACACCTAACAACAACATATATATATCTGTAAGTAAATTGTTCCAGAATATTATTTTATTGTACTATTAGTTTCAGAAATTTTGTGTATTAAGAAAAGCAGACATTACTTCCTCAAGGTGCTGGAATTTCTGAGCTAATGAAAATTGAAAGGCATATTTTGCCTACAAATTTCTTAGAATGAATTTTACTTCATTTGTAATGTACTCAAAAATAGTTTTCCAAGAACTTTCTGGAAATTCAAACAATAGATTTTGAATTACATGCACACTTTTTGCTCTAAACGTTATGTTCTAATTTTAGGAGGCTCCATCATTGAGGAAGGGACTTCAGAAACTTATAAAAATGATAATGCAAAACTGTCCTGGCACGGAGTAGGGTTCTTAAATTATGAAATGCCTCCAGATACTATTCTTCAGGTAATAATTAAATTAAGAATAATCCATTTGAATTTTAGCCTTTTATTCATATTATTTATGATGAAATTATTGATACTTAAGATGGAGGGAATATAAAATTCTCCAAATTTATTTCAGAACCCGTAAAATTATCTTGTATTTTTGTAGTCATCAACATAAGAAGTTATCTACTCATAATCAACAAGAAACTAGATTACTTAATTTTCAAAGGCAACAGATAACCCCCATATTCTTATTCTTTAAATTGATTCTGTGGCTTCTTTTTTTCCACTGAAAACCCCAGTCATTTAACATTTAATGAGAATGAATGCCCTTTACACACCAATACTGTTGCTAAATGCTCATTAGATCAAAAACTGCTTAATAAGTCCAATTATAATGAAAAATTTCCAATTAAAATAGGCATCTAACTTCTCTAAAGTCAGTGGACTCTAAGAAATAGTAGCACAATTATGAACTGCAATGCCAAATCTGTGGTTAGTTGACATTTTAAATGCCTTCAGCAGTAAACCCCGGGACCTCATTCCACACTATAATCTATTTCTAGAAAATGTTAGACTTAAATTTTTAATTATTGTGGTAAAATATATACCGTTTCTCCGAAAGTAAGGCATCCCTCGAAAATAAGACCTACTTACAGTTTGCCTCTCGCTGAAATATAAGGCATCCCCCCGAAAATAAGACCTCCCCCAAAGTAAGGCGCCCCGAATCTACTGTAACTCTGGACTGTAGCTGCGGGCACTGCTGCGCAGCTCACTGTTGGCCACAGCACAGCCGGAGCAGGCAGGAAGTGCGAGATCTCTTTTAATAAAACAATAAATGTGTACCGTATTTCTACTTCATGGAAAAATAAGACATCCCCTGAAAAGAAGACCTAGCGCATCTTTGGGAGCAACAATTAATATAAGACACTGTCTTATTTGGGGGGAAACAGGGTATAATACAATACTTTTCCTCTCTCAGAATTTTAAATGTACAACATAACTACTTTCACAATATTGTAAAACAATCACCATCCATCTCAAAATTCTTTCACCACCTGAAAAAGAAAATGAATGCTCATTACTCATTCTTCTCACCACAGTCTCTGGTAACTACAGAAATACTTTTGTCTCTATATACATATATATTCTTGATACTTCATATAAATGACATAAAACTACATTTGTTCCCCTCATCTGACTTATTTCATCCAGCACAATGGCTCTCAAAAATAATCCATATGACAGCACATATTAAACATCAGTTTTTCCTCTGGCTGAAAAATATTCTTTCACAGGTACAGCAAGTATTGTCACGGAAAGACTTAACTGTCATTTTGCTGTTTGTTTTCCATGCATCTCATACTTTTTTGGGGGTACTTTATTTCTGCCCATTTAGTCTTTGTTTGTGTTTAATCTAATTGTTCATAGTGGACTATTTTAATGTCTTTCTATGTAAATTTTTAGGATATTTTTATTGTGGCTACTATGATGATCATTTAATATCCTAAATGTACAATAATGCTTGAATTGAGTCCAACTTATAACATTTAATACCACAAAAAAAATATGCCCTTGTACATATTGCCTTGTCCTCCTTTTTATGTTGCTGTTTTATGTTGCCAAAAGGTGCATCTTTACATATTGTGTGCCCAATAACATAGATTTATATTTTTCTGCACTAAGCCTTTTAATGAGAAAAATATTTCTTCAAATTATTTCTCCAAAAAGTGAATTATAAACCAAACATATATAAACCTGGTATCTATATTTGTCCATGAAATTATATTTACTGGAGATCTTTAGGCAGCTGGAGTCTTTCCTGCAGCTTCAAGTTACTAATGTCCTTTTATTTCAACCTGAAGGGTTCCTTTTAACATTTCTTGTAGGGCAGGACTTTCGATAATGAACTAACCCCCCTTATCTTGTTTATCTGGGTGTATCTTATTTTTGCCCTCATTTTTAAAGGATAGTTTTGCCAGATACAGAATTCTTGGTTTAAAGCATAAATTACCAAACCTAGTTGGTCTACCAAGCCCTTTTCAAGGAAAAAAAAATTAATTGTTCAGTGCCCCATTGACAATGAAAAACTTCTGTACTACAGGGTATATTCTGGGATAAAGTGTGGGTAGGTACCTGCTTCGACAGTCCCCCAGGATCATTTCAGCTGTCCCCACTTTGGGAAGCACTAGTTTATAGGGTTATTTGTTTTATTTCTTTTAGTGCTTTAAATATGTTATCCCAAGACGTCTGTCCTTCATGGGTTCTGAGGCTAATTCAAGATGCCTTATCTGTGATAATTTGGTCCTCTCTTGCTGCTGTCCAGATTCCCTCACTGTCTGTGGTGTTGGACAGTGTTTGTATAATATATCTTAGTGTGGCTCTCTTTGAATTGAGCCTACTTGGAATTTGAAAATCTTGAAAATGTTTTTCCATTTTTTACCACAATTTTGGAGGATTTTCAGATATTTCTTCAACTATTTTTCTACCTCTTTTTCCCTCCTGGGACTTCCATAATGCATATGTTGCAAGAGTTAATGGTAGTCTACAGGTCCCCTGGACTAAATTTTCTTTTGTTTTTATATTTATTATAATTTCAATTGTTCTGTGCTCAAGTTCTCTGCCTTTTTTTAAACAGTTTTATTGGCACCTCACATATGATACAATTCAATAATTCAATCATATCAAGAAGAGTTGAACATCATTACCTCAATCAATTTTAGAATATTTTATTTTTTCTTGTACCAAGTTCTCTTATTACTATTTCTTCTGCTCATACAAATCTGCTCTCAAGCATGTTGAAACGAATTTTTCATTTTTGGTTACAGCTTTAGATTTTTGGTTTTGTTTTGTTTCTTTTCTATAATATCCATGTCTTTATTGATAGTCTCATTTTGCTTTTAAGATTGTTTACCTAATATTCTTTAACTTTTTATTTGTGTTTCCCTTAACTCTGTGAGCTTATTTAAGACAGCTGTCTTAAATTTTGTATCTAGTTAGCCCAGTGCCTTTTTCAGTAATAACGCCCATTGCTTTATTTTGTCTCCTTCACCAGGCCATTCTTCTCTACAGCCTTGAGATTGTGTTGTTGTTGTTGTTTAAAGCCAGCACATCAGAGTACTATATGGTAGTTATTCTGGAAATAAAATTATTTCCCTGCCTTCAGGTCTTCTGGCTCCTATATCTCTTTCCTTCCCTTTTTAATTTTTATTGTTGAACACAATAATTAGCCAACTAGTGACTGTTTTTCCCCTTTTAAAAAGCTTTATATTTTCATTTTGATCAAAGTGTACAGACATTAGGTGTTTTACATTCACAATTTATAAAGATTTTGTTTCAATTTACCCATTATAATCTCCTCAGTGCACCATTGCTTATTCCCTTCCTTGCTGCGTTTCCTGTTTCCATTTCTCCTTCTTTGGATAAATACTGCCTTTTTCACCCTAAATGGTTGATTAACCTAACCAGGGGTGAGTTCAGTTCAACACCTGCAGGGATACTGAGGAGCATAGTCCTGGGGGGTATCATTATACAACAAATAAACCTGGTCTTTTAGGAGTTTGAGTTTTGTTCCACATTTTCTCCCACTCGGCCCAGGGCCTTCTAATGTGAAGCATTTCGGAGCACCAGCTAGTTATTTCTACTAACTGCTTTTGCTGACTGAATTACTTGATATATCTAATCACTTGTATTCAGCTATTGTAGGTCAGAAACTTGCTTGAATCACAGAAGTTATAAAGATACAGAAAGAAAACAAAGGGGGAAAAGTGTAAAACATGAGAAATAAAGGAAAACAAGCAAAACCCTAGTCAAAAGCCATAGGAAACAAGCAAACAAAACCCAAACACCCATTGGGTTTTTTGAAAATTGGCTCTGTGCTACAAAATTCTGTCCACAATGTATAGCATATGAAATTATAGTATAAGTATACTTATGCACAGAGATAAATCTGAATGGGAAGACTCAGATTTTCTTAAGTCCTTTTTATCCAAGTAGCACCTTGCCCAGGGTGTGTTTATGGCTTTCCCTAGGGTGCCATGATATTTCTAAATGGTCTACTGTCCCAAAGAACTTTTCTTTGTACTGCTTCCCCTTGCCCTAAGTGTTCTGATGTTCGCTTCAGTTGCCCACTTGAGCCCCAATCTCTTTGCTTACCCACCACCACCCCCTTCCACTCTTTCTCCCAATATGGACTAAACCGAGATGCACACTTTGCTTCATTCAGTCTTTACAAAGCTGTTAAACTGTTTCAAACAAATAGTGCAGTTGTCAGCTATTGCTTCAAAGCAGATTCAGACCAGAACAAGCCAGGAGTATGGTTCACTATCAAGTGTCAGCATTTTCCTACTGATAAGTTGATGTTGCCGATTTGTGATTCAGCATTTACTCGGTTGCTGAATGGTTCTGACTGCTCACTGAACACCATTCTTCACCACCAGCCGCAGCACCACCACCATCATGATGATATGATATCATCATATCATCACCATTACCGTGCTCATCACTACCACGATGGACACTGGTGCCATGAACACTACTACAGTTGCTACTATTGGATTCCATCATCACCATCATTTCACTCATCATTACTGCTTTCACCACCACCAACATCAGTAATACTATCACATCCTCCATTACCTTCACGATGATAACTGTTATCATTATCACTACCACGGCCACTATCTCTCCCACCACCATCACCATTACCACTGTCACCACCATCATCCTGACACCTGCTGCTACTCTAGCATGTGACTAGTTAGAGCAATTAAAGAAAACATACTCATTAAAAAGTGCTTTAACTGACGGAAGGAGGAAAAACAGAAGGTTCTTTCAGTAAGCCTAAGAGTTTCATGAATATTTTCTTGCTTGGTATGTATACTCCACAGTGTCTTCACTGTCAGACCAGCATTAAATAATTATTTAGTGACAAACATTTCAGGAGTGGATTGTCAGAATGAAATAAGAGGTTAACTTTGAGTTTTCTTTCCAGCCAGATGTCCATCCTGGTAAGTGCTGGGCCTTTCCAGGCTCTCGGGGCCACACCCTCGTCAAGCTCGCCAGGAGGATTGTCCCAACTGCTGTGACGGTGGAGCACATCTCACTCAGGGTTTCTCCGTCGGGAAACATCTCCAGTGCACCCAAGGAATTTTCTATTTATGTGAGATGCTCTCTCAATCTGCTATAAAGAATCAATTACACTAGAAGTTGATTGGCTAGGAATTAGGAGCTGGGTTATCAACCACATAGATGAATTTTCATATCATTGTGAGAAAGTCAATTTCTTAGACCTCCATTTTCTCATTTTCAAAGTGAGATAGTTGGTCTTCCATTGAATCACTGTTTATTATGATACTTGGTCAGTTGACCTCCCTCTTGATCCAACCGGAATTTACTCTAAGCTCACATATTTATTGCTAGCTCCACAACAGAATTTCTTCTCTGGCTTTTTAAGTATTATTGGTGGTTTTTTTCTCTATATATGTATACTTCTTTCTCTTCCATATTTTTTAACGGTACTGTTAGGTTTCCCAATTTATGAAGCACAAAAGGAGTAGATACAAAGAGACAATAACTGATGCAATAGTCTACTGAGGACAGAGGGTGGGAAGTTAAGGGAAATTGGGGAGCAAACAATGAATGTGGGAAGGGTGGGGAGCACTAGAACTTATTGTGATAATGTATAGATAACGTTTTCAAAGTGACTTAAATATGGAATTATATGATATGTGGATATTAGATCAAGAAAACTACTAAAAAATAAAAGAAACCGAAGTTGACCAATGGTTACCCAATGGGTGAAAGATAAAGAATTTTTGCTTTGGTTAGGGAGCACTGAGTCTACGCTGATGGTGGTGGAATAATTTGGAAAAAGGTATCATTAATGGTTGCACAACAGGAAGAGTATAATTATTGGCACTGAATTACACATGTAGAATGTGTTGATTAGGAGATTGTTTTTTGTGTATATTTTGGCCACAATGAAAAAATAATAATGACACTAATTTAAACACCACATCAAAATTATATAAACAAACAATAAAAAAATAAAATAGTTTGACACTGAAGTCCATTCCCAATGTTTAATCTACACACACATTCTCTTACAACAATTTTAGCTGTTTATTTTGGATACTTGACTATATTTGCTATTAGTGCTTTTCTTGATTTTTCGGTTTTGATTATTATCTACTATTATCTATCTAATTCTTCTATGGAAAATGAAGTACTTCTGGGAATCTTGAGTCGTAATTTAGCATTTACTTGTTTGTGTCACTCAAGCACCCTTCAATCGCCAGTAATATACTTTCAAAATATTTCACATATATGGGAAAATATAATATGTGGTCCTTTGCAACTGATTTTTTAAACTTAACATAATGTTTTCAAGGTTTATTCATGTTGAAGTATACTTTGATATTTCATTGCTGAATAATATTCTATGGTATGCACAAATGCATTCATTTTAACTTGTTCCAGGGGTTGGGATGCCCATCACTCTGTTCCATGCTCTGGCTCCTGGTTTTGCTGCTGCTCCTTTGATAGTGTAGCTGTCGTCTGGATCCAGGAGGGTTCACTGTGCAGGAATCTTAGGTCCAAAGGATGCACTCCACTTCTGGCTCCTGCTAATAAGGAGCCTTCCTGCTTCCCAGAGGGCTCATTTTATATAAAGCAGGATAGCACTCCACGGTAACCTGTTCACAATGACTCACAGGTGAATCCTCTCAGTATCTCCCCCCATCTTCTTCTTAAGACTCATGCAGGGAAAGGTCATTCAGTGGGAGTTAGAGATTTTGACTAGAAGATCCACATTAAATTATAATCCACTGCCTCTGCATTGCAATTTTGTCCCTGTAGGGTTTTACCTAAATGCCTTCCCCTACCCCATTTGCGTGTTTTTTGGTGTGTTTTTGTTCCCCTTAAGGAGGAATTGTTATTATACATAATTGATCAATACATCTTGTGTATAATCAAAATACCTAAAAACTCCCTGGTTTTTGAGCTGAAAAATAAAGGGCATTACTCCCTTTTGATGCCAACCACCACTATCAGATATAAGTATTTCTGAAAATTCTGAGGTTCAGGTATATACACCAAACCAGAAAAACCAAGCAAGTTTCTATCTAATCAATCTCAATTCCAATTCACGGCAACCACATGTGTGAGAATAAAATTGTGCTCCATAGAATGATCAAAGACCGAGCTTTTCAGAAAAAAGATCACCAGGCCTTTCTCCCAAGTTACCTCAAGATGCCTTGAACTTCCTACCTTTCAGTTAGTAGCTAATCTAGTGAACTGCTCTGCTGATGTGCACACATTTGATCATCATTTAGAGGAAACGGGTGAAAACATCAGGCCGAAATCCTTTCCTAATAAACACTGTTTCCTCATTTATGTTTATATAAGAATGTATAAAGCAAAGGGGATATAAATAAAATTAGCATTCCTTTCTTAACAGGCTACAGAAACTACATGTGACTTGAATTTTGCATATAATTATGGATGTATTATTTAATGACAGCATATTTAATTTAAAAATTAAGCTATATTATAAATAGTACCATTTTCATTATAAAACAAACGAATGGATTTTTATTTTTCTCTTACATTAATTGTTGGTACCTAACAATACACTGAATGAATTCTGGTAGCATAGTGAGCTATGCATTGGATTGCTACCCACAGAGCTGGTGGTTCAGATGCACCAGCTGCTCTGGGTAGAAAGATGAAATGTTCTGTTTTGTAAAGATTTGCAGCCTCGGAAACACACAGGGGCGGTTCCACCCTGCCCCTATGTTACTGACTATGAGTCTGAACCGGTTCAGGGTCACTGAGTTTTGAGTGAATGATAAATTAATTAGTTTCACAAAATAAAATAATTCCTACTAGCATATTCTTCCCTCCAAAATCTTCAATTTTAAAAGGTGGATAAGAAGATTATAAAGCACAAGATTATAAAGCACAAAGGAAATTGCATATAAACATTACTATTTTTGTTCTGAAATACAACTCTTTTTTTTCTGCCAGTCAACAATTTCATGAGGGAGTAAGTTATTTGTGTGGTAAAGATCCCTCAACTGATGTTTTGAGAATGATGATGGCAACAAATGTACAAATGTGCTTGACACAATGGATGTATGTAGGAATTGTGATGAGTTGTACGAGCCCCAAATAAAATGATTAAATTAAAAAAAAGAAAACCAAAAAAAGTGTCAAAATGTGACCTTAAATAATTAAAAAAAAAATCTGTCAATTGGATTAAATGTGTCTCATTTTGGAGACCATTAGATCAATATGTGAGTCATTATTTTATTTTCTGTTCACCTGGAAATATGCCCTAATGCAAATATAGTTATTAGTCTAGAGTTAATGATGAGAATTGCCTTACCTTTCTGTGTCAGCCCTGTGATCAATCTGTGATCATTCCTGATAACGCAAAGATGTCTGGTAAATTGCTATTACTTCAATGGACAACATGTCACTCATCTACTCATGATAACCTCCATACTTATTGCTTTCTTTATAGGGCATCTCAAAAGAATGTAATGGAGAAGAAATTTTCCTAGGCCAGTTTATATATAACAAAAAAGAAACCACTGTGCAAACCTTTGAGCTCCAGGTAATGAGGGTGTGGTGGGAAAGACAAGAATGGGCTCCATCAGTTGGAGGGAAGGATATGTTGAGGTTGCTTGGTGGAAAGTGATGTGTGAAAATAATTATGACCAAAGTTTGGGTTAATAAGAATTGCTTGGTGTTAACAAACCTAGGGACAAGGGAATAACAAGTGATCCAAATTGGTGGTGAGGTGGGTGTGGGGGGCCTGGTAGGGCATGATCAAGGGGAATGTAACAAAGAGGAAGTGCTGAAACCCTGATGGGGACTGAGCATGATAGTAGGACAGGAGGAAAATCAAGGGAAATAGAGGGAAGAGTTCAGAGGCAAAGGGCATTTATAGAGGTCTAGATAAAGACATGCACGTATGCAAATATATTTATATGAGGATGGGGAAATAGATCTATGTGCCTATATTTATAG
>NW_022103904.1:17669954-17680630 GCF_000313985.2 Echinops telfairi
AGGGCAAGACATGACAAAATAATAATTTATAAATTATCAAGGGCTCATGAGGGAGTGGGGAGCAGGGAGGGAGGGGAAAAATGAGGACCTAATGCTGGGGGCTTAAGTGGAGAGGAAATGTTTTGAGAATGATGAGGGCAATGAATGTACAAATGTGTTTTACACAATTGATGTATGTATGTATTGTGATAAGAGTTGTATGAGCCCCTAATAAAATGATTTTTTTAAAAAGAAAAGGTAAAAATAATATAAAAATAAAAAAAAGAATTGCTTATCTGAACTCAGAGGAAGATAATAACTAAGTAACACTAGGTGCTAGATACTTAGCTCCAATTAAGATTTTTATGCAAAAGACAACCAAGTAAGAAAAGAGCCTTATGTCAAATTCCTCCTCATCTGCTATCACATCACTTTATATATTCAATTTTTCAGTCCATAACTATATCCTCCCTTTGATATAAATATTTGATAGTCACAGTCTTAGGGTGGGTTCTCTAGAGAAGCAAAATAAGTGAAGATTATAAACAGGGGAGCTTTAAAATGTTGGCAAAAAAAAAAGATTTGATTACAATCTAATAGTTTTTTTCCCCACAAAAAAATTTAAGGCCTTTTGTCTAGAGAAAGATTTATCTCACAGAAATGGCTCAAACCATTGTAGAGATTGGTGAGTTCCAAGTCTGAGGGGTTAGACAGCAGGTCACAGGTTTCTCCTACCTCACATAGAAGCTATAGAGGCTAATAAATCCCAAGATGGACAGGCAATATGGTAGGCTATCTGCTTAGGACCCAAGAAGCACAGGTCAAATGTGAGCCAAATGCACAATCTAGAGCGAGCAAAAAAAAAAAAAAAAGAAAGCTTTGCCAAGCATCCATATAAATTCAATATATGAGGGAGTACCCCCCTAAAAATTGAATTTTCCCTCAAAGCTTATTTGGAAACATTTTTCAAACATCTGTTTGGATGGCTGACAGCACCTCTTCCATTTTTTTTCCTTCACTTCTTCCATGTCGTCAAATCGCTATCCTTTCATGCCTCTCTTCATTCACAAAAACAAAAAACGTCACATGGAGTGAGGTCAGGTGAGTAAGGTGCATGGGGCAAGAGAGGCATGCTGTTTTTTGCCAAAAAGTGGCGCACTGAGATGGGTGTGTTAGCAGGCACATTGTCGTGGTGGCAAAACCAGTCCCGTCTGCCACAAATCAGGCCTCCTTTATCGCACACTGTTATTCAATCTTCTCAGAACCTGTAAATAGAAAGCTTGTTTAACAGTCTGACCTGGTGGAACCACATCCAAATACACTATCACCCTCACATTAAAAAACAACAACAACCACATGATTATCATCTTGATCTTTGATTTCACTTGACAAGCTTTTGGGGGGCAAGGTGATGAAGGTGTCTTCCGCTGGCTTGATAGATGCTTGCTCTCAGGGTCGTGAGAATAGCACTGTATCTCATCACCAATAATGACCTTGGAGAAAAAGTCTGTGTTGCTTCTGTGCTGTTCTTCCAAAGCACAGCATGTTTCCACTCAATGTTATTGTTCCTGGTCAGTTAGAACCTCAGGCACAAATTTTACAGTGATCCTTCTCACTCCCAAATCTTTTGTTAAAATTCACTGAGACAAGCTTCAAGATAGTTTAGATAACTTCCCCATCTCTCCAATGGTCCATCTCCTGTCTTCCAGCAGTAGTGCATGAATTTTGTTGACATTTTATTCATTCAAGAAGTTGAAGGAAATCCAAAGCAAGGTTTGTCATCAATTGATATTTCACCTTTTTTGAAATGAGAAAAAACACTTGTACACTTGAGTTTTCCCCATAGCGTTGTCCTTGTAAACTGTGTTCAACATCACAACAGTTTCTGTGGCAATTTCCCTGAGCAGGAAACAAAATTTCACAGCCACATGCTGTTCTCTTAAATCGGCCATCGCCAAAAGTGAAGTTCGAGTGAAACTGCTTTCACAAAAAAATTCACTGTGACCAGAGAGACCTTTCCCAGGCAACACCACTGGGTGCACTAACTCAGAGAAAGTTACTGGATGCTTGCCTAGCAGGAAAAATGTATACTACGAAAGCTCCACCTAACGGAGCATTTTTCCATTTGTTTTTGTTTTGTTTTATTTGGGGGGGGGTACCCCCTTATAGGCCACAGCATCATCAAGGAACCTCCTTTTTAACTGACTGGTTATACATAGTATGTCTAACCACGAGAGATGACACAGCTACTCCCAAAGCAGAGGATAATGGCCCAGTCAAGTTAAAGCACAACGTAGCCATCATAGTCAGTATTCCATCTTCCTTGGTTAAAGGAAGTAAAAATGATAGTGTAATATAAAATTGTTAGAGGCAAAGAGAAACTCAGAAAAAGATAATAAGTATTTAAACTAGAAATATGAGAAAAACTTCTTTTCCCAGTCAAATGGAGAATTCCAATTAACTTATAAACCTCTAAAGTTCAATAACTGGTGTAAAATAATTTTATTATTTCTCATTTGCATAGGAAGTATCTGAGGTATAGAATGCATTTTATATCATGTAAAAATAAGAATTCAGTGGACCTTTGTGGCCATCTATAAGAAAATCCAAACCATAAAAAACATGTGTTGTAAATGAATGTACTTACAGAGTTTCTAATTGGAGTATATATTTTTTGATATGCAATGGTCATATAGGTTTTCTATTTGACTTCAGCGATGTGTTTTCTC
This sequence comes from Echinops telfairi, assembly GCF_000313985.2. Lineage (NCBI taxonomy): Eukaryota > Metazoa > Chordata > Mammalia > Afrosoricida > Tenrecidae > Echinops > Echinops telfairi. The sequence continues at coordinate 17,672,663 of NW_022103904.1, forward strand.
TCTACTTCTCTTTCTCGCACACACAAAAATTCTGTCCATCTCCTCATCCCTGGCTTACCCAGCAAAGCAACTATGGGTTCCGATGGCTGCACGGATGAGGGACTTGGATATCCAGATAGCTATATTACCTTCCTCCCCTCTATTTATTTTTGTCCTGTCCTATATTTGTTTTGGACTCTTTACTTCCAGTAATTTTTTCTCATCCACTAATGAAGTATTTCAATGTATTTGTGCTGGAAAGAAACAAGTTTTCATTCCCTTTATCCCCAACATTCACTGGGATTCCTTGAGATAGTGTCTCAGTTGCTTAGCTAGTATAACAAAATATCACAAACTGGGTGGCTTTAAAAAACAGAAACATACTTTCTCACAGTTTTAGAGGTTAGAAGTTCAAATTTGGGTCTCACTTAAGCCAATTCTTTCTGGGGTCTTTAAGAGATGAAGTATTCCATGCCTCTCTCCTAGTTTCTAGTGGATGTTGGCAATCTTTGGTGTTCCTTTGCTACTTACTCTATCTTCCTTCATGTGTGTTACTGTTTCCATGTCTGCTCTTCTGGGTTGTAAGATATGCAGGATAGATTAGGTTTAAGAACTACTCAACTCCAGTATGGTTTGTTAACTGGTAACATCGACAAAGGAAAATGCTGTTTCCCCAAACAAAGTTGCATTCCATTGCACAGGGATTTTAACTCAATTATCTTTTCAGAGTGCACAATTCAATCTAAAAGATTTTTTTTCAAGGCATTTAATTGATCTTTTCTTGATTTTCAGCATGAAGCTTCTGAATCTTTGTTATGTGTGAAACTGAAAATCCTCAGCAACTGGGGGCACCCAAACTACACTTGTTTATATAGATTCAGGGTTCATGGAAACCCAGTTAATCAGATCTAATAAATGACAGAAACTATAATGTATTGATAACTTAAAAGAGTCTTTATTCGGTTATAACCAGACTGCTAGAATCTGAACGCAATTCTTTGACTGCAGTCCCAAGTCCACATTTCAGTCCATCTTTAAGGCCAAAAACCTCATTTATCACCTGTCTAGGGTTCAAGCAAGCATGAACAGAAGCATAAAGCAAAATTAATGGATTAATTGTAACTTCAAGAAGAGTAAGCAGGCATTACAAGGTACATTTCTTATCATAAAAGAAACAATACCAAAATTAATTAGAACATCCTGGTTACCATAATAAAATTTTATTGTAACATCCTGGTTATCATGATAAGATTAACTACACCATTCAGATTACAACATCAAAGGGAACAATATAGAATCAGAACAAACTCTATATTGAAGAATAGTCAAAACGAATTGTACTGTCCAGAACCTGGGAACATGGGGGTACATTCTAAAATGAATCCCCAGCAGAGACTTTCCCATCAGGGGAGGGAGAATGGGCAGGTCAACAAGCAGTCCACTTCCTGAGGTGAGAGGGAGAAAAGGGCAAGTTACTTAGCAGCTTACAAAAATGGAGTTTCTTTTGCTAGTCTGCCTCAGAACAGCTTCTGTTGGAGGTCATGTCTGCAGGCCAAGAATATCCACGTTTTCTTATTCCTTTTACTGCACAGCACCACATGGCTAAAAATAGGACGTGGGAGGGAAACCTCCATGTGGTTCATACTTTCTACACACACACAAATTGAATGGACTTTACTAATAAATATGAAAACAAATTCACTATGATGTAGTGGCTATAAGTTGATTCCTAACGTCAGCAGTTTGAAACCACCAGTCGCTCCATGGGAGACAGGGCTTTCTATTCCCGAAAAGAGTTCTATTCCTGTGAGTCTGAGAAACTCACAGGGAAGTTCTACCCTGTCCTGTAGGTCATTATGAGTTGGTATCAGCTTGATAGCAGTAAGTTGAATTGACAGATTTTGAAGCTGAGTCATGTTGTTGTGCTGAATAGCAAATCTGTATTTAGAAGAAGATGCTATTATTCAACTGTATTTCTAGATATTACTATTTTTGGAATACATAATATGACACTGAATAAGAAAAGTCAACTGTAAATACATTATTTCTTCCTAAAGTGTTCAATTATAAAGTTTAATTGATCTCAAGAAAATTCATACTTGTCGTAATCAGGCAATTATGAGATATTAATTTTTGCTAAAAACATTTTTTAAGTGATCATAGTCATGGTGATTCCATGTGTACCTAAGTAGAACGGAACCTGATAGGGCTTTTAGGGCATATTTTGTGAAAGCAAATCACAAGGTTTTTCTTCTGGGGTACCCCTTGGTAGACTTGAATTTCAAACCTTTCAGTTATATCTGAGTGCATTTACTTTTTCCATCACCCAAGGGACTCAACAGCAACAAGACTGCTGGGTGATAAAAGAATTGTGATCTTATTTATAAAAAGAATTCTTATCTTTCATATACATGTATTAATCATTTTCAGGTAAAATGATACATCTAGGAGGCATTTCAAAATAATGAGGATATGGGTGGGAGTATCAATGAAAAATATTGGCCATGAATTGATCACTGAAGTTGGGTTCTGGTTCATGAAGATTATTTGGTATATGCGAGTGTGTGTGTGTGTGTGTGTGTGTGTGTGTACACATACACAAATATATTATGCACACACATACACACACACCTATTTTAAGAAATGGCTGAAACTAATCCCAAACCAGACCCACTACCAATGACTTGATTATGACTCACAGCAACCCTGTATGATAGAAGATAACTGCCCCATACAGGTTCAAAAGCTGTAAATCTTTATGGAAACAGATGGTCTCATCAATTTCAACTGGAGTGGCTGGTGGGTTCAAATATTTCAAGTAGAAGCTAAGTTCTTTAATCACTGTACTACCACGTTGTTAGTTAGTTGTTAGCCATCAAATCAGCTCTGATCCATAGTGATTCTGAGTATAGCAGAATGAACAATCCTGTGTCCTCACAATTGTTCCTATGCCTGAGCCCATTGATGTGGCCCCTGTGTCAATGCATATTGTTGAGGGCCTTCCTTTGTTTCGTTGCCCTTCCACTTTACAAAACATGCTGTCCATTTCCAACTTGTCTCTCCTGACAATATGTCCAATGTATGTAAGTTGAAATCTTGCCATCCTTGCCTTCCTGGAGCACTCTGGTCTAACTTCTTCCAACACAGAGTGATTTGTACTTTTAGCAGCCATGGTACTTTCAAAACTCCTTCTCAGCACCACAATTCAAATGTATTGACTCTTCTATGGTCCTCCTAATTCCACATGCATTTGATGCAATAGAAAATATCATGGTTTGAGTCAGACACCCCTTAGTCCTCAAAATAGCATTCTTGCTCTTCAAAACTCTAATGTGGTCTTGTGAAGCAGATTTACCTACTGTAACACAAAAGGGAAGATCACACAGCATATTTTAAACTGAAAGAACCCAAGAAAAAAATCCAAGCCTCGAATTACCATCTTGAAAGATTTTATAGGCAAAAAAGTGAATGATGCAGGAATCATTAAAGAATGGAGAAAATTTTACCAAACTACACAGCCAAAAAAAAAAAAAAAAGGCATTTTTGGCAATATAAATCTTTGATACAATAGACTTCAAGGCAAAAAAATATGAGGCAAATGATACTAAATAATGATTAAAGGAACAGAAGAAGACATAAACACATTCATCATATATGCCCCAAATAAAAGACCCTCAAAATATACCAATCAAACCCACAGAGTTTAAGTAAAAAATAGCTCAGCAATAATATTAAAAGAATTCAGTATACCATTATCAAGGAATGTTATAACATTAAGAAATTCAATAAAGACACATACGATCTAAACAACACAACCAACCAGACATCCTAGACATATTACAGAGTATATCACCCAACAAGTGTACAACATACTTTCTTCTCTAGGCTCTAGGCTTGCTGGGTGACCTCTACATTCTCCAGCATAGATCCATGATAGGCCACAAAACAAGCTTTCACCAACGTAAAAACACTGTGATTCTACAATCCATTTTCTCAGACCACAACAGTGTAAAACTAGAAATCAAGAATATAAAGAACACGGGTCACCAAGACGGCTGTCAGAAAACAAGCACAGGAAGATCTGCTCAGCAACTTCCAGAGAGGTCCACTAGAAAGGATATCTTTGTGCATATCTTTGCCACTAAAAAAAAATTGCACGAATAACAATGAGTACAGGAAGAAGAAAATGTTCTAAATTGATTGTAGTAATGATTGTACAACTCTAGATATGATTAAACTTTTAAATTGTGTGATATGTGATGAGAGTTTTTAAAAGGGAAAATCCTGCACTCCCTGGCATTGAGAATCACAATGTAAAAATAAGTAGAGTCGAGTTTCTTAAAGTGAAAGAACAGCAACACATGCCAACGGATTTCCCTTTGTCATAGGCTCTAGGCTTGCTGGGTGACCTCTACTAGTGCCCAACACAGCTGCTTTTTTCCAATCTCTGGGATAACAGCCAATAGAATCTCTTGCCTCCCTGGCCTCCAGGAGACAGCTCTGCAGGGGCAGCTTGTTGCAGACATAATTAGGACCCAAGCTTAACTTTTCCAATTTCCCCCCTGCTCTGCTCTCTGATATCCTCATCCCACCTTTGCTCCAAGTCCCCAGTGCAACACTCGTATTGCACTCCCTCTTCCCCTTCCCTGTCATCATCTGAAAAGAGTGAACCCCACTCCCTCAGACCTAATCCACAATTAGGTCTATGCCTTTAAGATAATTAGCCTAAATATAAAAGAATACGGGTTTTCAGCTGAGTTGGTCATCAGATCCAACACACTAGCCTAATGCCCTACCATTCTAAAAGACCAAAACTGTCGAATCACCCACTTCCAGGCACTGCCTCCAACTGCTCAAAAGATCTTTGTCCTGCAGGATGAAGTTCTGACACCAGCTCTTCTTTTGTTGTATGTACTTTCGAGAGCCTCCTCTTTTGTTGTTGTACTTTCTATATTCTCTTCTTTAAAATAAAGTCTTACACTATTCTAATAACTCCTTTTTGATCAGTACTTGCCCACCTGATGGTGATCTTTTAAAAATCTTTTTTTGCCCTCACCACTTCAATGCCCAAGTTAGCAATACCCCCATCTCTTAGCTAACACCTCATTTAGATTACCCTAGACCGCCTCAGGCATTTCAGAGCTATAGCCTGCTTCCTGAGACACATCACCCTCCACCTCTTCCCTCCAGGCCATCTCAAGACCAGGGCACAGCCCTGCTACCCCCTCCCAATTCCTTCTCAGAAACCCCTAACTCTTAGAAGGTATGAACCCCATCCCATTCACACCCATTAATCCCAAGACCACCAGGACTTCTCCATATCCTGCCATTCCTTCACCTCCAAGGCATTGAAAAGCATAAACATATTCCAGCGACCACAAGTACCCATCCAGGAGGAATCAGCCTCCTCCCCTAAATACTGAATAGAGCTTCTCAACTGTTCCAGGTCCAGAATCTACCCTTTCTTCAGGAAACACAAATTTCTCTTGTCCATGTCAGTGATAGAGCTCCTGGGAAAAGCTTAAAGTCCCAATAAAATACTAACAGAAGTACAAAGTAGAAGACTTCACACCTCCTGACCTAACAACCTACTACACAGCTACAATAGTCTCAACAGCCTGGTACTGGTACAATGAGAAGAGTATACATAGACCAATGGAACAGAAGAGAAAATCCACAAATATAGGCATCTATCTACAAGCAACTGATCTTCAACAAATGACCAAAAAATTATTAGATGGGATAAAATCAGATTCACATCACAAATCACATCAAATCAAAAGACACTCCCACAGGAGGGGGAAGGGAACTTTATAAGAAAGTGAGGTCAAGATCAGGGGAGGGGAGCATCTAGGTTTCAGAGGAGGCATTTATACTTCTGTTGGTGGGTAAGTGGGAGGAGCAACTTCACATTGGGAAGGGACACAATAATTATATAGATTTTAAGGGAAGAGTAAGCCTAGTATTATGTTCCTGGTAAGACACTTTTGACCTATTTTTTACCCAGCTCTTAGTGACCCAGGCTGTGTACTGTGAACTGTGGCAACCCTGGGACCTGTGGGACTCTGTCCCCTTGAGGAACAAGGCATACCTCATGGGTCACACCAGAAAAATTCAAAGGGTTTTACCTTAAACTTACCTGTAACCCTTGGACTCAAGACTGATACCCCCTGTTGTGAGAAGAAACAGATAACTGACACCTGAAGACTATGGAACTGGCAATTGCTGGACCTTGGTTAGGATCCCTTGCTTTGTGGGTTCCCTATGAAAGGTGGCTCAGAACCACCATATTTACACCAAATATATTTACTATTTTAATTCCCTCCTTGCTGTATTATGACATGTATCCATCTGAAAGTCAAGGGTCTGCCCTCGTGAATGAATGTTACTACAAATTTCCCCTCACCAACCCCCATGGTCAATTTAAACAGTACTCATTTAAGAGTTCAATCTGTACAAATCAACAATTCATGGGTTGTAGCTCATTACCAGTCTATACTTGCATAACTTCCTTTTCTCAACAATGTTAAATTCTATGCCATTGGATAAATTAAGGACACTATCAATAGAATTACATTCTACCTCAGGGGGATGATTGATAATGTTCTCTGTCACAAATTGCTAATGTGGCCTCTAGAGTAAATCAGAGATATACAAAATCCACAGACAAGTGAATGAATTTTGGGTTCTCACTTAATTTTAGCTCCAATCCAAGAACAATTAGTTCTTATTACATACCCCTTCTTGATGCTTGCCCTTGTGAAGAGCTCACTAAATGTACAGGCACTTCACAAAGTGTGGTGAAGAAAGATGATGGTGCCTGCCTATCAAAAAGACTAGCATCTGTGATCTTAAAGGCTTCTATCCAATCATGCAGCCATTTAAGTGAGTGTCAATTAAGTCCACATGGAAGAAGCACGCTGGGCTGTGATCCAAGGATGATGATGAACAAAATACAAATCCAAAGGAGGGAAAGGTATCAGAGTTAAATTGTGAACACACCATTTGCAAAAGGCTATGGATGACAGGGGAGTCCAAAATCCATCTGCACCTTACCCATCTAGATTAAGCCTCTGGTGGATCCCTTCTGACCACAGTCAAGGATGCTATTAGACAGAGACTATTGTAAACTCGATTATGGCATGTGCAATTGGGTTAAAATGTGGTACCTGGCCATTTGATAACCCTTTTGACCCATTTTGGATTTATTCTAGTTTTCAATATTTCCTACTTTTTTCTCAACAGTGGGTTATTTTCCTCTCGTTGATTTTAACATTGCTGTTGGTCCTTTCTTTTTGGTTTTAAAAATATATTTACTGTTTTGGGGTGTATTTTCCAATATATGAAGCATAAGATAGGTGGGTATAGAAAGACAATAATTGGCATAATGACTTATTGGGGATACTGTGGGTGGAGGGTTAGAGGGAAATGAGGAGCATATCATGAATATAAAAGGAGGAAAGATGTTCTGAAACGGATTGTGGACTGTTTTTAGTAGTTAAAAAAAAGTTTGGATAGAGTTGTTCACTTCTTGTTTAACAATTTTATTTTTGAGTTCTTGCTACATTAATTGTAATGCCATAAGGATTTTGACTAGCTCTAGTAAAGTATCTCCAGAGATAAAATTTCAGAACTACCACTTAACCTGTTTTCTTTGCTTCCTGTCTTTACAAGTAGTCCAGTCTTCCGTTTAAAAATATTCAAAACCTTACACAAACATGGACCTTATACGGCCAAAGGACCTACCATCACTTGAGCCTGGAGATAGTTGTAATGGTGTGCCTTATAGGGGCTAATATTCATGCAAATGTTTTATTTAAATGCTTGTAAACAGTTTATTTTTAAATTGGAAGCTGAAGTGCAGGTCATAGTGTTTAGTCAAAATGTGAATCCCGGGAACCCTTTCTTCACGCCTGGGGGCCCAGGACTTCCTACATTTATAGGTTTAGTATTAAGGTAGCAGAAGGACATTGGGCCGCCACTCAAGTA
>NW_022103904.1:17682128-17686810 GCF_000313985.2 Echinops telfairi
GCCGACGGACGCTGGTCCGACGTCTGCCGACGCTCCGGCGGTCGAACCGCGAGTCCAGCCATGAAGTTTCGGGCCAAGATCGTGGACACGGCCTGTCTGAACAACTTCACGCGTGAGCGAGGGCTGCGCCTGACCAGGGTCGGGTCGAGAGGAGGATGGCGGCAGGACAGACGGAGGGGAGGACGTGGGAGGGGACGCGGCCGCGAGACAGTGCGCGCGCCGGAAGGGTCCCTGGCGCGCGGTTGGGCGGGGACGGGGGCGGGCGGGCACTGAAAGGAGCGCTCGGCGGGTTCTCTGGGAGTAAGCGGGTGCCCAGGGGTGTTTCTGAAAGTCTGGTTCTAATCTAACCGTTTCAAAGCCGGTGACTGGCGTCGGTCTCCACCTGTCACAGGAATCCCTTCACCGTCCGATTTTATCTAGCCATTCGTTCTTTGCCCAGTGGGCAGCGAGCGGACTCTGGAACAATGACTGCAATCACCAGCTGTCAGCAAAGCCCCCGAGGCTCGTCTTCCTTGTTTGAATATTGAGCCCCGGCGGTTTTGTGGTTTCGCGTTGGGCTGGGTCTCCAGTTCAAAACCACCAGCAAGCAGCCCCGCGGGAGAAAGATGGGCTTTCTACCCCTGTAAACGACGACAGTCTCAGAAACCCATATCGGTCGCTACGAGCCAGCACTGCCTAGATGCAGTAAGCTGAGAGTGCTCCACACACCACAGGGTTGTGGTAATAAAGTGCCTTCCAATGGACACAAATAGAAACGGTTCCCCCCACCCCACTGGGATATTGAAACATGGCGAAGAGAAGTTCTTTAAGATAATCTGCCCTCTAGTATATGTGGTAAGGATCCTTAAAGTATGTTGCCTAAGTTCAAATGCTCAAACCCACCAGCTGCTCCCGGGAAAAGTTGAGGCCATCTGTCCTTTGAAAGATTTACAGCTTCAGAAACCTGATGTAGAAACTGAGGTCCAAAGGACCCCATGGCCGTAGACTGTCTGTTGGTTAGTGTATGCATAGTGTTGTAGCTAGAGCCCTCCACTGCTAACTGAAAGGTGGTGCATTGAATCCACCAGGCATTTTGAAGTCACCAGGGCCTCTTCAAGAGAAAGATGTGACAATCTGTAAAGATTCATTGCCTTGGAATCAATGGGCAGTGTCATCCTGCAAGATAGGGTTGTAGTGCCCTTCAGGGTCACTGTGAGAGTCAGAGTTGACCTAAGAGCGGGTTTGGCTCTGGGTTTCTTCATGATGTCCAAACCAAACCCACTTGCCATCATGTGTGTTCAGAACATAGCAAGACTGTCAATAGAGGGGTTCCCAGACTAGCTCTTTGTGGAATCACCCAGCCTCATCTGTCTTCCATGGAACGACTAGTAGGTTTGAAAAGCCCACCATGAAGTGAGCAGCCCAACAGCTAACCCACGGCGCCATCAGGACTCCTTTCTACCTTATGTCAGCTGCTGTCATTTTTTACTTTCCATCCCACTGCTATAGGGGTCAGTAACATGATAGCCAAGCTTGCCAAAACCTGCACCCTCCGCATCAGCCCAGATAAGCTGAACTTCATCCTTTTAGATAAGGTGGCCAACGGAGGCGTGAGCATGTGGTGTGAACTGGAACAGGTGAGCTGAAGCTTCTCAGAGAGCTGCAAACTCAGCCCTCATGTGCCGGACAGACCACACATGCCTCTCTTCTCTCCTTAGGAGAACTTCTTCAATGAATTTCAAATGGAAGGAATATCAGAAGAAAACAATGAGATTTATATAGAACTGACTCCAGAAAACTTATCTCGAGCCTTGAAAACTGCGCAGAACGCCAGAGCCTTGAAAGTCAAGCTGACTAATAAGCATTTCCCCTGCCTGACGATCTCTATAGAGCTGGTGAGTAGGAAGGAGGAAGAACATTTCTGAAACTTCCCAGAAGGAATACTATCATGAGACTAAGCCTTTTGTCTTGTTTTCTAACTTTTCATTGCGAATTAGGTGGAGGTGTTATATTGGAGAAGGAATCTGGTGGCGTAGTGAGCTATGCCTTGAGCTACTAGCTGCAAGGTCAGCAGTTCGAAACCACCAGCTGCTCCATGGCAGAAAGATGAGGTTTTCTACTCCTGTCAAGAGTGACAGTATCAGAAGTCCACAAGGGCAATTTTACTCCCTCCTATAAGATTGTTATGAGTTGGAATTGACTTGATGGCAGGGAAATTTTTGAGTTTATATGTTGGATCATCCTTTTTGTATTCAATTTAAACAATTGTCAAACCTCCCAATAGCTTGCCATATCCCTCGACCTTTACTTTGTTTTTCTCTTCTTCCTCTTGTAGAATATGATCGTTCCTTTCACTCTTGTCAACACTTGAGTACCTTCTAACCGATAGCTTCCTCTTGTCTCCCTTCTCTTCCTGACACTGCCATCTTCCTGCAGTTGTGAGGAGTGCTCTGATTGCATATATCTGCAAATGCTACCGCCAGGATTTCTTCAGGGTTTGTAAAGTAGAGGGAGGGCTGGGTCATATGGTATTACTGTTCCCAGTTGTTGGTGGGAGTGCCATCTTACGTTCCACAGTAGTCGCATCATTTTATAGATCACAGCAGTGTATGAGGCTTCCAATTCCTCTGCATCCTCTCTAGCATTGGTTATTTTACATTTGTTAAACTTTTCTATCTGTGCCGGCCAGAAGTGTTATCTTTTCATGGTTTTGATTTGCATCTTTTGAATGACTAGTGATTGCGAGCATTTCTTCATATGTGTGTTGGCTGCGTAGATGTCTTCTTTGATGAACTATCGGTTCATTCTCTCTGCCCATTTCTAATTGGAATATTTGTCTTTTTCTTTTTGAGGTGTTACAGTTTTCTATAGTGTTTAGAGACCCCTCCCTTGTCCGGTATGTCATTTCCAAAATGTTCTCTTGATGAAGTCTTCTCGTGCTCCGACATGTTTTGTTAGGAGAGCCCAGTGGTCTAGTTTGTCTTCTGTGTGTGCGTGTTTTGTTATGTTAGATGATGTGTTTAGGCCCTGTATGAAGGCCCTTAAATTTGTCCCTATTTCATTATTAATGTTCTTTATATATCTCATGTTTATATTTATTTACATTTAGATCTTTGACCCATCTTGATTTTGTTTTTATATATGGAATGATATATGGCTTCTACTTCATTCTTCTGCAAATGGAAACTCATTTTTGCCAGTGTCATTTGTTAGAGTGACTCTTATTTCCTCATTTGATGTATTTCAGCCCTTTGTCAAAAATCAATTGTCAGTAGGTAGATGGATTTATTTTTAGATTTTTTATTTTGTTGCATTGCTCTATGAATCAGTCGTTATCCCAGTTTGAGCTATTTTGACGATCATTGCTCTGTGCTCGGGAAGTGAGAGAAAACTAGGTTTTTTAATTGTCAGGTCCCTGGGTGGCACAAATAGTTTGTACTTGGCTACCAACCAGAAGGTGGTACCACCTGCCTCGTAGGTTGAACCTACCTAGTGGCACTCACTGTAAGGGAACCTTGGTAGTATAGTGGGTTTTGAAGTGGACTGCTAACCCTAAGGTCAGCAGTTCAAAGTCAGCAGACACTGCAGGAGAAAGATAAGGTGTTCTGCTCATGTGAAGGTTGATAGTCTCAGAAACTCACAGGACCAGTTGTACTCTTCCCTTTAGGGTTGCTGTGAGTTATAATAATGAGTTTTGGAGTGTTGTTGCATAAGAACAGCATGATAATCTGCTTCTGTAAACATTACAGTCAAGAACCCCCTATGGTGCAGTTTTACCGTATATTGTATGGAGTCACCCTGATTGGAATTAACAACACAGCAGCAGGTTTTTTTGTTTTAGTTTGTAACAGTACTCGATAAGCCTAATTAGTTTTGCTTACAATGATAATTTTTGGAATGGAGTTTATCATTGTTTTAAAATAGTGCTGTGATTACATAATAGTAAACTAGAATTCTGCCTTTTTTACACTGTGAAAGGTTTGCATCTTCTCTGGTGTGTATATTTTAACTTCAATTTCTTTTGGTGGTATTGTCTTCTAATTTAGGATTTAATCAATTTTTGCCATGAAGTGTTTTTTCTACTATTCGGTCTGCTATAATGCCCTTTAAATGACCCCATTCAGGAGTAACACAGCAGTCTTACATGAATTTATGAATTAAATTCATGAATTTAGTACATATTTCCCTTACAAGCCAAATAACACATACACACACACACACACACATACACACACACCACAATTCTTACACTGCCCTCAGAATGAAGTCCAAATGCTTCTGTATGATGTAAAAAGCCCAATCTATCTTGGAACTACAGCACAGATAGCTATGCTGAGTAGTTCTTTGGATGTATCCCATAATTTTCTAGCTTGAAGATTTTGATGATATTGAGTCTTCTACTTGCAATCTCTTTTCTTTTCACTCTTTGAAACTATAGCGTTAGTGCCTAGCTTTCCCATTTCTTTAGAGCTCTCTTCCCATGTATGTTGTATTTACTTGGTATATTTTAACTTGTGAGTAGTGTACTCAATTTAAACGACTTTGTGAAAGAGGATTTCTTAACTTCATAAGTTTTACAAGTCTTAACTGACTTTGCTGACAGGTAGCATTCTAGTTGATGCTTTGACTTACTGAGAGTTTAATAAAAACCTTTAGAAGCAGATAAACCTAGTTTATCCTTGCAACAGTATCTTTTTTTTTTT
>NW_022103904.1:17688231-17698355 GCF_000313985.2 Echinops telfairi
GTGTGCTTCTTCCATGTGGGTTTGGTTGCTTCTGAGCTAGATGGCCGGTTGTTTGCCTTTAAGACCCCAGATGTTATATCTTTTGATAGCCGGGCACCATCAGCTTTCTTCACCACATTTACTTATGCACACATTTGTCTTCAGCGATCAGATCAGGGAGGTGAGAACACAATGATATGATTTTTTTGTTCTTTGATGCCTGATAGCTGATCCCTTCGGCACCTCATGATCACGCAGGCTGGTATGCTTCTTCCATGTGGGCCTTGTTGCTTCTGAGCTAGATGGCCATTTGTTTACCTTCAAGCCTTTAAGACCCCAGATGCTATATCTTTTGATACCTGGGCACCATCAGCTTTCTTCACCACATTTGCTTAGTCACCTGTTTTGTCTTGAGGCAGAGTATCTTGTAAGCAAATAATGGTCTTCCCTCTCTTGAATATGCCTAATTTGTTTCTATTTCAGGACTTTACACATACTGTTCTTACGTCTTGGGACACTGTCTCCTCTACCTCTGTCTGGCTACGTGTCCTTGTGTTGTGCTCCGCGAAGGGTCATCTTTTTAGAGCTGCCTTTTATGACTGCCTAGTCTAAGGAACCTCCTTCATTTTGTTCTCTTCAAGCCTCTAATGAGTGTCCCAGAAAACTTTGTTTTATTTTTTTTATTTGTTTTCCTCATTGAGCCATCTTTTTCACATGAACATCAGGGACCTTCTTATTCAGTACACTGTAGCTTCTACCAGTACCCACGATCTAAACAGACACTCTGTAAAAAATATTTGCTACATATATTTTCTGTGAATGAATTAAGACCATTCCATGTAGATTTAACATATCAACTTTAGAAGACTGTCTTACTCTTGGGAGTAACTGCATATATCATTTCATCTCCTAGCTCAGTCACATCAAGCAGGATTGTGCGATGCTACCAGATCAGTCTCTAACCTGTTTTCTTCTTGGGCTCCTCGGCACCGGCTCCCTTTTCCCCACCCTCCTCCCCAAGCATATCGACTTTGTTATTTCTTCAGTTCTGCTTTTGTAGGGTTTTTTTGTAATGCCATTATAACAATGTTTTCCCTTTTCTTTTGGCAGTTGTCTATTTCAAGCAGCAGTCGCACTGTGACACATGACATCCCCATAAAAGTTATTCCTAGAAAGCTGTGGAAGGATTTACAAGAGCCTACAGTTCCAGAATCTGATGTAAGTTGATGCCTGGAGTTTTGTTTTCCCACATATATTAAGTGGCGTGATTTGAATGCTTTAATTTCAGTTGTAGACCCATAGCATATTTCATTTGAAAATAGGATCATCCCCCAGAAGAAAGTGACATCTCTTCATTTCATTTTTTTAAAATTCTTAAGAAAAAGAATCAGAATATTTATTTTTATTTACATAGAATATCTCAAAACAATATTGTGTTTTGTCAAACATTTTAAAGCGGAAGAGAGAATATCTTCTTCAGTAATAGTACTTAACAGCAAACCAAAACTTAATACTGTGGAAGACAATTGCTATTTGTAAGGAATATTGGCCTTAGGTACCACTTACCTAGGACTCATGATTCCTGGAAGGAACAATGCCCAGGGTACATGTAAGAGAGGCAAGAGAAAAGAAGTTTTCATAGTTTGGACTTGGCTTAACAATCTGACTCATACTTATCTCAGAGCCACTAAAAATGAAGGTGATACCAAAGGGTTCTTTCTTCTTCAAAATTTATTTAAGAAGAAATGACATATATATGGATATATATCCAAATGGATAAAATATTTGCCTTTTTATCAAAGGGATCATGTATCAGGCATCATCAAAACTAAAAATCATATCATTGTGAATTAGGGGCAGTGAGGAGTGGAGACCCAAAGCCCATCGGTAGACAACTGGACATCCTCTTACAGAAGGGTCACAGGGAGGAGATGAGCCAGTCAGGGTGCAGTGTAGCAATGATGAAACATACAACTTTTCTCTAGTTCTTAAATGCTTCCTTCCCCCCCTCCCCCCCATCATGATCCCAATTCTACCTTACAAATCTGGCTAGACCAGAGGATGTACACTGGTACAGATAGGAACTGGAAACACAGGGAATCCAGGGTGGATGATCCCTTCAGGACCAGTGCTGAGAGTGGCAATACCAGGAGGGTGGAGGGAGGGTGAGATAGCAAGGGGGAACCGATTACAAGGATCTACATATAACCTCCGCCCTGGAGGGTGCACAACAGAAAAGTGGGTGAACGGAGACATCGGACAGTGTAAGACTTGACAAAATAATAATTTATAAATTATCAAGGGTTCATGAGGGAGGGGGTAGCAGGGAGAAAGGGGAGAAAATGAGCTGGTATCAAGGGCTCAAGTAGAAAGCAAATGTTTTGAGAATGATGATGGCAACAAAGGTACAAATGTGCTTGACACAATGGATGGATGTATGGATTGTGATAAGAGTTGTACAAGCCCCAGTAAAATGATTTTTAAAAAAATTTGCCCTTCAGTAAAAAGCATTTACCTTGATTTGGGAAAAGCTGGTATTTTATTAACCATCATTAATAATAGATTTAGCTCTGATGCTGTACTTTTGCCCTATACTCAAAAGGTCCCATTGAGCCCCAGCTGTAAACATCCCTTAGTGAAAGGCCTCCTTCTGAGTGTTGAGTTTTATTCCCCTTGGATTTACATAAGGTAATCGTAATTGAAGTGCTGTGAACTTCTGGAAACAGGAGAATGCCTCTAGGGACATGGTTGCTGAGGCAACTAGAGGTAGGCATTGGGTTCTTTAAGTTTGCTTATCGATCCATGAATTAGTACAATTATAAAATTGGGGCTCCCCCCCCCTACTGTTTTAAAAAGAGCTTTATTCATACCATTTAAAAACATAAGATTCCAGAGATTTTAATCATGCATACATTCCAAAAATTATTATTGATGACCCAATATTATTTTTGTGTCGATTAATATTGTCAGTACTTTTGATTTTTCACATTGCTTTCATAGGTTAGTATTTACTTACCAGTGCTGAAGACTATGAAGAGTGTTGTGGAAAAAATGAAAAATATTAGCAATCACCTTGTAAGTAGTTACTTCTTTAGAAAAGAACTTTAAGTATAGATAATATGTCATTTAATGTCCATGATATGTATGTGAAGACATTTAAAAGTTTGAAAAGGTCATGATCTTTTATTCCACTTTCTACCAACTTTTGGAAGTCTGCTCACATAGTATACATGTTTGTATATACTCCATAAGCATAGATCGTCACTAGCTCCCAGACAAGCTGCTCTGGTTCTCCTATATTTCCCGGAGCAAAGTTCAACTATCATTTACTGTTTCTGCGCAGGCGATGCTTTCCAAGTAGGTTCAAGCAACCTGGTCAGAGGAAAGGGATGCCCTGGGGATGGAGCTGAGTGGTCACAACCCACTATCTCCCTGTAGGCACCGACCTGTGGTGTGGCTAGTTAGTGCATTTGCCAGCCTGAACTAAGCTGTAGTTAGTTGTGAGGATACTGCACACTTGATGCTGGCCTATTTCCTGCTGTCCTTCCAAGCAAGCACACCCTCCCCATCTGTAGTACATGTGATTTGTCTTTTCGCACATGTGCATTGCACAGCGCATACCTGTATTTGTTGTAGTTTGCATAAGGTACTTTGTGGAGAAAATTAAATGTGTACCAAGGGATGCCTGTGGTATCATAGGTGAGAACCCCTTCACTGAGTCCAGACCAGTAAGAAACTGGCTTAAAAAAAAATAAAACAAAAACTGCACTGTTATAGTTGCCCTTAAAAACCTATTCTGGTGCTTTTCAACTCTCAGGTAGTTGGAAAAGCTTTTATCTTTTCCCTTAAGAATTACGAACAATAAAACAACAAACTTACTGCCACCAAGTTGATTATAGCAATCCTGTAAGAGGCTAGAGCTGCGCCTGCGGGTCTCTGAGAATTGTAATACTTTATGGGAGTAGAAAGTGCCATCTTTCGTCCCAGGTCGACTAGGGTTTTGATAAGCACCCCAACACATAACCCACTACTCTGCCAGGGTTCCTTACCCCTTAATATTTGTATTTATATTATGTTAAGAATATTTTCAGCAATCCTGGCTTTTTTCCTTATAGTTTGGACATAGAGTTATATATTTTGACTGCTACTGGGTAAATATTTTAGGACTTAATAATGCTGTTGACAATTTGGAGTCTCCATCTGCTTCCCAGATGTTTTACAGTGAGCCAAGACAAAGATTCTCACAGCCATACACATCCTTGTTCTAAGCAATTCTCAAATCAAGTTGATGAGTACTTTTATTTTCACATTTGTTTAATATTCACGGGCTTAGTAACTTCGAACATCTTAAAGTACAGACACTTCTTATTGTCAACCAGATAATAAAATGAAACAGAAGTCTACAAACCCATAAGTTATTCATAGTTCATTTTAGGTATTGTTGCTTTATAATGCTTTTCAGTTCTGTGAGGCTAATTTCATCATCACCTTTTCTCAGTCTTACTTAGAAAACTGACAGACATTTTGTACAGGAATGTTACCATCATTTTGTAAGAGCAGATACATTCAAGTGATGAAAAAAAAATCCCATGGTGCAAATACGGTGGAATAAAAATTCCACAGTGCAACATTCTTGGCCTTTTTCTCACCAATACAGTTTCAACTCTCTTAAAACGTCATAATAAACCTCTGTAATTGTCCTGTGTCCTTTGAGAAAAATCTGTCAAGATTGCTGTTGTGGTTAGGTGCTGTTGAAGTGGCTCCTAATGACCCAGTGTACAACAGAAACACTGCCTGCTTCCGTGCCATACCCACATGCTTATGTTTGAGCCCATTATCGCAGCCACTGTGTCAGTCCATCTCATTGAGGGCTTCCTGTTTTCCCTTGCCCCACCACCGTACCAAGCATGATGTCCTGCAGAGCTGCCCTCTCGAGACCATGTGCAAAGTTCATGAGATGAAGTCTCCATTTTTGCCTATCAGGAGCATTCTGACTACACTTCTTCCAACACAGATTTGTTGGTTCTTTTGGCAATCCATTGTATTTTTCAATATTGTTGGCTACCACCATAATTCAAATGCATCAACTCTAATATGGTCTGCCTTATTCAACGTCCAACTTTCACAAGCATACCTTATTCCTCAAAGTAGTACCGTTGCTTTTTAACACTTTAAAGAGGTCATATGCAATATATTTACCCCAAGCAAGGTGTCTTTTGATATCTTGACTGCTGTTTCCATGAGCATTGATTGTGGATCCAAGCAAGATAAAATCCTTGACAACTGCAAACTGTTCTCTGTTTATCATGGTATTACCTATTGTTCCAGTTTTGAGGATTTTGATTTTCTTTACACTGAGTTGTAATCCAAGGAGAAGGCGGCAATCCTCAATCTTCATCAAGTGCTTCAAATCTTCCTCACTTTCAGCAGGCAAGGTTGTATCATCTGGATATTACAGATTGTTAATCCCAATACAGCATTTTTCCTCCATTCCCGATACAGCACATTTTCCATATACTCTGGCTGCTCCGATTGTTTCTTTTCATATAGATAGAATATGATGAGAGGATACAGCCCTCACATACACATTTCCTAATTTAAAATTGCAGCACCCCCTTGTTCTGTGTATATAACTGCCTCTTGATCCATGTACAGTCCTTTGAGCACACGGAACTGTTCTGGAATTCCCCTCTTCTCAAGGCTATACATACTTTGTTATGCTTCACACAGTCAGATGCCTCTTTGTAGTCAGTAAAACACAAGTAAACATCTTCCTGTTATCCTCCACTGTCAGCCAAGATCCATTTGATCTATCAGCAGTGACATTCCTTGTTCCATGTCCTCTTCTGAAACTGGCTTGAACCTCTGGTAGCTCCATGTCCTCCATTTGCTTTAGCTACTCTATTATTAAAAGAGCAAGTTTCAGAGTCTTTTCTGACATCCACTTTGATCTTTTCTTTCTTTCTTGTCTTGTTAATGACCTTTTGCTTTCTTCGTGTCTGATGTTCTTGATGTCTTCCCTTAATGACAGCTCATCTTCTGTCATTAGTGTTCACTGATGGGTGGCTGGTGGTTTTGAACAGCCGACCTTGCAGCTAGCAGTCCAATGCCTAACCACTATGCCACCAGGGATTCTGATGCTAAATTTCACTCCAGATTCATTCAGCTACCCAGTTCTAAAGGAGCACTATGAATTGTCATTAACTGAGCTCAGTGAGTTTGGTTTTGGTTTTACCCCATATCACGAAAGAGTAGGTAGTAAAAAACGTGTTGGATGAATCTGGAGTGAAATTTAGCATCAGGATTTTAAGTTTTCTGAAGCATAGAAAACATAGGTTTGTTTGTTTGTTTGTTTTTCTCCTTAAGAGTTCTTATTTTAAAATAATGTTGCTATTGGATTTACCTGTTTTTCCTTCACAGTGTAATCTTTATATATTTTACTTGAATGTAAACTCTGCTTTCGACAGAGCTGTGTGCTCTGTGGCAGCCTGCGGCTGAAGTCCGTGTTGATTCAGTTGTCAGGCTAGCTTCCTTTAGGACCACTCTGGGGACTTCCGAGAGCCTCGCGGAGGCCCTAGGGAAAACAAACAGCAATTAATTGAAGTATTCCTTTGTTTGTTCTTTCTATTAAATGAGAATGAGTCAGCAAATTAGGGGAGCAGAAAGATAGAACCATCAGAAGTTTGTTTGTTTTTTCTTTTCTCTGGAGCATAGATTTCTAAACT
This sequence comes from Echinops telfairi, assembly GCF_000313985.2. NCBI lineage: Eukaryota > Metazoa > Chordata > Mammalia > Afrosoricida > Tenrecidae > Echinops > Echinops telfairi. The sequence continues at coordinate 17,694,936 of NW_022103904.1, forward strand.
TATTGAGCCTACCACTTTCTTTTCTGGGGGTGGGGTGGGGTGGGGTGGAACTGCTCATTGCCCACCTGGTAACTAACACATTTTGTACTATGGCCCATAATCTAGGATAAAATATAGGTGCCTGCTTTTTCAGCCCCTCTGGATTGCCCCACTATTCCCCTGGGGGTGTTATGGCCCATTTTGGGAAACACTGCCCTGGAGTGTTATCAAAGTACAGGAGAAATTAAGTACAGAGCTGGTATTTATCTGGATATCCAAAATTATATATCTATAGATCATGGACAGTTAGAAGTAAGGAAAATCAGTGGAATACGACTCACTAAGAATACCTACTTACCTCTTTTATTGAGCTTCTCAGGCCTTTCCTTCTACTATTAGGGATTGCTGATGGGGGCAGGCTGCATATGGGACTAGGCTAGAAGCAGTAAAACCACTCTGAAGCTACGTAATGTATTAAGATGATCATTTCTTAACTGCTAATGTATATCTGAACCCCCGAGGCTTGAGTGCCAATGCAGACTCTGATTCAGTAGAACCGTGAGCGTGTTTCTAACCAGCTTCCAGAGATGTGAGTCTGCCTGACTCTGCACTAACTGGAGTAGCCATGCTTGGAGATCTGTGAGTATCTCTTTCAAAACCCACGTCTCAGGATCAGCTAAACAATTTAGCCAAGAAGAGTTGGGCTTGTGGGTGAGAGACATCCTGATGTAGTCGACACAGGAGTGTGTGACGAGTCACAAAAACGTGGTTCACCTCCTGGCTTCACTGTGTAACTCTGTGCCCTGTTACTACAAACCTAATACTTAACAACCAGAAACGGGGATAATAATGTGACTATGTTTTTATAAATTCAGAAATGATGCATATGTGAGATGCCCAGTACCTTATATCAATAAATGATAGATAACTATTAAATAATATAAAACAGTAAGAATTTGTGAGAGCAGTGTGGACAGGAGGCCTATATCTGGCCTGCTCTGGCTTCCCTATTGCAGTGAGCTGGGGTCAGATATTCCTTCAACCTCCTTTACCTACTCTGACACCAGTTGTTCTTTCCACACCACTCTGCGTCTCTGCTGGGTTCAACAATTCCCTACAGTGGCCACCCAGAACTCACAGGTTAGCACAGTCAGGAAACAGTAAGGACCCAGTCCTTGGTCCACAGCAACATCTCTCCTTAGCCAATAGCCAAGTCTCTTTCTAGTCCTCAGCCACGTGGTCCCTTGGCCCCTGCCTCCATGAACCAGGAAGCCTGCCTGCGTGCCTCATAGTCCCTTTGTCTTGGCACAGCTCCTTTGTTTTACTTCACAGTTTCCTGCCTCAGCCTCTGGTGTTGGCCTGGCTTTGCTCTGTACCTTAGTCACTGTGGTACCTCTGGTCTCGGCCTCTCACACATAAGACAAAGATCTCGATTGTGTTCTTTTGATGGTCTGTGTCTGAGATGGGTCTTAGACACAAGGGAGTGGCTTTGATGAAGGTGTGGTTTTCTGAGGAAACAAAGGCTGTGATTGGGTTCATACCTTCTACTAAGGTTAGGAGAGAATCCCATCTTAATCCTGTCAGTGACAGCAGAGAACTCCCTCCAAATGAAATTGTAGCCACAGGTCTAGAGTCCAGAATTACACTACATCACATAAGGAATTAGAGCTAGAAGGGCCATATTAATTCACTGCATCTCAGATCTTATCGAGATAGTTCAGAAGCCGTTTGATAAAGTATATCATCCACTAGATAACAGAATCAAAATGAACACAAATGACTTATGTTCAGAAAATGATAATGTTTGAAAATTCTTTGTTTTTCTTGTTATAATTTACTTTGTGAGAATATACGTAGAACATGCCTTCATTTAGCAGTTTCTTTATGTCCTCCTTTTCTGGGTTGCCCCTCGCATCAGCCCTGAATGTAACACCTGCTTTGTGTGAGTTGCTGGTATCAACATTGTGATCCCATGCAGCTAGACCTTCAGAGAGCTTGAAGCAGGCAGTCTTTACTAGTGAAGTTAAACTGCTCCTTCAGTCAGTCTTGATGGGACACCAATAGGTGCCGGACTCAATGTTCACTCATGAGATGGAATCGAATTCGTTATTCAGATTTTAGGAATTCCAATCAAATAGAATAAACTACATGTTTAAGTCTGAATTGTGTCGAGGACCAATGTAAGTTGTTTCCTTGAGTAAATCAATGAAATAACCATTGTTCTCCAAAAATATGGGATCTTGCACTGTAGCTGTTTGAGACAAATGGGAATATACAACGTGTTGGCTATACAGAGTATTCATAAGTAATGTCTTATACAGTTTATTTCAATTATGTATTTCTAGTTTATAGCAAACTATGTGTTTCTTATTTTTTACCAGTTCAGCTTTTTACAGGTGTATAAATTATTGACAGCAATTACAGTGATCGGCTGTGTGTCCCTACCCTTAATCAATGCAGTGCTTCATCCCTGTCTACCAGCCTTCTTCTCCGTCATGCCTCTGATCACTAAGAAACTGTGGTCTCTGTCTACTTGCCTTTTTAAAAATCTGTTTACAAAAATGAAGTCATAGAATATTGTACTGACTATTAGTGACATTTCTGGTAGAGACTTTCAATGAACTGAGGTTTTAAATTTCTATGAGGTCACGTGTATTTATTTTGTTGATATTTATACTTTTGTCAGTGTGTTAGACGATCCAGTGTTAAAAACTAGGATGGACAGTGTTGCTCCTAAATTTTCTTCTAAAACATTTTGTGATTCTACTTCGCAAATGTAAGTCATTAGTGCATTTTGAATTTTCTCTTGGTGTGAGGTATAAATCTAAGCAATATTTCTTTTAAGACGCTCTTCAAATGGAAGGTCAAACATTAGTTGACTATAGATGCAGATAATTTTAATTAGTGAAAAAAGATTAAAAATGCATATGGTTCATTTAAAGGTAAATTTGCTAAATGTTACAAGTATGTTAGCCAAGTCTGTCTTTCTATTAAATGTCAAACGCATCAGAAATAATAGCTCGCACAATTGTGTCAAGAAAGCCTTTTTCATTCTGTTTCTAAAGCAGGACATATATTCATAGTTCACCAATTTTTAGCATCAAGAACAAGGAATACTATTTGTATTCGCTAATTATGGTCAGATTGAATTGAAGCAAAGCTGTACAGAAGTCGGCAGGCTTTCCTTTAGTCCCAGGCCCCTTTACTCTTTCTCTGCTCTTCTGGGATGGTGCTCTTGTGTGCATCAATCCCATTTCATACTGCCCCTATGTGACTGAGAGAACAGCCCCAAGGATTGACTGGGCTCTCGTCTTCATGGGGCAGAGCACCCGATCTGTGTCCCACAGAGCTGCTAGTAGGTTTGAACCTCTCACCTTTGAGTTAGCAATGGCACAGTTAACCACTGTGTAACCAGGACACAGCTTTTTTTTTTTTTTTTTT
>NW_022103904.1:17700075-17704768 GCF_000313985.2 Echinops telfairi
AAAAAAAAAAAATCCGCACAGATAGTCTGCAAAAGAAAAAGAAAAGAAAATGAAAAGGGGAAGAAAATAAACAAAAGAAGGCCTGTTACTCGATCAAGGTCTGTGTGTTGACCTTTTGGCGCGTTTTCTAGACGAGGCTAATGGGGTGCCACGTAGGACACAGCTTTTAAAGTGTCGCATTATTAGTTGCCATAGCAACTCTTAAGTACAACAGCATGAAACACTGCCAGTCCTGTGCCATCCTCACAATCCTTGTTTGTGCCCATTGTCAATTCGTCTCTTTGAGCTGTCTCTCTTTGCTTACCCTCTAATTTACTGAGCACAATAATGTCCTTTTCCAGGGACTGCCTCCCCTGACAACATGTCCGAAGTATATGAGGTAAAGCCTCACCAGCCTGTCTTCTAAGAGCACTCTGGCTAGACTTCCTCCAAGACAGATTTGTTGGTTCTTCTACCAGTCCATAGTACTTTGAGTATTCTTCACCAATGTCATATTTCAAATACATCTACAAAACAAGAAAACTGTGCTCATCTTTCTAGTTGCTAGGTGGCGATCTTGCATCACTGGTTGGGCCAAATGCCGGCTCGCTGACTACAAACATTAGGGTAGATTAGCACAATCTTAAACCATGTTTTGGCATGTGTATCATTCTGTGCATGTCATATCTAGGTTCTATCCAGGAAAGTGAGCTAATTTGTTGGGGGAAGAAAAGGAAACTAGGAAAGAAAGGTCTCCTCTGTGACAGAGGCGGTCACAACTCCAGCAATGTGAGCGAAGGGGAGCCCTGGTGGCCGGAGCGCTGAGGAGCAGGCAGAGGCGGAGAGAACACGAGAGCTGGTGTTGGAAAGTTGTGCTTAGCCACGTTCTTCCATGTTCTGCACCAGGGACACTGCAGGATATTGACGGTCTGCCTGCTGGAAGCATCCGCATATTTAGAGAGCATATTCTTCACTTTGCCTCCTGTATGCTCCATTGTATCCATACAAAATATTTTCAGCAAAGGTAATACACATCTTTGCTGCAAATATATTGTATGAATATAATAAAGCAGATAAGAGACAACGTTATGGAAACTTTATAATTTTATATATAACTAAAGTCTTAAGGTTGCATAGGAAATTTACACTTGATCTAGAAAAGTGTCTCAGATGTTGAAAAAATGTAGCTTCCCCTGTAGTCATCTCTCCAGTATGCTCTGAGATGTCCCTCCTCACCCTCCCTATGTAGTAGCAGTAGTATCTAAGCTCTCACTCTCTTTTCATTGCTCTTGTCCCATCCTGGTCACTGTAGGTCCTTATTTTTGGTGCAGTGCTGCCCTTGAGGGGAGTCCCAGGTCTCCTTGAAACCACCCCCTGCCCAAAGGTTATCTGCAAAGGCTTCTCTTGGCTCTGCCTGCTGGCTTGTCTATACACTGCATTCACCACTCAAGCGGAACTTCTCTGTTTGGTGATTTGGGGCAAGTTCTGAGTTTTAGGTACTTTGTTTTTTCCTATTGCTGGACCACGAGGGCCTTGATGCTATTGGAGCTTTGTTTTTCCCTGCTTAGATTTTGGCATTTATGAGGTACCTTGTCACCTAGTTGTGTGGAAGCTGATGTCTAGGAGTTATTTCTTTTGCTTTCCTTTTCCCTTATAAGAGTGTAAATCATCAATTTTCAGATAATTGAAGCAAACCTAAATGGAGAATTGAACTTGAAAATAGAAACTGAATTGGTGTGTGTTACAACTCATTTTAAAGATCTTGGAAGCCCTCCCTTAGGTAAGTTTTGCAGTGAGATATATTTTGCTTTTCCTAAATTAAATATTTCGCAGAACAAAATCCTGTTGATCTCTATAAATGTAAAATGGTGGACATTTAGTTGACTAGTTTTCTGTTTGGGGGAGAAGAGTTGAAATGCTGTTGAATTGCCTGTCATTGGCACGGTGGAAAAGTTGGGGGGATGAAGGAGCCATGAAGTGGCTGAATGACCAACACACAATTCCTTTCCTCGTGTATAGATGAGGAAGCAAGCAGATAAAGCCGGTTTCTGCCACTAATAGTTGCAAATTCTCCCAACAATGGAGTCAGACAGATAAACCAAAATTTCTGATGTTTCTTACATTAGACTCTTTCATACTTATAAAATTAAGTTAGAAGACAAACTTTCCTCAGTCAGGTGTAACTTTTCATTTCATACAAAGTAATGAGGGACTTCAGAATCAGTTCAGTAAGCAGGTAAAGGAGGAGACTAGAATAATTGGGTAAATAGTAAATCCCAGGCACTTGGGCTTATGTCCAACAGAGGAGAGAGCAGTTTAAAGTGAGCTCAGTCAGGGAATGGAGGGCAAAGTACCAGTGTGGAAGTCATCTCATACACGTTGGCTCCGAAACATATGATAGGCCCTTTTACAATTAATATATGAATTAATATACTCATAGTGCTTCAAGTTTGCTTGAAAATATACACACATTAATAATGCAGCAAGGGATTTTTCATACTAAAGAGAGTACTGTTCTAGAAAAGCAAAATTCATATTATTAAGGTTTCTACAATATTTGTTTAAGTTGTTTGAGCATTGCTCATTTTATTTTAATAAATAGTTAGAAGTTGGATGTATTATATTTACCCGGAACTTGAAAGGATGCTTGCTTGCTTTGTATTCCATTTTCAGATGAGAGACATTGCAATATATATAATCAGCTCTTATATATGAGTATTGGGTACTAATAAGGACATTTTTCTTTTGACCTGAAGGGGGAGCTGGGGGCATGTTCTAAGTCACTTTAAGTGAGGATCCCTTTAAAATTAGCTCAGAATCCTAACAGGGTTAGGAGGGACAGCTGCTGGCAGCCTGAATGACTACATGCGGTGTGTTACACAGGATGCTAACATCTGAAAGTGGAAATTGTTTATTTTAGTAAAGAGCCATTGCTCCCTACAACATTTGATGATGGTGTGTTTAAAAATGTGTCATTTTAGCTTCTGAAAGTCCTTCTCAAAGTCGAAACCTGGAAGAAATGGCTGAAGTACGCATAGATATTAGGAAGTTCCTACAGTTCCTTGCTGGACAGCAAGTAAATCCTACAAAGGCCTTGTGCAGTGAGTCTTCACCTTTGTTTTGATTTTCATATTCCAAATGTTGTAATCAATTATAATCTAATGGATTGTATTCAGTCTAGGATGCGAAAAAAACAATCTCAGCTATAGAAACCGTTTTCTAGGACAATCCAGTTGGCTTTTTTGAGAAGAATTAGATGATGAAAATACCTGGCTGCACATCTCTTGGCACTGTTTGCTCCTGACGACCTGTGGCCACATGTGGTCGAGCTCTAGACTGAGTAGATGGGCTGAGCTGTCACGAATTGGGTCAATGGGTGGATAGAAGCTGTCAGAAAACATATACTGATAATCTCATTTTGCCACATTAATGTACTTTTACTCCGAGTAGCTGATAAGATTTTGCTTGGATTTAGGCTTCTCATTATAATGTGATGTCTTATTTTCTTACCCTGTCCTGGCCTCATTATCCTGATCTTGGTGTCTGCTCTTGCTCCTGAGTACTGATTTCCTGTGGCAAACACATGTCTCGTTTATCCCATCTTCCACAGATCACAGGCCACTGTGGTACTCTTCATTCACTTGCCACAAATGAGAAAAGGGTTACTTGCCAAGAACTTTTCAAAGCTCCTTTTGTTACCAAAGTCACAGCAACTTGAAAGTAACTGTGGCTTAAATTTGAGGTCAGTGACGTCTACTCTGAGCACAAGCCACCGGTGGTCAGAGTTGAGAAGAATAACCTGGGGAGTGTGCCCGGTATTCGTAAGACTTCAGTGCATTGTGGTGAAAGGGGAGCAAGTAATCTAGGGGGTTCTGTCAGCATCCATTTTGAGGAACCAACTCCAAGAAGAACAGAATAGACCAGAAAGAGGAAACCAGAGGGAGGGAGTGTTAGCTGACTTAGGGAAGGGGCTATCTAGAGGAGATAATGCCTGCAGAGCAAAGGACCACTGCAAAGCTAGAACATTCTGGAATCTTGGCGGAGAGGTACCTTATGGGTCTGTCGCCTTTCTCAACACCCCTCTGAACACCTTTCCCTGTCTGAATTTCTAACAAGCTCCATTGAGAAATTAAGACTAAAATAATCCTGCTCTCTCTGTGATATGGAAAGCAAGGGAGTGGGAAGGGTGTTGGGGTGGCAGTAGGAGGACAGCGGCACCTGCCTTGTAGTGTAACTGCCCTTGAAATGCTACTTTGTGAATCTTTAGAATAGCTCTGAAGGTTAATGAAGAAGACAGAAGAGAGTTGTTTTTATCAGCACAGGTAGTTCGCTGAGTCATTTGTACCTGAATGACATTTTAAAGGGCCAGAAATTAAAGGGAAATAACCCACATTGAACTTGTTAATACTTTTTATCTCTCCCAAACTTCATCTCCTGTCTTGGTGAAGAGCATCTTCCTAGTGTCTACTCAATAGTTCCTTCCTCCTGATACTATCTAATGCCCTTCAGGCTCCACCCCACTGGATCAAGCAGCCCTTTCCTGTGCTGAGCAGCACCGAGAACAAGCTATCTCCTAAAGGAGGCTTCTTTTTACAGGTCGTTGTGTGGACCCCCATCCCTGCTTTCACTCCCTCACCTTGGAGTCAGCTGTGATTACGTGTCTGCTTCTCATTCATCTGTTTCTTGTCAGTGACCGGCTCTGGCTCTGGTGATC
>NW_022103904.1:17705299-17713586 GCF_000313985.2 Echinops telfairi
GATCGGTTGAGTAGATGTGTAGCAAGCTGCCCACCCTGGCTACAAATGTCTTCTGCTCGGTGACTCCTGTTATTCCCCATTTTCAGAAAGAGAGTGGTCTGTGAGGGGGTACCCCCCAAAAACAGAAATTTTTTTTCAAAGCTAATTATTTGCATTTTTTTTTTACAAAACATTCTTATCACCTTCAAAGTACTCTCTTCAAAGTGTAATATCAAGTATTAAAAACAAAGTTTAAAAGCAAGTATTACACTTGGTACATTTGTCAAATCTGTGATTCCATTCTTGGAAACATTTTTCAAACTCATCTGTTTGGATGACTGACTGCACAGCACCTCCCTCGTTTTTTTCTTCGCCTCTGCTGTGTCAGAAATTTGCTGTCCTTTCATGTCCCTCTCCATTTGCAGAAACAAAAAGAATTCACACAGAGCGAGGTCAGGTGAGTAAGATGTGTGGGGCAAAAGAGACATGCTTTTTTTTTTTGCCAAAAACTGGCACACTGAGATGGCTGCATGAGCAGGTGCACTGTCGTGGTGGCAAAACCAGTCCCCAGTCTGCCACAAATTAGGACTTTTTTGGCACACTTAAAGCTGTCTTTTCAGAACCTCTAAATTCAAAGCTTGATTAACACTCTGACCTAGTGGAATGACCTCCAAATGTACTATCCCCCTCACATCAAAAAACCAAAAAGAAATGAGCATCATTTTAATCTTTGCTTTCACTTAACCAGCTTTTTTGGGCAAGGTGAGTGATGATGGTGTTTTCCACTGGTTTGATTCATGTTTGCCTTTGGGGTTGCAAGAATAGCACCATGTCTTGTCAACAGTAATGACCTTGGGGGGGAAAGTCTGGATGGTTTAGGAACTGTTCTTTCAAAGCACGGCATGTTTCCAGTTACGCTCTTTTTGCTGCTCAGTCGGAACGGGAGTTACAAATTTCTTAGCAACCCTTTTCTTGCCCAAATCTTCCGTTAAAATGTGCTGATCTGAACCTCCAGGATAGTCCAGATGACTTCCCCATATTTTCAATGGTCCGTTGTCGGTTTGTGAGTACAAGCGCACGGATTTTGTAAACATTTTCGTCTGGTCGGGAGGTTGACAGACGCCCAGAAAGAGGTTTGTCATCAATCTACATGCCAACTTTTTGAAATGAGAAAACCAATCATACACTTGAATTTCCCCCGTAGTGCTGTCCTTTTAAGCTGGGTTCAACATCACAGCAGTTTCTGTGGCATTTTCCCCTGAGCAGGAGACAACATTTCACAGCTCTTCAATCGGCAGTCACAAAAAATGAGGTTCAAGTGAAACTGCTTTATGAAAAAATTCACTGTGACCACAGAGAATCTTCCCAGGTGACGCCACTGGGTGCACTAACTCAGAGTGAGTTACAGATGCTCACGTAGAGGAAAAGATGCGTACTATCCAAGCTCTGCCAGCAGAGCTTTTTTTACAGTTTTTTTTTTTTTTGGGGTGGGGGGTGTACCTCCTTTTATGATCACTGTCCCCTGCATTGGTGTAGTTGCTTGGCATGGTTGTTTCCCTCTTGGTGTGGACCCTGATGGCCCATACTCTACCTTACCAAACACAATAATGCCTGACCATGGTTTTTCATAGCAGTTTGCAGATGAACGAAATAGTAGATGGCTAGTCAATTAGAATGCTGGCTTTTCCTTACAATATGTAGCTCAGCCTGGAATAGGTGTTAGGTGAAATCTTAGGCATTCTAATTTTTTTTTTCACTACACCATTGTTTCGCAGAGCCCTGGTGGTATGTGGTTATGTGCTCGGCTATGATCCACAAGGTCAGCAGTTCAAAGCCACCAGCCTCTGCAGGGGAGAAAGATGAGGCTTTCTCTTCTTGTAAACAGTTACAGTCTAGGAAACTCAAGGGGGAAATTCTACCAGGGTAATTCCCTTGTCCTATAGGGTTGCTATAAGTTGGTATCGACTCCGTAGCAGTGAGTGAGTGAATGCAATTGTTACTCATATGTGGAAAGCTGCTTTTTCATGGAAGTACCTTGATTTCAATAATGTGTTTCCTAGGAAATTGATGTTGGGGTTATCTACCAAAGGGCATTAGCAATTTTACTCTCCTCTCTCATGGCCTGCAGTGGGTAAACTGCTTGAACTAAGTCAATGTGAAGTACCTGCTATATAAGATAATGCTGGAGGCTACAGAGACTATGGATTCGGCCATAACTAGTTTGCCTTTGATGGCCCAGGTGCTCTAAAAGATGGAATACCTTTAACAGAGGAAGTACCGCATGAAAAGTTGTTTTAATATGCTTGCATAAAAAGTGTGTGTGCTTCCATGGCCCTTTAACATAACTTTTTGTCTTTTCCTTTCCAGATATTGTGAATAACCGGGTTGTTCATTTTGATTTGCTTCATGAAGATGTGTCCCTTCAGTATTTCATTCCAGCATTGTCTTAACACCAACCTTGGGCCCCAAAGACCCTTGTTGTGATGAGAAGAGGATATAGGTTCATGGGTTCTAAGTCATTTGTCACCATTCTCAGAGTAATATGTTGTACATGTTCTAACTAAAGAGGGAATTAATGAAACATAGCTGGATACGCACATCATTTCATAAAACTTCTTTATTTTCACATCTGTTTTGTTTTGCTTTTATGGTAGAAGAAAAGTTGGAACTTATTTACCCAGACCTTAAATACTCATTTTTAATGGTGAAGTGAAAATTTCATGTTATTTTAGACCTGGTACAGTATCAGAATTTGTAAGAGTATGCAGAAATTGGAAATCAACACAAAGAAAGAAAATTATTTTTTAATCTTTTATGGCTTTGGAGTCCTAGAGGTGCAATGAGCTCAATGTTGGACTGCTATTGGCAGTTCAAAACCATCAGCCACCCCATGGGTGGAAGAGGAGCTTGTCTGCTGCCATGAAGATCCACAGTCTCAGAAACCCTATGGAGCAGTTCTGTCTGTTCTGGACGGTCACTTTGAGTTGGAATTGACTTGATGGCAGTAGGGTTCTGGCTTTTTCAGATTTAGTAAAACTAATAACGCAAATGTCACTTCTTTTGTTTAACAGTGTTAGTTTAAATGGGCTGTGATATTTTGTCATTAAATTTAAAATTTGGAGGCTATAATTTTATTTATTTAAAATTTCTTTTGACTTAGGAAAAATTCCAACTATAGATGTAAAACTTAAAATTCATGATGCAAAATGAAACAGTATCTGAAAATATTTTATAAAATTTCACATTTGCTATTAAAACAGGGACTTACCAATCTAGAAAATCAGTTCTGAATTTTTAAAAGATGATTTTGAATGTGTAAAGAAAACATATTGCTTGTAGTGAATAGCCTTCCTCGTTTGCATTACACAAAATGCCCTCTGGTTTTGCCATAATCTTCACCTTTGTGCTTCTGCATTCTGTTATTGGCAGACCAAATGTCAAGGTGCAGCCTGAGAAAGGCATTTCTTTCTGGGCCATCCAGGAGATGACAATGGAGGCATCTTTTTTTTTTTTTTTAATTCAATTTATTGGGGCTCATACAATTCATCACAATCCATAGATCAATTGTGTAAAGCACATCTATACATTTGTTGCCCTCGTTATTCCCAAAATTCGCTTTCCTCTTGGGTTCCCAGAATCAGCTCATTTTCCTTTTTTCCCCTTCTCCTCCCTCTCCCCTCCCCCCTCCCCAATGCACCCTTGATAATTTATAAATTATTATTATATCTTATTTTACACTGCCCGGCGCCTCCCTTCACCCACCCCTCTGCTGCCCGTCCCCCAGAGAGGAGGTTATATGTAGCTCCCTGTGATCAGTTTCCCCTTTCTACACCCCTCTTCCCTCCTGGTATCACCACTGTCACCCCTGGTCCTGAGGGGTTCATCTCTCCTAGATTCCCTGCGTTTCCAATTCCCATCTGTACCACTGTGCATCATCTGGTCTAACCAGGTCTGCAAGACAGAATTGGGGTCATGGTGGTTGGGGGAAGCGTTTAAGAACTAGAGGAAGGTTGTGGGTTTCATTATTGCTGTACTGAACCCTAAGTGACTCATCTCCCCACTACCCCTCTGCAAGGTATGTCCAGTTGTCTAGAGATGGGCATTGGGTCCCCATCAATCATGCGCCACCCTCATTGACGAGGACATGAATCGCCCCTCTCCTCCCCCGCCTTTGGTATTTGAAGCCTGGTCCCTTCGGCCCTTCATGATCACACGTGTTGGTGTACTGCTTCCATGTGGGCTTTGTTGCTTCTGGGCTAGATGGTAATGGAGGCATCTTAAAGAGCGGGCTGTGGCTTCATTTTGCAGGATAGGCTATTAATATGCCCAGGGTCATACAGATAGTGTCGGGGATGGGATTTGAACCCAGGACTTATGAGCCATGACCCTTATCTTCACACTTCCTTGCTGAATGATTGTGTTTTGTGAAGAATTGCTTCTGTTTCGGCCTTTCAAGCTATGGTTTTATAATTTCCACTATATGATTTGCTCTGATTCTGCAATTAAGGTGGATGGAACCCTTGTGCAGATTGAACTGTCTGCTCAAGCAAATGAGGTTTAAGAAACCATTATAAAGGGGGGTGGGTTTGTTACTACAAATAAAGTATATAGAACCCAAGTTTGGAATTCATCAGTTTTGCCATCCCACCAGGTTTAAAAAGTACCCATTCCAGAGACTGAAGGAAGATATCACTACCATTAAGAGAAAGAAAAAAATCCTTTGGAACCAGGGTGCCTGGGCTGAGAACCTCCTGGACTCCGGAGACATGTGTGACGCTGGCTGTCTCGAACACTGGAGGCAGCAGCAGCACAAACAGAAGAGGCATGGGACTGGCAGAAGACTAGTTGCTGCAGAACAAGAACAAGCTCCTAGATAGTGAAGTTCTGGGTTTTTTCCCAGATAATACTTGCTATTGGCAATATGGCTCAAGATTATTTCCTGTGTGTGGAATGTGGCTAATTTAAAGAGTTTTAAATCAGGAATCCTGAAACTGAGGTATCTTTCTGATTCTTGTACCAGGTTTGCTATTTAGTGTTTATCAAGTCCTCTAACACTTTGCATCTCAGATGCCTATAAAATCAGGATAATTGTACCTCCCATAATAATGGAAAGAGAAAACCATAGACTTATGGAAATACGCCATGATGTTTTATTGAGCAGTACTAAGGACACATTCTGCCGGGAGTCAGTTCTAACGCATAGGAACTCGAGAGGAAAGAGTAGAACTGTCCTTGTGAGTCTCCCAGACCGAAAATCCAATGGGAGTAGAAAGCTTCATCTTCAGACAGCTAACCTTGTGTTTAGCAGCCCAGCATGTAACCACCAATTATTTATTAGAGCAACAAATATAATTTTATAAGCTATTTTAAGACTAGCATTTAAGGTGTTTAAATCTCTTTGAAATGGCTTCCTGAACTTTCAAGAGAAGCATGCTGTCTATGATTACGTGAGAACTTACTGACCGCATCCAGTGTGTGGACTGCTGTCCGCAGTGCTGGAGCGGGTGGAGTCTTGCTCAGTGCTCCGCACTGCTTTGATAACCAGTTCCTGTGCTGAACCAAAGATAGTTAAGAATTTCTGATCCAGCAAGTAGGGGATTAATATCGGGGTGGTGTCATAATCCTCCTTCCTTCCTTGTTAAAACTAGGAATAGACGACATACTTCCCCCAGGCTGGATTTATAGTGTGACACCTTGTCTGCTCTGAAGGGCCGTGTTCACACTGGTATCCTTGAGGGCTTGGGCCTGGAATTCTGATATCTGCTGCCAGGTCAGGAAGATATTTCATGACATTGATGAATGTCTTGTATTAACAAATTCTATATGTCTGTATGGGTTCTAATAGGTGTAGTCTAAAAAGGAAGCTTGAAAGTCTTTTATTTTAGAGTGACAGTTGTAAAATTATTAAGATCACTTATTATAACTGGTATTACCTGAATTAGGGAAGGAAATGAACCCATTTACACACTGCTGGTAGGACTGTAAATCATAATAACTCTGGAGTCCAATTTGGTCTTATATATGGGAAGCCTTATGAAAAAATATATGTACCCTTCGACTCTTTGCTTTTACCTATAGGAATGTGTACTAATAAAGAAGTTGTAGCACTATTGTACTGCCAAAGTGGAGCTATCCTTAAAATGAATATATAGAAGATGGCTAAATAATCTATAGTTGATACATATTTTATACTGTAAAATGTAAATGTAATAGAAATAAGTACCGGTATGGCACAATGTTTATGACTTATAAATAAGTGAAAAAAACTATGTGCATTATAATTCCAGTTTTAGAGAAAACATATGTCTGAGTAAAAGATTCTGAAGGTGTGTATATATATAACACATTTTTTTCTCTGTGGTTTTTATTTCAATTTATATATTTCCTAAAAACTTTATTACACAAATAAATTATTTTTTCTGAAGATTGGATTGCAATAATTCTTTGAATCCAGTACATGTTCAACGGCAATTCGTTTCCTCAATCTTAGGGGACACAAATACATCCATGTTGTGGGCTATTAGTGCTCACAGCATGTCTTTGTTCTAGTAAGTAGAAAACTAAACTTTTGACATGTTGAAATTATAGTACCCTTAAATAATGGGGTCTGGATCAGTAAGAAAGCATCTTATTGCACAATAATTTCTTACCATGAACCAATATGAACACGGCTAAATATGTAATAAAAATTTTTGTGGGTCAAGATTTTACTTGAGGTTTCAAAAAATGTAGTAAAGGAAGAATTACTGATAGTTAGGTTCTAGACTGAGGAATGGACACCTGCTGGTATAGTGGCTTATACATTAGGCTGCTAACCACAAGGTCGGCAGTTTAAAACCTTCAGTCACTCACGAGAATAATGAGACCTGCTCCTGCCAAGAACGAGTCAGAAACCCACAGGGCAGTTCGACCCTGCCCTCTAGTGTTGCTGTGAGTTGGAATCTACTTAGTGGCAGAGGTTTTTTGAAAAAAAAAAATTAACAGTTTTATTGATATAATTCACATATGAGTCAATGGTTTTAACATCTTTTAAAGAGTTGTAATAGTTGTGCGTTCATCACAACTAGTTTAGAACATTTTCTTTATTCTTGTACTCAGTTGCTCCCCACCATAACCCTAAGAAGCTATCCAATCACTGTCTCTATAGATTCACGTATGAATTTCATGTAAAAAAACAACAAAAAAGTCTCAACAATCAAAAAGAAAGCAGAAAACAAAAATTAGAACATTTTAAATGGGTCAAAAGGGAGAACAAATGTTAGGGTCTTACATTTTAATGTAACTACACATCCATTAATCTACTTTCTAATGCACTGTGATAGGAAGGGGAGTTCACATCCCATCAGTGGTCAAAGGGGATTCATAAGAAGCTCCACATGGGACCCTGCAAATGGATTTTAGGCTGTCACAATCATCCCTAGGGCTGGGTTTTTGAGACAGGAATTTAAAGTGGAGCAAGAAAGTCAAGGTCTCACCAGTTGCCTAACAGGAAGATGAACTCAAGGGGATGATGGGGCCTCAGAAGCTGCCTGGATGACATCCAGATCCTCTCTGTGCAGCACTCCCCTGCCTACGTCAGAGAGAGAGGGGCCTCAGGTATGGGGATGAATCCTGGTTCTTCCTAACATTGTAATGTTGGGTGAGTCACTTCATCTCAGTGTTTTTTATAGAGTGACTAAAAATGTTCACTCCCAATGGTGGTGAGAATGAAATGAAATAAAGCACTAGTAGGAGCCCTGGTGGTATAGTGGTTACGTGTTGGGCTGCAATTCTCATGATTAGTAGTTCGAAACCACCACCAGCTCCATGGGAGAAAGATATTACGCTTTCTACTGTAAACACAGCTTTGGAAACCAACGGGGTTATTGAGTAAGCATTGACAATAGCAGTGAGTTTGGCTTTTTCTAGACAGTATTTTTTTTCCCAAGTAATTAACTGTTTTAATTGGATTCCTTTGGATGCTTCACTTAACTAGCTTAAGTGAGGGGATTATTTATTTATTTTACTAAATAATTTTATTGGGTCCTTACAGCTCATGTAACAATCAATACATCAATTGTATCAGGTACATTTGTACATATGTTGCTATCATCATCTTCAAAATATTTTCTTTCTACTTGAGTCCTTGGCATCAGCTCTTTTTTCCCTCCCTCCCCCAACCTCTCACTCTTGTGAAGAGGGGATTTATTTATTCAGGGTTTTTTTAAAAACATTTTATTAGGGGCTCATACAACTGTTATCACAGTCCATACACACATCAATTGTGCTAAGCGCATTTGCACATCATTCTCAAAACATTTTCTCTCCA
>NW_022103904.1:17715373-17716862 GCF_000313985.2 Echinops telfairi
TACACCTATGCCTGTTGTATATCCCCTCCTATGGCTTGTATTTCCTGTGTGGTTACCTGTAATCATGCCCCCTAAAAAGATATATAATCCTTGGTTAGCAATAAACCTCTCTCCGGCTTGCTCCTGCCCTCGGCCCACGCTGTGCACAGACCTGGCTGTAGAGATCATGGCCATGCAGGAGGTGAGCATGCTACCATGAAATGTGTCGGACTTCATTATTTTAATTTCTCCTAACTCTCTCATTCTCTATGACATTATTATAATCTTTATATCTATATCTATCCATATATATCTATATCTATATATCTTAACCATACAATTGTGCCTATTAAACCTACAATTAGTTGTGGGTTGCTGGCCTTTCCCCCCACAGAGAATAATAAAATGATGGTAGTGAAAAACATCAGCTTTCACAAAGATTACAACATGCTAAAATTATCATTTAAAATGAATTAGGGGAAATTTAATAATTTAGTAGCTATTTATACTAAAACATACCCCCTAAACAGTACTGGTCCTTTGATGAAAACAAACAAGCCAGGGCCAGGACGACAGTAAAGTGCTCAGGACCAAACAGCTGAGAAGGGTGAGCTGGGAGGCGGGGACCCCAAAATGTTACTTGACTACATTTTCAACAGTATAATATTGTTGCTCCACCCCACCACCCAACACACACCCCAAAAGTTAGTTGATAAGGATTTGTGTTAATATTAAAAAATACGTTCTGAGTATACACTCTAATCACGTGCTAGCTCACAAGTGCCCATTTTTAAGTCATACATCTACATAGCCATCTTCTTTAGAGGGGGCGAGGGTGAAGGTGCGCCCTTGACAGAGGAAGAGAAGCTGTGGACCAGACAAAGTGCTAACAGAAAGGCATCTAAAGCTCCCGCTGTGCCTCCTTTCCTTCAACATGGACAAATAAACCCTGCTGAGGTGGCAGGGGTGCAGGGCCCAGGAAAGGGAAGAGCAGTGGGGTGCCGCATCCTCCTCCACACCTGCCTGCCCCAGCAGCCCGCAACCAAGAGTCAGCCACTTTCTGGTGTGTGCTTTGTGCCAACCAAGGAGATAAGGCGGGTGTGCTTCTTGGGTGTTAGATGGCTTCTCTGTCCCAAAATGACATCAGTCATTGCCTTTCCTCCATAACAGACAGGTCCAAAATGGTGAAGGACAGTGGTGACTTCAACATCCCCAGGTGTTGAGAGAGGCCCGGAGAGGGAAAGCTGCTGGAGGGTCCGAGGATTTGTCTGGGCCTTGTCTTTCCATAGTGAACCGGGGATAGGGAAGGAGGGGTGGGGGGGCTGTGTTTCTTTCCAGTGGACGGTCTAAGTAGGTGAGAAGTATTCCAAGGGTGATTTTAATTAACATTTCATAGTATGTCAGATATGTACACCAAACATTATTTTTATGTGGTCTGGCTTTAAGGGTAAAACTGCAGATGAAGGACAAGATGGCTGAAATCAAGTCTGGTGGGTGGGAGTGAGTATGG
>NW_022103904.1:17717490-17719041 GCF_000313985.2 Echinops telfairi
AACATATGTACAAATGTGTTTGATACAATTGATGTATGGATTGTTATAAGAGCTGTAAGTGCCCCCAATAAAACGATTTATTAAAAAATATATGTTTTAGCTTAATAAGTACTACATATAGCATGCTTTTCTTAATGACTGCACTGGGATAAGAAAAATGCAAAAAAAGAGGTTATATTAGTGTTTTGCTAATAAAGTACTTTTGAGGGGGGAAGCAAAATCAGCCCTGCATCTTTTAATGTACAAAAATGATTTCTTCATCCGTACAAATATGCTTGATACCATTGATGTATGGAATGTTGTAAAAGCTGTAAGAGCCTGCAATAAAATGATATGGGGGTGGGGAGGTTTCTACTTTAATCATGGCAATTCCTAAACTGTCATTACTACATGGCTTTGTAGCAAGGGAAAGGGCAAGAGAGAGGAGCACCATCGCTGTTGTTCTCAGGTTGGTTCCCACTCATACCGGCTCTATGTCCAACAGAAGGGACCACTGCCCAGTCCTGCACCATCCTCAAAATTGTCCCTATGTTGGACCTCAATGTTGCAGCCACTGCGGCAATCCATCTCATCAAGGGTTTGTGCTGCTGGCAGACAGACTCATTTCCGATGCCTCCCTGTGGCGGTCTGAGTGGTGCTGTATGCTAGAAGCTACTTCACCAGTATTTCAAATACAAGCAGAGCCACTTGGGGTGAACAGGTTTCGTCGGAGCTTCCAGACTAAGATGTCACTGGAAGAAGGAATCGACTGTCCACTTCTGAGAGATTAGATCGTGACAACCTTATAAATAGCAGACAAGTACCATTAGGGAATGGAAATTTCCCCTCCACTCAAAGGCCCAAAGGCATTTGATGGTCAGCATATCAAGGCACTTAGAAATTGAACTGTGGATATTTAAATTTTCATTTGCAGCCAGTGGGAAGGATGGGTGACTTCAACGAGAAGGGGTTCATATACTATTACAACATTTATGAGCTGTATAAGATAAAGTACCCAGTAGTAAGCAAATTTCCATTTTCACTAACTTGGAAAATGGCTTTAAAGGTGACATATGCTGACCCTCTCTGAGGAAGTCCAGCAGAGCCAGCTGTTTCCCCACCAGGGTGCTTTCTCCATCACGTGTACCCTAGTGGAGCCACTCATGTGCCACACAGAGGATTTTGGATTTTCACCTGCAAATGAGCAGCATTGAGGACAAGCTCATTCCAGAGGAAGCATAGACAGAAAGCAGGGTTAAGACCCTGCAGCTCTTTGGGGGAGGTTTGTTTTCAGGGGCTGCTCCTGATTGGCTGGTTCTCTCCAGTGCTGATGAGGTGGGGAGGAGGAGGAGGGCAGAGGAAGCTCTGTGGCTGTAGAACGCATTTGGGGGTAGTCTCCCACTTGTATCGCTCTGGGTTAGAAATCCCCATGAGATTTGCTTGCTTAAGATTGAGATGGAGGGTGCTGATCAGAACCTTGCTCCTGTTGGCCTTGGTGCAGACAATTCCTGGGATCAGCTCAAAGACTGGTAAGTTTGGCATTTGACCAAAATCTTACTAATAATTTCTGGG
>NW_022103904.1:17720030-17721853 GCF_000313985.2 Echinops telfairi
GCTGGCCAGGACTTCTGCTGAGTCTTTGATGGTTTACATATGAGAGACTAGGTGATAACATTAAAGGAGACTTTTAAGAAGGCATTTAATTATTTTATGTAGAATAATTGGGCTTAAAGGTCAGTCTAAAGCTCCATACTACATTTTCAAGTCAGCAATAGAGGACCCAAGTCAGGTTGAGAGGCCTTTAGTGCTACCCTCTGATGAAAACCGAGGCTGCGCCTAGCACCAGCTTCTGGTGAATAGATGTAGACTAGGGCTGTCCACAAAACTTTCTGTGATGATAAAACGTGCTGTATTATCATGGATATTGCGCATTGAAATTGTGGCCAATGTGACTAAGAAACAGAATTTTACTTAGATTTAATTAAATTCAATTTGCCACATTTGACTAGACAGCATGGGCACATTTCTCCCCTCTTTATGAAATTTTCCTTGAGTTTTAGCATTACCTAGCAACCTTGTTTGATATGGATTTCACTGTTTGCCTAGTAAACTTGAAACATGGGTCCTCGTCGTGATTATGCCCAGCCCACAGAAGGGAAGGACAACAAAGTGATGTCCTGGTGCCCCTACCTTTGATGTGGGTGTGAGGTCAGCTGGGACAACATTGAGCAGGCAGTTGCTCCACCCTGAGCACTCTCAAGCCTTGGCAGCAGGATTATGTCTGATTGAGGGAACCGAAGGAACTTCAGAAGTGGGGCTGGTTTTCTAACCTCATGAGCATTTCATGGCAATCAATCCTTTCCGTAGGGATCAGTGTGTTTAGAAGGACATCACTGATAAACCTGGAAAATGCACATTTCATCAAACCTTTAGCTTCATCTCAGTGCTTTGGACATGTTATCAGAAGCTCAGTCCCTGGAGAAGGGCGTCATGCTTGGGAAAGTGGAGGGGCAGTGAAAAAGAGGGAGACCCTCGATGAGATGGATGGGCACGGGATCAAGTAAAAGAACAATCGTGCGATGGCGCAGGACTAGGCAGTAGATCTCTAAGAGTCTGCCCCTGACAACGGCAGCAAAGCAAGCACTGTGGGAAGGAAAACAGGAGTAGGTGGGCCAGGGGCACAAGGTTGGAGGCCATTGTCAGGAATCCAGGGATAAATCCGGTAAAGACACCTACATGTTAGATCAAGTAGGAGATGGACTGAAAGACTCACCACGGGGGCTGCAAGCTTGTTGACCCACCTGCCCACATGTGGAGTCCCAGCAAGGTTCTGACAAACACAGGATGCAGATACATTTGCATGATCCCCACTCTCCAAAGGCTCTCTAATCATTCAGTGTCTCTCCTTAAGTTCCTCTCTGAGAATACATTTATAGCAGGTAATTTTTACATGGTTGTTTTTTTTTTGCATCACTTTCTTCTCCAATTAAACATCAATTTACAAACAATTGTCAAGAGGAAATTTAATTCTCTATACACATCATAAAAGCAAAATTAAGTTTTATAAAATTTCTACTAGAATGAAATACTTGATACACAGAATGAGAGGAAGTAATAAATACTTCCAAAAGAAATCCAAGAATATTTTACCAGGGGAGGAATGCAGCCCACTCCGCTGACTGATTAATGGGGAGCAAGGCCCAGCTGGGCAGAGACCAGTTCATTAGTTCCCAAAGGGAGGCAGGTGGGTGCAGAGAGATAGTGTAGTATGAATGGACAACTTCTACCAACCCTTGGATATTTCACATTGGTATTTTTTGCTCATTGAAAATCTTCTTGAAGGTACCTAGTCACCATATAGTTGTTGATAAGTATGACTTTCTATGACAAAACTTTTCTCAGCTTCTACTTTTAATCTCTCCCTTACACAGTGACCC
>NW_022103904.1:17722839-17731942 GCF_000313985.2 Echinops telfairi
TTTTCGCCTCCCTCTACTTTCCAAGCATGATGTCCCTTTGCAGGGACTGGCCTCTCTTAATAACCTGTCTGAAGTTTCAACATCTTCGGTTGTGAGGAGCATTCTGGTTGTACTTCTTTCAAGACTGAGCTGTTTATCCTTCCGGCAGTCCATGGTACTGTCAAAATTAAAACACATCAATTCTGCCTCCATCGTCCTTATTCGTTGTCTAACTTTCACATACATAGGAGACCATTGGAAGTACCCCGGCTGGGTGGTTCAGGACTACGAGCACAGACATAAGAGCTCGGCAGTGGCATCTGCTATCCCATGAGCTCTAGGTCTCTGAGCAGGAGCCGTTGTCACGTGCAGAGTATACACATCGATGCTAGGATCTGGGGACTGCTTTTGTGGCGAATAAGGACACATCCAGAATCCCTGTGGTCAGTGTGGAGGGAAACCTTGTAAGGGCATCATGCAGAAGGCCTATCAGGCCCCATCCTGAGACTCTGGGCTAGAATCTGAAAGCATTTGTTCTGATTCATGCATGAGCTGCCTTTCTGTGAAGATAGTAACAGCAAACATACTGCAGGACATGGTTTCCTTTGCCAGAACGTCCCTGGCGTTGTCAGACCACTAGCAATATACCACACTGCAACCACATCCCTGTGCTTCCCAAAGCTGCTTGCTTTTCTTCCGGTTCCTGATAGGAAAGCAGAAACAGAACTCTGGCACAAACCTGTGAGAGATTGAAGACTGACTCCTGGACTCTATTTTCTGATTCTTGCCCTTATGCAGACACTCTCTGCCTCATCTCCATCCCCATTTCACATTGCTCATAAGGGTCAGAGAGAGGCAGTGAGAGTCATAAGGAGGCTGTGCAGATTGGCTGTGTGATCTTGTAAAATGAACCCTCCCTGGATTCTCCCTCCCTGGATCCTTGGAACCTGGTGAGAATCCATGTTTTTCCCAGGCCTGCCACCTAGCCTGGAGGCATTGCTCAGTGATACAGATGCTACGTCACTTGCTTGGGTCCCAGGTAGGATGTGGGGTGCATTTTAACTCGAGTTAGAATGTGCCCCACACCCTGGCTGGGACCTTGGCAAGTGACTTAACATTTGTAAGGCCCATATTTCCCATCTCAAACTCCTGAGTGCCCCAGTACTAGCATTTGTACACTCTATGAGGTATTTAAGAAGAGCAAATGAAATGCTGTCTTTTATGAATATTTGCTGTTCTAGTTTCTGCTGCTTTAGTAGGCTGTGTCCTGTTTGTGTGTGGCCACCATCACTTTAACAGAGAAACTGAAATAACGAAGAGCAGTAGGCCTTTGGATAGCATGTCTTCATGGTTACATATGCTGGTCTCACGCCAACCCAGAGACATCAGACTCAACTCTGTACTTGAAGGATCTGGGGTTACCCAATTTTCATATCGGATGTGGTATACTGGCTTAGTTGGAGGTCTACGATAACATCTTAACAAGGATATTTCCTATGTTTATAGTATTCAGTCTAAATCACAGTTTACCAAACTTTCTTAATGGGATAATGCCTAGATTTATGGTACACAGTGTATGGTATCCATAGGTTCCCAGATTTATTTGACTTACTTCTCTCTTTTTAGGAAAAAAATCATTACTTAGAGTCCCCCTGACAATTAAAACCTTCTTATAGCCCACAATCGAAGTGTAGCCATCTGTGTTTGCAGCTCCCTGGATCATTCTAGCGCCCCCAGGAGGTGAGCCACCACTTTTGGAAGCATTGATCTGAAGGGGCTTTGGTGGCATAGTAATCACTTCCAGGTCAGCAGTCCCAAACAAACAGCCCTCCTAGGGAGAAAGGTGGGGCTTTCCACTTCTACCAAGAGTTAGTCTCAGAAACTCGCAGGGCAGTTTATCTTGCCTTCTAGAATTGCTGGGAGTTAGCATTCACCTGATGGCGCTGAGTGTTCTGTGCTTTTTGTTTTTCTTTGGTTTTTGTTTTGTTTTTGTCTAAAAAACAAATTAAGCCCTGAAATAAGGAAGGTGGGAAGGGAGGAAGGGAGGAGAAAGGAAGGAATGAAGAAAAAAAAGGAAAGGAGGGAGGGGGTTATGAGGAAAGACCAAGGAAGAGCAAGAAGACCTGCATGTAAATGCTCATCCAGGGCTATTTCTACCTGAGTGCCAGATGTCAGAGTTCACTGTAGTACACTAATAAATACATTTTTTCCACCTAGTTAATCTGTAGTATGATTGAAAATGAGATCTTTAAATTGTCTGGTTTTTAAAAATCTAACTTATTCATGTGGATCAGCAAAAATATTTTCTTCTACCCTCAATATTTAACGATGTAAGTGGCTTGCTTCCAGGCCTGTGGAGGAAGATCTATCCCTGGAGAAAACCAATTTGCCTTGAGTCCTCCCAGCTGAGTCCAACTTTTCTGCCTGAGGGAAATATAATAAAAGTTATCTGGAAAGATTTTTGAAATTTGAAGGACAAATAAGTTTGCTATACCACCAATTTGTATCCCTGTACATCCAAACTTGATTCAATTTGGCTCAGCATGTATTTGTAAATTTTCACCTTTAGAGAAGACAGAGTTCACTTACTAACCACCAGCTGACTACCCATGTGTCACATGGCAGCGGCTTATGTGTGCTCTGGCGCTGGAAGCTGTCACTGGTATTTCAAATGCCAGCAGGGTCACCCAAGGGAACAGGTTTGAGCAGAGCTTCTGGTCTAGACTATGAAGAAGGAATAGACTGTCCAGAGAATCCCAACACGGTCAGATACTGAAAACTCATGAAAACAGCAGAACGTTGTGAGAGGGTGCCAGAAGGGGAGCCCCTCCACTCGAAGGCACTCACAATATGATGCAGAAAGAGCTGCCCTCTCATAGTAGACTCAACATGACATGGATGGAGTAAAGCCATCGGGGCTTCTTTTGTTGATGGGGCAGGGTCCCACATGAGAAGAGACAGCTACAAACATCAGTTAGAAATGAGAACTTGGAATATATGAAGTATGAATATAGGAAATTTGGAAGTTGTTAAAAATGAAGTGGAATGCATGAAAACGGACATTGTAGGCATTAGTGAGCTGAAATGGACTGCTATTAACCTTTTTGAATAAAAAATATATATCTATGGTGTACTATGCTGGGAATGAAACAATCAAAAGGAATGGTATTGCATTCAGGGTCATAAAGGACACTTTAAGTTCTGTCTTGAAGTACTAATGCTGTCTGATAGATTACATCTATCCTTATTCAAGGAAGCCGAGCCAATATGACTATTACTCATATTTATGCACCAACCACCAGAGGTAGTGGTGAAGAAATCTACCAATGCCTTTAGTCTGAAGTTGATCAAACAAACAATCAAGATTTATTCATAATTACTGGTGATCAGAGTGCAAAGTTGGAAACAAAGATAAAGGAATAGTAGTTGGAATATATGATCTTGGTGAGAGAAGCAGATTTGGAGATTTCATGATAGAATTTTGCAAGACCAATGACTTCTTAATGGCAAATACATTTTTTCCCCCAACGGCGCAAAAAGAAACTATACATGTGTACATCTCTAGATGGAATATATAGAAATAAAACTGAATATACATAAAAATCACAAATACAGAAATAAAATAAAATATACATCTGTGGGAAGATGTGATGGAGACACTGAATATCAACAGCTGAAATGAGGCCAGAGGCTGACTGTGAGACAGATTATCAATTATTCATTTATAAGTTCAAGTTGAAGCTGAACAAAATTCAAACAAGTCCACAAATGCCAAAATATGGCCTGGAGCCTATCACACCAGAATTTTGAGACCATCTCAGGAACAGATGTGACTCACTGACC
The DNA here is from genome assembly GCF_000313985.2 of Echinops telfairi. Taxonomy (NCBI): domain Eukaryota; kingdom Metazoa; phylum Chordata; class Mammalia; order Afrosoricida; family Tenrecidae; genus Echinops; species Echinops telfairi. Next base: position 17,726,662 of record NW_022103904.1, read on the forward strand.
ACTAACGACAGAACATCTGAAGACCTGCGGGAGGACATCAACCTTACACATGAAGAAAGCAAACGGTCACTAAGAGGACAGGAAAGAAAGAGAAGATCAAAGGGATGCCAGGAGAGACTCTGTAACTCGCTCTTAATCTTAAAGTAGTTAAGGTATATGCAAGAAATGATGATGTCAAAGGAATGAACAGAAATTTTTCAAAGGCAGCTTGAAAAGACAAAGAAAAATATTATGATGAAATGTACACAGTCCTAGAGTTGGAAAAGCAAAATGACAGAAGCATATCTTAAACTGAAAAAAAATTCAAGTCTTGAGTTGAAAGATTGATGGATTCTATGGGCAAAATATGGAATGGTACTGGAGCCATCAAAAGAAGATGGCAAGAATACACAGAATCACTGCCTTGGAAGAAGTACAAGTAGAAGGCTCCTTAGAGGCAAAGATGGTGAGACTTTGTCTCACGTACATAGGACATGTTATTACAAGAGACCAGTCTTTGAAGAAAGACATCACGCTTGGTAAAGAGGAGGAACCATGAGAAAGAGGAAGTCTTTTGACAAAATAGATTGACCCTGCATTGATGAGCTCAAACATTTTTAAAGGTGGCACAGAACCATCCAGTGTTTCATTTCGTTGTGCACAGGGTCACTGTGAGTCAGAACCAACTCTTTGTAACCTAACAATGACAACTATCCCACAAACCAAGTGTGGACATTTCTCTACATTGCACTTGGGAGTCACCCTTTAGGGGGTGGCCCTCTTTGAGGGGGCTTTGGCTTATGAAGGCATATTCATTTTTGTGAAAGGCCAGAATTAGGAGGGTAGCCACATAGCCACGATAAATATGTGAGGTTGTTCTTCTTTTTTTGCCCATCCCATTATTACACAAACCTCTTTTCTGATTTATATAGTATGATTTATGTGATTCCAAATGTATTATTTTTTTCTGGTTTTATTAAAGCATTTAGACAAAGAAATCCTGGAACTTACTCCTTAGTTTAATAGAGATCAACATCTAGTAATTATTTTCACCTTCCAAAATATAGGCTCTTCCCACAACCACAAACTTTCTTTAAATATGAAGAGGTTTCCAAAAATTCATAGAGAACTATCATTTTTAAAATAGTTTTCTTGAGATATGATTAGCATATTATACAACTCAACAATCAACTATGGAATGTTTTTCTTCCTTCTTGTATCCATTGCTTTTGACTCCCCCAACCTCCCCTTCCACACCCCCAGATATATCTAGTTGCTATCTTCAAAGATCCACCTATCCTGACTTCCCTATACAGAAAAGCATAAAAGAAAAATATCAAAAGAGGACCCGGCAACGTTGAGCAAATCAAACAGAGAGAAACCTCAATGAACAGGAAAGCAGAAAAAAAATTCAAGATGGGTCAAAAGGGAGATGAAATGTCAAGGTGTTACATTGCGGCCTCACTACATATACAGCTACTAAAACCCACTTTACGATGCTCTTTAATATTACGACTATTCACATTGCTAGACTATGGTCAGTGGGGATTCACCAGACACTCAATCTATGTAAGGACTCTGCATATGGATTTGGGGGTTCTACTAACTCGATTGATTCCACAAACTGGGTATTTAGAATTTAGGCTTGACTGCTGTTCCCTCCTTGAATCACACAGGCTGGTGGGGTTTTTCTTTGATTGTTTGAACTTAGCTGATTCATTTAGATGGCTGCTTGTTTTGAGAGAAACCTTTAAGACTTCAGAAGCTATTTTTTCCCCTAATACCTGGGCATTATCTGCTTTCTTCACCACACTTTTTTTTATAGCATCCATATCTTCAGTGATCTCTTCATGAGGACAACAACCAAGCAAGGCCATCTCACAAGAACTAATTATTCTTGTATTAAAGCCACAATAAAGTGAGAACTCAAAACCCATTCATATAGCTATGGTATGTATATGTTCCTGGTTTACTTTAGGTACATCATTATCATTTTCTTGGAGTACATCATAAATCATTCCCATGGAGCATAAGGTAACTATTGATAGTATAATTATTTTAGTCAATGGTATATAATTGAAAACAATGTTGAGAAAAGGAATATATACTTGTGTAAGACATTAACTTGTACAGCTTCTAAATTTAGGTACCTGGACACTAATTACACAAACCATGAGGGTTGGAGATATGGCAATACTTGTAGTAGAACTCATTCACAAAGGCAAAACCATGCCTGGTAGACCAACACATGTCACAAAAAACAGACAGCATGAAACAGCAGGTATATGCTGGTCCTGGATAGCATTTGTTTGGTGTTGTTAGGTGCCATCGAGTTAGGGGTTTTGCCCCGTAGTGGACTTACACACAACAGAACAAAACACTGCATGGTCCTGGGCCATCCTCACAATTGTGCCTGTCCCTGAGCCCATTGTTGCAGCAACAGTGTCAATCCATCACGCTGAGGACTTTCCTATCTTTCACTGCTTCTCAACATGACCAAGCACGGCGTCCTTCTCCAGGCTGATCTCTCCTGGCAACGTTTAAGGTATGTGAGGCAAAATCTTGTCATCCTTGCCTCTAAACAGCACTCTCGTCATGTTCTTCCAAGACAGATCAGTTTGTCCTTTTAGCAGTTCTTGATACTTCCAATATTCTTCTCCAGCGCCATAATTCAAATGCATCGATTCTCTTTCTGTCTTCCTTGTCAATGGCCATGCATATGAGGCAATTGAAATACTATGGCTCTGGTCAAGCATACCCTGTTCCTTAAAGCAGCTTCACTATTTTTCAATCCTTTAAAAAGGTTTTGTGCGGCAGAGTTACCCAATGCAACCCGTCATTTGATCTATTGACTGCTGTTTCCATGCGCATTGATTGTGAATCAAAGCAAAATAATGTCCTTGACAACTTCCATTTTTTTTCTCCATTTATCATGATGTTATCTATTGATCTAGTTGTGAGGATTTTTAGTTTCTTTACGTTGAGGTGTAACTCATGCTGAAGGCTGTAATTCTTAATCTTTATCATCAAGCGTTTGAAGTCCTCTTCACTTTCAGCAAGCAAGGTTGTGTCAATGGCATATTGCGAGTTGTTAATAAGCTTTCTCCAAAACTGATGCCACGTTCTTCTTTATATAATCCAGCTCCTCTGATTATTTGCTAAGCATACAGATTGACTAAGCATGCTGAGAAAAGACAACCCTAATGCACACTTCATTGGTCATCCTCAAAGCAATAAATCTAAAGCAAACCCAAATCCAATGACCACCATTCTGTGGGTTCTTGTTTTCATGTTTTGATGAAGTATTTTGATGTGCATGTGTCTTATTTTTAATATATTCCAGTCAACTATTTTGTCTTCTACTGTGTGCTTCCTTTATAATATTCAGTAGTTTGTGAATACCCTGAAAAGGCCCTTAAACTTGTCTCTATTTTACATTGGGTCTCCACTCAAGTACTCCCTCAATGCAAGAACACTTTATTCTAAGAACCTGGCATTCTGTGATATTCACCTTCCCAACACGATCCCTGAAGAAAAAAATGGGTGCATAAGCAAATGTGGTGAAGAAAGTTGATGGTATCTGGCTATTAAAAGATATAGCCTCTGGGATGTTAAAGGCTTGAAGTTAAACAAGTAGCCATCTAACAGAGAAGCAACAAAGTCCACATGGAAGAAGTACCCAGCCTGTATGATCATGAGGTGTCAACAGGATCAGGTATCAGAAGACCCCAAACAAACAATTATATTGATGTGAATGAGGGGGGTTGGGGTAGAAACTCAAAGCGCAATTGGACATGCCATCATAGAAGGGTCACAAGGAAGGGACAAGCCAGCCAGGGTGCAGTATAGCACTGACGAAACACGCCACATTCCTGTAGTTATTTAATGCCGCCCCCCCCCCACCAACTATCATGACCCCAGTTCTACCTTACAAATCCAGCTAGACTGGAGCATGTACACTGGTACAGATAAGCACTGTCGACACACAGAATCCAGGACAGATAAACCCATCAGGAACAATATTGGGAGTAGTGATACTATGAGGATAGGAGGAAGGTGGGGGGAGAAGGAGGAGAAAGGGAGAATCGATCACAATGATCTATGTATAACCATCACCCCCCCCCCCCAGGGGGATGAACAACTGAAATGAGGGTGAAGGGAGACAGCAGATGATGTAAGATACAAAAATAATAACAATTTATCATCTATCAAGGGTTCACGAGAGTGGGAGGGGCTGGGGAGAGAGGGAAAAAAGGAGGATCTGATACCAAGGACTCCAGTAGAAAGAAAATGTTTTGAAAATGATGATGGCAAAATATGTAAAAATTCACTTGATGCATTTGATGTACATTGTAATCAGAGCTGTAAGAGTCCCCAATAAAATGATTTATTTTTTAAAATGTCCCTATTCGCTTGTTGATGATATTTATTTCTTTGGGGTTTACATTTAGTTCTCTAATCCACCTTGACTTCATTTTTGTGCATGGGAAATGTACGGGTCCTGTTTCATTCTTCTGCAGATGAAGATCCAATTTTTCTAACACCATTTTTGGAAGAGAGTATCTCTTCCATTTTGTTTATTGGTCCTTTCTTGAAATCGGAGGCCTATAGGTGGATAATCTTACACTGGGTTTTCTATTCTGTTCCATTGGTCCATGTATCTAACATTGTACAAGGACCAGGCTGTTTTGACTACTGTGGCTGGGCAGTAGGTTCGAGGTTGGGTAATGCAAGGTCTCCTACTTTGTTCTTCTTTTTGAGGACTTTGTTGCTTATCCTGGCTCTCTTCCCTCTCCATATAAAGTGGGTAATTCATTTTTCCATTTTTAAAAAGAAGGGATTGCATTTTATTTATAGATTACTTTAAGTAGTATTAATCTTTTCAGAATATTATATCTTCTACCTATGATCATGGAGAGTCTCCCATTTGTGTAGGTCTCTTTTGGTTTCTTGTAATAGTACTCTATAATTTTCTTTGTATAGATATTTTCTTTCTTTTGTTTGGTTTATTGCTATGTAGTTCATCTTTTGTGTGGTGATTGTAAATTGTGCTGTAGTTTTTATGCCTTCTCCAGAGATATCTCCACTGGTATACAAGAATCCAGCTGATTTCTGTTTGTTAGTATTATATCCTGCTGTTTTCCCAAATTTTTCAATTGTGTCCAACAATCTTTTGATGGAGTCCTTAAGTTTTCTCTACATAAAATCATATCATCTGAAAGTAGTGAGAGTTTCACTTCTTTGCCCAATTGTAACCCCTTGATTTCTATCTGTTGCCTATTTATTCAGGATAAGACTTGCA
>NW_022103904.1:17732219-17748006 GCF_000313985.2 Echinops telfairi
GGGGGGGGGGATGAGGACCTAATGTCAAGTTCTCATTTTAGGGGAATTTCTTTTTTCAGCTTTTCTCCATTAAACATGATATTGACTGTTGAATTTTTGTATCTGGCCTTTACTATGTTGAGACGTTTCCCTTCTGTTCCTGTTTTATTGATTTTTAAAAATCAGAAATGGATGTTGGATATTGCCCAATGCCTTTTCTGTATTTACTGGAATAATCATGTGGTTCTTCTTTGTCTTGTTTATGTGGTGAACTACATTAATTGACTTTCTAATGTTGAACCATCCTTACATCCCTGGTATGAATCCCACTTAGTCATGGTGAATTCTCCCTTTTTTAAAATAAATTTGTTTTGGATTCTATTGGTTTCTGATCTATTGGTCAGAATTTTGTTGAGAATTTTTGCTTCCATGTTCACGAGGGATATTGGCCTATATTTTTCTGTCTTTGTGGAGTCTTTGCCTACTTTTGGTATCAGGATTATATTTGCTTTATGGAATGAGTTAGTGAGTTTGTTGTCTCTTTTTGTGTTCTAGAATAATTTATGCAGAATTATTGACAGTTTTTTACTGAAACCTGGACAAATTCCCTTGTGAAGTCATCTGGCTCTGAGCTTTTCTTGGAGTTTTTTCATGCCCTCTATTTCTTCTTTTGCTACGAGTCTGTTGAAGTTTCCTATTTCTATCTGTATATTAATTATTTCTAGGTATTTTTCCATTTCTTTTAAGTTATCAAACTTGGAGTACAGCCACTTATAGTAGTGTGTTGTTATTATTTTATTTCATTTGAATTTGCTTTGATATCACCCTTTGCCTCTCTAGTTCTAAATATTTTCATCTTCTCTCCTTTTTCCCTTTGTTAAATCTGCCAGTAGTTTTCCAATTTTGTTGATCAAAGAACCCACTTCCTATCTTATTGAATTCTTCCATTGTTTTTCTGTTTTTCAGTTCATCTATTTCAGCTTGAATGTCTATTTTACTGGTTTCTCTGTGGTATCAGTTTTGTCTGTGGTTGTTGTTGATTCTGTAACCATAGTGATCCAGGTTTTTTTTTTTTTAGTTGGGATTGTCCCTCTAGAGAAGTAAAATCAGTGACACATGTGTGTGTTTGTATGTATAAAGAGATTTATATCAAGAAATGGTTTATACCATTGTAGAAACAGGTGAGTCCAGTGCGGCTCAACTCAGGCTTCTCACTTGTAGAAGCCAACAGACAGGAAGCAGGTGGATAAAGCAGAGCTAGCAGGGGAACAATCTGGCAAATGCAGAGGTAATATGAAGCCATAATTGGAGGAATGACTCTGCCTTCAGTAGTCCACTTCTGAGATTGGTAGGCAACACAAGAGATTGAGGAACCAGATGAAAGATCCCGCTCCCGCTCCAGCTCCAGCCCAAGGTGAAGGGCTAAAGAGTGTTTGACTCCCTTTGGTTTCTCTCTCTGAAATAAAGGTCACAAGCCTCAAGGAGGTGTCATCAGGCTGCAACTTAATTGATAGGTTGAGCTTCACCGTTACCAAGCAGTCTCCAGTCAACTTGACACCTACGCAAAGCTCTTTAACCATACATAATCATTCGAAGACAATAATAAAATTATATTAGAACTTAACTTGATACAATTAGCATGAATACAACTGAAAACACACTAACCACATTTTCATCTTATATTTTATAAATGAACCAAAAATAGTTGTTGCATACATGCAGATAGGAACTAGTCATTAAAACTACAGTTTTTATTTCTGTTTTAATCACTGTTGCTGGTATTTAGAACTATCTTCTTCCATTACACTTCATATTTCCTTTACCCTCATGAATACCTTGGCTGGTTCCTTGCCTGATAGGGTCAATTGAAACTTTCATTCCTGAAGAGTTTGTGTTATTAATAGTCATATCAGAATTGGAGTGCTGAACTTTACCATTGACTTAATCACAGGGTATGGGAGTGCTAAAAAATGACCCAAGGAATCTCATGGATGTCAAGCATATTCTTCTTCACTTCCAGTATGCAACACGAATCCAATTTACTCATGGAAATCAGGATCAATCATAGCACCCAAGACAGCAATGCCCTTTGTGGCCTGTTAATTCAGAGGCATGATTCCAAAATTGCCAGGAGGCATTCTTAACTTCAACTTAAATAAAATCAGTGCTGTGTCTCCAGGTAGTGCATTTTCCCTTTTAGAACTAAGACTTCCAGACCCGAAGAGCAGAGGGTTGCAGGGACAGGAAGCAAAAATGTGGTTGAGTGGGTTGTTAGGAGTAATAGTGAGTCGTGCCACTCCCATTTCCACACATTGCTTTCAGGAACTATGAATCGTGGCTATTAGATAAACCGCACAATACGTTGGACACTGATTTAGAGCCTCCTGTAGAACATTACCCCAACCTTGCAAGGTGCTGCCACCTAAACTGGTGTCATAATTGTGTCTTTAGAATTCCATTCCATCAAGCCATCAGCTTCAGGATGAAGGGAACACATGGTAAGACCAGTAGATTCCATGAGCATTTACTCATTGCTGCAGATCATTTGCTGTGAAATGAGTCCCTTGATCTGGGCATGCGGTCTCTGTAGTCATTTTGGCAGAAGGATTATGTGCAGGGCAAGCAAATCAGTATCCAAAGTAACATCAAAACTTTCCATGTCCTATGTAATCAACCTACCATCAGGTTGCTTGTTGTCCCCCCCTCCCGCACCCAGTGCATAGTCCCACATCTTTGACTGAGTATTGATCTATGCAAATTGAGCATTCTCCAATGACAGTAGCCAAGTCAACCTTGGTGAATGGAAGTCCGTGTTGCTGAGCCCCTGCATAACTTCCATTCCTGCCATGGTGGCCACTTTGTTTATAACTAATTTCCACAGAATGTGTCATCCTATCTACTTGATTGCTAAAGTATTCCAATGCATAGGAAATACTTTGGTGACCAATCACACGAGACACAAACATTTTCACTCTTTTTGTCCAATTTGGTTTGGTGTGTCAATATATCTCTTTCATATACCTCTTGTGACCAATTTTCCAATCACACTCCATCCAAGTTCTTGACCATCCAGTTAAACCATTGATCAAAACCTATGAATTAGCCTCTGGTCTCACAGTTGGCCATTTCGCCTTCCAAGCTAACTGAATGGTCAAGAGTACCACTCAAAGTTCTGTCCATTGGAAGGATTTCTCTGCCCACTGTCTTTCAGAGAGGTACCAGAAGGGGCTGTAGTGCTGCTGCTGTCCACTTTTGAGTGGTACCAGCATATTGTATAGAACCATCAATAAACCAAGCACTGCTTTCTATTCCACAGCCAATTGATCATAAGGAGCTCCCCAAGAGGCCATAGGTGCAGACGGGGAGAAAGCTGGTGCCATACCAGAAGTGAGAGCCATAGGCATTTGGACCACTTGTTCATGCAGCTTACTTGTACCTTCATGTCCTGCTCTAGCCCAATCTCATATATACCAATTCAATTTAGTGACAGATTTTTGCTGTGCACCTCCAACTTTCACAAGCGGGTAAGACTACACCCAATTTCTGATGGGTAGCGCAGGTCACGTGGTAACTTGGTGGTTTATGATGAAGTGTTCAAGGTCTACCAAGGCCCAGGAACAAGCCAAACTTGTTTTTCAAAAATGGAGTAGTTGTCTTCAGAGTATGGCAGAACATTGCTCAAAAATCCTAAGGGTCTGTGATTTGCCAGTAGGGGCCTGTCAAAGACTTCACACTGCATCTCTGTTTGCCACTGAGGCTTCAAGTGCCATTGGATCAACTAGATTATATGGACCAAGTGGCAGAACAGTTTGCAAAGCACCTTGAACCTGTTGAAGATCCTTCTCTTGTTCTGGGCCCCAGTCAATGCTGGAGCTCTTTGAGTCACTTGGCTAGTGTAGCACACCCAAATGAGGATATGTTGCCCCTAAAATCCATAGAGGCCCACCAGACATTGTTCTTCCTTTTTAGTGTTGGAGGGGCCAGATGCAATAGCTTATTTTTCATTTTAGTAGGGATATCTTGACATACCCCACACCACAGGACCCCTAGAAATTTCACTGAGGTGGAAGATACCTGAAATTTTGTTGGGTTAATTTTCTACCTTCTAGCACCCAGATGGAGTCCTCATGGTGTAGTGGGTTGCCAACTGTGAGGTCAGCAGTTCGAAGTCACCAGTCACTCAACAGGAGAACAATGAGACTTTATACTCTTGTAAAAAATTTCAGTCTCACAAACACTTAGGGGCAGGTCTACCTCGTCCCATAAGGATGACATTAGTCATAATTGACTAAGTGGCAGTTATGGTTATTTTCAGAGCACACCTATGTTATACCAAGAAATCTAAAGTCTTTGATACTTTTTCCATAATAGGTCCAATCAGCATAATGTCATCAATGTAATGGACCAGTGTGTCATTCTGTGGAAGGAAACCGTGATCAAGGTCGTTGCAGACTAAATTATGGCCTGGTCTGAGAGTTGACATAACCCTGGAGGACATTTGTAAAAATGTGTTTTTACTCTTGCCAATGAAGGATAAACCGCTTATGGTTGGTCCTTGGAAACCGAAATTGAGAAAAAGGCATTGGCCAGATCAAGAGCTGCAGAACAGGTCCCAGGAGAGATATTAATTTGCTCAAGCAAAATCACATCTGAAAGAGCAGCTGCAATGGTCATCGCTACCTGGTTACGTTTATAGTAATCCACTGTTATTTGCCAAGATCCATATGGTGTTTGCACAGGCTAAATAGGCAAATTCAATGGAGATGCAGTGAGAATCACCACCCCTGTATCCTTGAAGTCCTTGTTGGAGGCACTAATCTCTGTAGTCCCTTCAGGAATGGGGCATTGCTTTTGGTTTACTATTTTCCCAGGCAGGGGCAATTCTAATGGCTTCCACTTAGGTTTTCATACCATAATAGCCCTTACTCCACATTTCAGAGATCCAATATGGGGTTTCTGCCAGTTGCTGAATATGTCTATTCCAACAATGCATAATGGAACTGGTAAAGTTACTACAGGGTAAGTTTGTGGACCCACTGGACCCACTGTGAGACAGACCTATGCTAAGACTCCATTGATAACTTGACGTCCATACACTCCCACTCATGGGCCTTCAGGACATTTTGAATCTCTTGGGATTAATATCAATTCAGGGCCTGTGTCTAGCAATCTACTAAAAATCTGATTATTTCATTTTCCCCTATAAACAGTCTGTTTAATCTGGGTAAACTGGAGAACAAATCCAGGAAGATTCACATGTGTATAGGAAATAGCTTTATATACAAGAGCAGTTGAATATTGAGGAAACATCCCATATGGCTAATAGCCCATATATCCAATAACAGTCTGTAAATTCCTCTTCAGACTCATGAAACAGATGGAGTGATGCTGAGTACAGGAAGATCACAGGCCAATGGGTAGAAAGTCTTGTGGATCCAGTGACAGTGTAAGCATCTCAGCGCTGGTGTGGGTCTTCATGTGGCTCCTGTAGCTGAAGGCTCTGGCTGCATCAGCATAACTTCATCAGGCTCATCGTCAGTAATGTCTCACAGGGAGTGTGTCTCGCCTCCAGTAACTATTTATCTCCTTAGTGCCTCCAAATGAGGTCATCAAGCCGTGACCTGATTGGCAGGCTGAACTCCACCCCTTCACTCTTAAGTCTTAAACTAGTAAAAGATTATGTAACTACCACACAGTCACTCTTATTAAAGGACACAGATTCCTTTGGGGGAAATTAGAAGAAAGACTAACAGTATAAACCTCTGGTGGTGTAGTGGGGCCCATCCTCAAAGGAACCCAGTCTCCCCTTCATTTAAGAAGTAGTGTTTCACTCCTAGAGACACACTGCCTAAGTAGGCAACACCATAGGTCCTTATAGCTCAACCTATTCTGATGACTACTTTTACTCTGTTGTCCATTACTGTAACTAAGCTCAAAGTATCTCTTGATCCAGTGCTTCAACTTGCCCCCTACCCCAGTGGGGCCTGTGGTAGTTACATAATTTTGTGTCAATTTGAAGATATAACAGTGAATGGGTGGGCTGTAATAATTAGGAGTTTTGTGCCAATATGGCTCCCATAGGAACATGTAAGTAGAATTTAGCCTGTCAATCAGATTGCAGCTTGATTGGTGGGTGTCCAAGATAAATGGCTCTCCAAGACTTACGTCTTCCTATTTCTCCCTGGAGGTGGGCCATACACTCTCTCTCTGCTTCATCTTCCTGTTAGCAAGCCACGCAGCTGAGACCTGCCAGAGCCTTGTGATGCTTCTACCACCATTGGATCCACAACACTGTACTCACTGCCGCGTGATCTTCCTGCATTTCCCATCATTGATTGTAGTTGCATGAGTCTGAAGAGGGATTTATGGACTAGTATTTGACTTATGCACGGATTTGGACTGGGTTGGGGTGTTTTCTTGATATTCAATTACTCCTTGCTATAAACCTCATTCTTATACATATATATGAATGTATCTGGATTTGCAACCCAGCCTAACACAGTGCCCAATCTGGAAAGTGTCTTAATTCAAAGAGGGCAGTTCCCACTGTCAAGAATGTCTAACATAAAATACAATCACAGAGTCTTCAGAGATGCAGGGATTTGCTCACCTTCTTGAGTAGTTATTTCCCTCTGATGTTGTAAATATGCCTTTTTTTTTCAAGGACTGACTGTGTGCAAGAAGTTATTTCATGCCTGAGTGAGCATTTGCATTCTTATACCTCAGTGACACTTGTAACATATTTTTAAAGATCTGTCAGGAACATGGCCTTAAGTAATTTTCCTGTAGCTTTTATAAGTATGCAATATTAATATTCTGAATTTTGATAGTGAATATGGCATTGATTCAAAATATTTTAATTGACTTCAATGTTGTCCTGGAAAAGTGAGGATGTCCCGGGGAACTAAGGAAGTGGTTGGGGATTGTATTGGTGATTTGAGAATGATGATGGCAACATATGTATGAATGTGCTGGACACAAATGATGTATGTACGGAATGTGAAAAGAGTTGTATGAACCCCTAATAAAATGATTTTTAAAAAATAAAGAAATGTTTCAGCAAGCTGAAGAACTGCAAGCACTCACTCGTCTATGCCAGAAAATTTGGAAGACAGCTACTTGGCCAACTGACTGGAAGAGAGCTATATTTATGCCCATTCCAAAGAAAGATGGCCCAAAAGAACGCTTAACCTGTATAGCAATATCACTGCTATTACACACAAGTAGAATATTGCTTAAGATCATCCAACAGCAGTTGCAGAAGTACATTGACAGGGAAATCCCAGAAGTTCAGGCCAGTTTCAGAAGAGGATGTAGAAAAAAGGATATTTTTTTGGTCTCGGTAGAATTCAGAGAATACCAGAAAGATGTTTACTTGTGTTTTATTGACTTTGCAAAGGCCTGGACTGTGATGAACTGTGGATAGCCTTGAGAAGAATGGAAGTTCCAGAATACTTCATTGTGCTCATGAAGAATTTGGGTCAAGAGGCAGCTGCGTGAACAGAAAATAGGTATACTGCATGATTTAAAATCAGGAAAAGTGGCCATCAGCATTGTAGTCTCTCACCATACTTATTTAATCTGTATTCTGAGCAAATCATCAGAGTAGCTGCCGTATATGAAGAATGTTGCATCAAGATTTGAAAGCGGCTCACTAACAACCTGCAATTTGCAGACAGCACAACTTCGCTTGCTAAAAGTGAGGCGGACTAGATGAATATCAAAGATTGTAGCCTTAAATATGGATTACAATTCAACATAATGAAGACCAAAATCCTAACAATTGGACTAGTAGGTAACATCATGATAAATGGAAACAAGGTTGAAGTTGTCAAAGTTTTTGACTTGCCTGGATCCACAATCAGTGCTCATAGAAGCAGCAGTCAAAAGATCACACAAAACTTTAGAGTGTTGAAGAACCAGGGTGCTGCTTTGAGGATTAAGGTGTACCTGACCCAAGCCATTGTATTCTCCGCTGCCTCATATTCATATGAAAGTTGGACATTCAATAAGGGACACCGAAGAAGAATCAAAACGTTTGAATTGTGGTGCTTGGGAATGATATTGAAAGTACCATGGACTGCTAAACGGACAAACAGATCTGTGTTGGAAGAGGTGAGCCCAGAGTGCTCCTTAGAGGAAAGGATGACAAGACTTCATCTTATGGACTTTGGACACATTGTCAGGAGAGATCAGTCCCTGGAAAAGGACATCATACTTAGTAAAGGGGCGGGGCAATGAAAGAGAGGAAAGCCCTTGATGCGATGGATTGGCACAGTGGCTGCATCAATGGGTTTAGTTGTAGGAACAATTGTGAGCATGGCACAGGACCATGCATTGTTTTGTTCTGTTGTGCACTGGGCCGCTGTGCATCAGAGCCTAAAGAAAACTAAGGAATATTAACAGAATTGCAAATAATAATAATAAAATGTTGCTTTGGCTGTGAAAAGTGTGTGCCAGGCTGTCTATGTGGTCCACCCTCAATGCAGGGCTCTGAGAGGCCTGTGAAATGAGGTGCTCGACTGGGTGGGTTGGAACAGAGTCTATTCTTGGTAGGGAGGTGTGTGCTGTAAAGAAGCTTGGGCCTCTGGTTGGTGGTGGAGGCTTAGGGCACTACTGATTTCCAACTTAAATGAAAGGGATATTATTTGGATGGGTGTGGTTAACCCTGAGTGATACACATGGTTACTATCCTAAATGAAAGGCTAGTGATTCAAGGTCACCAAGTCATGCTTCAGAAGGCAGGGCTGGTAAACTTCTAAAACATTAACTGTGGTAGTTATATAGTCTGGTGTCAATTTGGGACTTGAGAGGATTAAGAGTGAAGGGGTGGAGTCTCATCTGTCAATTGGGTGATAGCCAATGAGGCTCCTGTGTGAGCATGGCCTTCTGAGAATTCTGGGAATTCCTGTATTTTCTCCTTGGAGGCGGGGCAGACTCTTTCTTGGCTCACTCCCTGGGACACATTGCAGCTGACAAGACACATAGAACTATGCTAGTGCCCTGAGATGGAGAAGTCACATCGACCTACTCTGATGTAGCCCTGGGTGCTGAAGAAGTCATGTGGAGACCACTGCCAGCACTGAGATGCTTACAAAGCCACTGGATCCAAGACTTTCTACCCACTGGCCTGTGATCATCCTGCATTTGGCGTCATTACATGTGTTTCATGAGTCTAACGAGGACTTTACAGATTGGTATCGGGCATATGGGCTAATATCAGACTGTTGGGCTTGGACTGGACTGGGTTGGGATGTTTTCTCAATTTTCAATTCCTCTTGTATATAAACCTCTTTTTTATATCCATCTGAGTTTCTATGGATTTGTTTCTCTAGTCTACCTGGGCTACCACATAAGCCATTGAAAACCCATAGAACATAGTGCTACTTTGACACATTTGGGGTCACTTTCTGTTGGAATCAATTGACAGCAACAGGTTTGGGGTAGCACAGGGCCTCTTGTGGGTGAGTTACAAGCACTAGCCCATGCAGAATTCAAAGTCACCCAGGAAGAATATTCTGTATCAATCATTCCATTTTACACAGAAGGCGACGATGCACCATATAACTACATAGGAAATGGTAGACCTGGGCTTAAGCCCTGTCTGATGCCAGAGTCTTACCCTTTTCCTCTGGGGAAGCATTCTCTGCAGAGATGGAAGAAGAGTCATTCTCATCTCTGCTGTGTTTTGTTGCTGCTGTTTGATCTGAGTGTTGAATGATCCAGAGCATACAAGTTTCTGGTTGAGTCAAATGAGAAGGCAGAAAACCCACCGCTTCATTTGGGGCTATTAAACTTCTTGCGCACTGATAGTGACTGTCTACTGGTGCCAGACACAAGTACCCCTGGCTAAGAGAGCTCACAGTCTCTAGGGGAGAGGTCAGTGTTCACATGCTAATAGGTATTACACCTGTGTGATGAGCATTAAACAGTGCTTTGCCAAGTCCTGAAGGAGCCCAGAGGGAAGATTTCAATACAGGGCTAATTTGGGCCAGACACTTGAACTCTTCAAAGGTATTTTCCAAGAGAGAAGGGACCAGAGGAAGCTTTCTAGTAAAGCACACTCACTGCCGTGGAGTTAACCCTGATTCTTAGCGACCCGTTGTGGGTTTCTGAGACTGTAATTGTTTACTGGAGTAGAAAGTCCCACCTTTCTCCAGTGGAGCTGCTGGTGATTTTGAACTTCCCACCATACAGATTACAGCCCAACACATAATCAAGGCACCACAGATGTTCCTATTGTAAGTAAAGGGACAAAATGTTTCACACTGGCTTTTGATGAATTATGAAGCAAGCTTAAATTTGGCTCTCCCAAGTTAATTCATGTTCTAATGCCCCAGTGAGCTCATCTTAAAAATAATTACACTTAAGTTCTTGGAGTTGTTGGGAAAGTATTTAATAATACTTTGTGTCTGCCCTGTGCCATGGAGTTCGTGAGATGTTGGTTTCTTACACTGTCAGTTTCAATGGCATGTTAAAGTCACAAAGGTGGGAAAGAACATGGTCCAGAGCTTAGGGATGCAGGACTGAGGGAAACTCAGGGTATCAGCACTGAGGTGAGTTCAAGAGAGGAGATAGGAAGAGTCCTGGGTAGCCAGAGGACTCTTTGCAGGTGGCGGGGTGCTGGGAGGTATCAGGGTTTCAGTTGGCCCTTCAAATCCAAACATGCCCGGGTTATTGGAAAATGAGCTGTGGGCAGCAGGCTGGGATGCCTGGAGACTTTTATAGATTCTTTTAGTGGTCAGATGAGCAATATTGAATGAAAACAGATCCCAATACCTGTGGACTTGGTTTACAGGGGGAAAAGGAGAAGACGAGAGCGGGTTGACTGGTCTAAGGTTCATGACCTAGCCCAAGGGGGCTAGGCTTGAGTTGGTGAGAGCCCATGACCTAAGGAAAGGCGAGCAATAGGCACCCTGTGGAGGCTGAGTGAGGCAGCACACATTGAGTTGATGACCAGAACCTGACCAGCTGGAGACTTTTGAGCCTGTGAACTGGTGCATGTTGTTGCTGACTTTATGGATGGCCTGTCCGGATTTGACTTTGCTTGTAGATGCAGACTTTACAAGGTTCCAACTGGAATGAAGGCTTCGTGTCGAAAAACATGATTGTCTTCTCAGAGAACTGGGTTGATATAAGTGGGCAGTATATAAATTGGATAACTAAAATTGGGGGAGATAAAGGCATGAAGCAGTTGGCTTACAAACTTTCAAAGGTAGGGGAAAAAACACAGGATTATAGGGTTAAGGTATAGGTGTTAATTGCAATTGTGAAGCTAAATTATATACAGGTGCCAGGTTGGCAAGGGGTGGATTGAGTTAGTTAATTGTGCCAGCCTGGCCGATAATCACATGTGGTGCTGGTTGAAAGGCGGAGGGATAAATGGGTGGTGAAGCCTCGCCTTTCTAGTTCTCAGGTCTCTTGTTTTGTGATGGTTGTATCGGGTGCAGCTGCCTTAGCAGTTCCCTGCTTCAGCTTGCAAGATTGACTTCCTCCAAGACATCCCCAAGGAGAAGCCGCATGGACCTACCCCGATGCAGCCCTGGGTGCTGGAGCAGCCGTGTGGAGACCCTTGCCAGTGCTGAGATGCTTACACGTTCACGGACTCAGCTTTCCTCCTGCAGTCGGCATCATTGCCTCTGTTTTGTGAGGTGGAGGACTTTGTGGACTGGTGTTGGGTTCATGGGTTAATGTTGGACTTGTGGGCTTGGGCAGCATTGGGTTGGGATGTTTTCGTGATGCACATTTTCTTTGCATAAAACTCTCTCTTATACATGAGTTGCTGTGGATTTGTTTCTCCAAAGTACCTAGACTAATACATAAGATAAAACAATAACAACATCTCTATCACTCTTCTAAATAAGCAGCTCCTCATTCATTTCTGTAGTTGAGGTAGTTTATTGTGCCAACCTGGCCAATAAACACAGGTGGGGTTAATTGAAGGGTGGAGGGATAATCGCTTGGTGAGCCTCGCCTTTCTAGTTGTGGGGTCTCTTGCTTTGTCATGGTCGGACCTGGGTGCAGCTGCGTTAGCCAGTTCCCTGCTTCAGCTGGCAAGGCTGACTTCCTGCAAGATATCCCCAAGGAGAAGCTGCATGGACCTACCCTGATGCAGCCCTGGGTGCTGGAGCAGCCGTGTGGAGACCTCTGTTAACGCTGAGATGCTTACATGCTCACTGACTCAGCTTTCCACCTGCAGTCAGTGTCATTGTGTGTGTTTTGTGAGATGGAGGAGGACTTTGGTATAATGTTGGACTTGTGGGCTTGGGCAGCACTGGGTTGGGATGTTTTCTTGATGTACACTTAACCTTTATATGAAACTCACCCTTAGACATGAGTGTCTGTAGATTTGTTTCTCTAAAGTACCTAGACTATCACAATAGCAGCCAATTACGTACTTAATTAAAATATGTTGACACTTAAAGGAAAACATTGACAAGAATAACACTATGTCACAGAATGGTTGGGAATAAAATAACTGTGCTGTACTTAACAATTCCTGTATATATTTCCTGTCAGCTCATGTCCCTCACAGAGCATGAGGACTTTGAGAGTCAGGGCAAGCAGGGTTCTCCACCCTCAAAGCAGCTGCTCCAGCTTTCTTACTGATGGATTGTAAGCTGGTAAGGCCTTTGGCAGGGACACCAACATCAAAGTCACACTTCCTGGGCGTGTGCTGCGTTCCTGGCATCAGACTGAGACTGCACAGGTCCTAATCCCCAACCCCATTTCCCTCTGAGGTTGTGAATTGCCTCTTTTTTTCATGGACTGACTGTGTGCAAGAAGTTATTTCATTCCTGAGTGCGTATTTGCATCCGTATACCTCAGTGACACTTGTAACATAGTTTTAAAGATCTGTCAGGAACATGGCCTTAAGTAATTTTCCTGTAGCCTTTATAAGTATGCAATATTAATATTCTGAATTTTGATAGTGAATATGGCATTGATTCAAAATATTTTAATTGAATTCAATGTTGTCCTGGAAAAGTGAGGATGTCCTGGGGAACTGAGGAAGTGGTTGGGGATTGTATAAGATCTAAAAAAGCATCCCATGTCAAGATGGTCCAGAAAGGTCCCCTCACAGCTGAGAAACTTACTTCTTGTGGTTTTATACAGATCTCTGTCTTTGCTCTAATCCAAGTGAAACTGATCAGAATGTAAGCTCAAAGGCTACCACAAAGACCAATGTTAAATGAAACTGCCTCCTAGAGGTATACTGAGTGAATTCATCTGTATCTGTTTATCAGAATAATCCACAGAGATAAGGCTCTGAGAGAATGAGACACCCATGGCCACAAGTGGTTTCTGACTCATGTCCATCTTTATGAGAACAGACCTTTTTCTCAACAGCGGATTGGTTTGAACTGTAAACCTTGTAAGTTAACAGCCCAAATAATAACAGTGCTACCAACAACCAAGCAAATCTCCACTTTGGAAGGGAAAAGCCAAAAATAATCTAGAGAATGAGGAATGGCTTGTGAGGAGTGGGGTTGTATATGCTGGAAAGCTGCAGATAGAGGACAAATACCATCATTGTTTGACATGCTCCTTGCTAAAATAGGAGTTTTACTCCATGCAGAAATAGCCAAATAATGGGGATTTTTGCATTTACTGTGCAATTCAAAGGAGCTATTTCTCCAAAGGTTCCCAGAGCCCCTGGCCCCACAACTGCCCTTGGAAAAGATGAGTTTTTAGCTTCAAGCTTAGCATTTCCCATGCAAGTCAGTTTTGCAGCTTGTCCGATACAGAGTACATGCAATAGCATTTGCATTTGGAAATTAATTCTGTCTCAAAAGAGATCCGTTATATCTTACTGTTTGCATTTGGGAGCCTGTGTATGCTCAGCTGTTACTTTTGAAAAGGAAAGGTCAAATAGATACTTTCCAATGAAGTCGAAATGATGTTTAGCAAATGATGTTTAGATGGCCTTCTAATGATCTTAATAACAAGGGAATGGAATTACCTACAGTTTCTCATATTACCCAACATAAATAGCTACAGAGAGAGGCTTTTCAATAATCTCAGATGCATATGAAAGTTAGATGAATTTTGAGTTAGGAAGACTGCAGCAGAATTGATGCATTTAAATGATCATCTTGGCCAAGAATAGTCACAGTACCTTGGACTGTTGGAGCAAACAGATCTGTCCTGGTGGGAAGTACCACCAGAATGCTCCTTAGAATTGAGGATGGTGAAACTTCATCTTCTGTCCTTGGGCACGTTATCAAGAAAGACCAGTCTCTGGAAAAAGACATCATGCTTGTTAGAGGGTCGTCAAAAAAGAGGAGCGCCCTTAACAATGGATTCATTGACACAGTGGCTCCAACACTGGGCTCAGACATCACATTTGTGAGGGTGGTTCAGGGTCAGGCGGTCTTTCGCTCTGTGATGCACAGGGTCATTGTGCGTCAGAACCCACCAGACAACAACCAGATCAAGACTTTATAGAGCTCCTTAGCACCCTTGCTGTTGCTGTCCAGTAGCACCTTCCCAGACACAGGGAAAATAGATGTCGTGCACCTTGAATAACATGATGGTCTTTGGCTCCATTTCCCCCCACTCTTCCCTTGAGTAAATTCCATTCATTCATGGGTTCTGCAACGTCCCACAGAAACTCATGGAAGTTTGAGGAAATTTCTAACATGGTAGAGGGTGCTGTTGAGTCTACAACCTGAAGGTCAAGCAGGGGTAAGCCACAGGCTGGGTCCAGAAACCGTGCTTTCCTCTGGGTTCTTGCTGCTGCTGAGATCCCATTTCCTGCTTCTCAGAGCATGTATTTTATGTGCAACAGGGTGGAATTTCAGGGAAGTCTGTTCTCAATTACTCAGAGGTAAATTCTATTAGTATTTTCTCCCACCTTCTTACCAGACCCATTCAGGGAAAGGTCATCTGGTGGGTGCTACATTGAGTATCATTTGTGCAATCAAATTAACATAAAACCTTTCACATTTTTAAGGATACCCAAATGTAATGATCTATTCTCCACCCTTGTACAGTGTCTTATTTATGTACATATGACCTGGTGCCTCTGGCAGGGTAGTTCCTGTAGGCATTGACCTCCTTAATCAGCTAGGCTTTTTCCCCCAGGCCACTGCAGAAGCAGCTTTTCTCCTCTGGACTGCAGCATATCATTCCTTACAAGTAACAATAACCAAGATAACCATTAAACAAAGAGTGTGGCCCAAGTCATACCCCCTCATACGGTCACGTCTAAAACCAATCCAATTCCTGTTCCTTAACACATGCTGTTGTTAGGTACCAGCAAGTCGATTTCTGAGCCAAGGTGATCCTATTCACAGCAGAATGAAATACTTCATGGTCCTGAACCATCCTTGCAATTGTTCCTATCTCCTGAGCCCATCATTACTGTCAGTGTCAGTCCATCTTGTTGAGGGCCTTCCTCTTTTTTGCTGCCTCTCCATTTTAGGGACTTGTCTCTCCTGACAACATGTCCCAAGTACATGAGATGAAGTCCTGCCATCCTTGCCTCTAAGGAGCACCCTGGTCTTACTTCTTCCAACACTGATCTGTTTGTCCTGTTAGCAATCCGTGATACTTTCAATATTCTTCTCTAGCACCACATTTCAAATGCTTTGATTCTTCTACAGTCTTCCTTATTCAACGATCAACTTTCACACGCATATGAAGCAAAGGAAAATACCATGGCTTGGGTCAGGAGCATCATTGTCCTTAAAGTAATATTCTTGCATTTCAGTATTCAAAAGAGGTCTTGTGGATTAGATTTACCTAATGCAATGTATTGTTTTATTATTATTTTTTTTGAGTTTTTCTTCTTTTTTTCTTTTTT
>NW_022103904.1:17751565-17771588 GCF_000313985.2 Echinops telfairi
ATTTGTTTCTCTAAAGGACCCAGACTAATACGAATGATGTTGTCCTGTAGTTTAGCATTCTGTGAGATCACCTGTCTTTGGAACGGGCACCAATATTGATCTCTTCCAAAGTTGCTCAAGTAGCTCCCTTCCAAATTTCATCACCAAGATGAGTGAGTACTTCCAGTATTATACTTTAGCTTAGATTTAATGCAAATGCTTATAATTCTTAAAGGGTTTACAATGATTTCCCTCAAACTGAAACTTGGGTCTATTCCATTGGGCCTATTCCCATGTATGGAAACCCTGTAGGACAAGGTAGAGCGACCCCTGTGGGTTCCGAGACACTCCCTCTTGACAGGAGTAGAAAGCCTCATCTTTTTGTTGCAGAGTGGCTGCTGGTTTCAAACTACTGATCCCGTGTTTAATAGCCCAACTTGTTACCACTGTGCCACAAGGACTCCTTATTGTTTCCCTAATTAGTATTTTTATGGACTGTCGAGTTTTGAAGAAATTCTTTACTCTAAAATGATATTATTAGAGAATAGCTACAAAAAGAAGTGAGGAATTTTATATAAAAGAGACCGTATATACTCATGTATAAGCCAAGTTTTTCAGCACATTTTAATGCCATTTTTGTGGTAAAATTAGGTGCCTTGACTGATATTCAGGTCTGGTTATACTCGAGCATACATGGCAGGTTCTGAAAATTGCAGACGAGATTGAAGTTTAGGAATTTGTGGGCTTTCACCACTCTCAAATGCTGCCAAGACTCTGAATTTACCACTCTCCATTTACCTTCTGCTGCAGTGCTATGTAACTGCTATGGCTCCTAGGTTTGATATCTTCAGGTAATAGCCAATGAAGAACAGTCTGAAGACAGAATCATCTCTCTCAGTTGGTGTTCCAAAATTCCACATCCTGGGCAATTAATACCAGGCAGAGAAGAGACCTGGCTGGGGTCAGTCTGGAACGGGGGTCCAGAGATATAGTAGGTTGTGGAGGAAGGCAGTCAGAGAAGGTGGGGTGGTTGTACTAGGCTCACCAGGATTGTGATTGTGCTCTATAATTTTAATTTGTAAGCCAGCATCTGCCGGTTTTCACCTTGGCCGGTTTAAGCCCCTTTTTTGCTGTTGTTTCCTTGAGAGCTATCATCTGCTGCACAAGACCTTAAGAGTGTTGAAAAGCAGGGAGGTAATTTTGAGGACTAAGATGCACTTGACTGAAGCCATGGTATTTTCAATTGTCTCATCTACATGTGAAAGTCAGACAATGACTAAGGAAGACCAAAGAAGAATTGGAATGATGGTGCTGGCAAAGAGCACTGAAAGCACCATGGACTACCAACAGAACCAACAAAGCTCTCTTGGAAGAAGTATGGCCAGAAGGCTCCTTGGAGTGAAGGATGGTTAGACTTTACATCTGACACACTGTCAGGAGAGACCAGTCCCTGGAGAAGAATATCCTGCTTGGTCAAGAGGAGGGACAGTGAAAAAGAGGAAAACCCTCCACAGGATGGATTGATGCAGTGGCTGTAGCAATAGGCTCCAGCATCACAGCTGTGAAGATGGCGAAGGATGGGGAACTGTTTCATTCTGTTCTGAGTGAGGTCGCAATGCATCAGCACCAACTAGATGGCACCGAGCAACAACAACAACAGTGCATCTGGTGTTGGAAATTGCAGGTTTGTAAAAGGGCTCCAAACTTTCTTCAGCATATTAAGAAGCAGCTAACCAGTGACAATCTCCTTAGTTGGGCAAGCATATCCACCCCCACCTTTTTTTTAAGTTTTAGAACAACTCGGAAAAATAAAATTCCAGTTTATTGTTTGACAACATTGTTTCACACATGCATCAAACAGGTCATAAGTAAATAGATAAATAAACAGCAACTTCATAGCAAAAACAAAGGGGAAAAAAATCAGCTACACTTACCGGAAGGCTCAAAATAAAATTGCGCTTTGCGATTGATGTTTTTGGGGTTTTTTTACAAGTTTTTTTTTTTCTCCTTTGAAATTATAATGAATAAGGTCCCACCACAAGTAAAGTCGGAAGCAGGACAGAGAATCCTCTGAAGACTGGTTTGGTCCTTGGAGATCAATAAAAAACGGCTGACGCCTAACAATATGTACAAAATATAAAATATAAATAAAAAATCCAAACAAATTTTCCTTTAAAAGGTGCTTTTAAGAAAAAAAAAAAAAGCAAGGCCGTGTGAGGCTTGGATCTCTTTGCCTCCCTTGTTACATACAATTTTACACTGTGGTTCATGTCACCTGCGGTGGGGCCGCCCAAGATGGGCGGGCAGGACTATGTACTGGAACGTGACCTCCTTTGGGTTCAGAGTTGGGAAGTGGAGGGTGAACAGGTCCTGGTGGCCTTTACAATTTTTAATTTATTTTTCAGGAGGTTTAGCTTTTCCTCTGTTGCTGCTTAGTCCTCCTCTTCGGTCTTCTGCGTCTTAGTGCCAACATCGTCATCCTCTTCCTCTTTAGCTGCCCCGTTGCCTGGTGCTGCCTCAGCTTCCTCAGCTTCATCTCCACCGTCTTCCTCGACATCACCTTCCTTCTCTCCTCCCCCCACTTTCTTTCTCTTTTTCGTCTACCTGATTGTTAGACTTGAGTTTCCCATTTTCCACATTAGCAGGAGCTAATTCTCCTGCTCCGCCTCCATTCTCCGCCTCCTCCACAACTTTCTTCTCCTTTACGTCCTTGGCGGGGATCTTGGAGCTGGTGTCCATGGCCACGTCTGACATGGGGGAGGCGGTGGGGGGGGGGGCAAGCCGGGCATGCCATGCAGCGGGTTACAAAGAAAGCACGAGTGTGGGTCTCTGGCGAGAAAGGAGGCTTGCTGCAGAGGACAGAGGTGTCTGCAGCAAGCAGGACCAGGGAACAATGCCGAGATGGCTTTGCAGAGCCACCCATCAAATATATCCCAATGTATCAAACACATGTCTACCCAGAACTTTGCCTTTTGTAGAGTTGATTCAACCCTCACTGCGACCACGTCAGTTCCAATCCTACTCACCTCTTGGACAGGGTAGAACTTCCCCTGTGGGTTTCATTACAGGAGTAGAAAGTCGCCTCTTTCTCCTGTGGAGCCACTGGTGGCTTTGAATTGCTGACTCTGGTTAGCAACCCAGTATGCAACCCACGAGGCCACCAGGGCTCCTACCTATTGGATTAGAAGTGTTTGATGATGCTATTTTGCACACCTATATTACTAGGTGGTATAGGAGCTGCATGTTGGGCTTCTAACTACAAGTTTGACAGTTTGAAACCACCCCAGAGCAGGAGAAAGACTGGGCTTTCTCCTCTAGTAATGAGGTACAGTCTTCAAGACTCATGGGCACTTCTACCCCGTCCTATAGGCTCGCTCTGAGTCCACATCGACTTGCTGGCAGTGAATTTGGTTGGTTTGTTTTGGATTGCCAGAATGATGTTTATCTGTGTTTTATTGGCTGTGAAAAGTCATTCCACCTGTGGATCATACTGAATTATAAATAACATTGCAAAGAATGGGATTTCACACACTTAATTGTGCTCATATAAACCTGTACATGGACCAAGGGGCAGTTGATTGGACACAACAAGGGATACTGTGGGGTTTTTTTTAAAAGTGTGTGTGTCAGAGTTACACACTTCACACTTATTCAATCTATTTGCTGAGGAAATAATCTAAGAAACTGGGCTAGTATGAAGAACATTTTATTGGATTAAAGTAAGACTCAACAACTATGATATGACACAGTTTGGGTTGCTAAAAGCAAAGATGACTATAAACATGTACTGATGAAGATCAAAGACCGCAGTGTTCAACATGGATTACACCTTAACATAAAACAAAAAGCAAACAAAAGGGCTCTCACAATTGAACCAATAAACATTATCCTGATAAATGGGGAATGATTGTGAGGAGGCACAGCACTGGGCAGCATGGTACTCTTTTGTATGATGGGGCTTGAAAGCATTCATGGACGCATTTCATTATCGTTTAGCATCATTTTCCCACCAACTTTTGGAATCCTCCTCAAACGTAAGGTTTCTATGCTACTTGGTGGCACCTAACAACATTGGCACATTGTGCCATTAACTCTTAGAACCGTCTCTACTTAGAAATCAAGTCAATACTGCCTGACCCCCCAGGGCTCTGTCTTGTCCATGCCTCGGCATTCCTCTTCCTTTAGTTCTGTGTCATGTAGACACAGGGAGGTCTGTGTAGGGAGAGCTTCCCTTGTCCCTGGGTGTAAATGGCACCTACCCCCAACCTTGGAGTTTTTAACCTATTTATTCTTCTTCACAGCACTATGCTACCACTCACAGATGGATTTAATATCTACTTGCTTGCTTTCTGACTTTAAACAGAATGTGATCTTTTTGAGAATAGCAGGATTATTTATTGTTCCCTGTTGCTTTTTAATGCCAAGAATAATGCGTGGCACTGAGCAGAGTGCAGGATCCACTACTCGAGTGGCGTAATATTACTTTACCAAGTGTACTAGGTTTTTATAAGCAACTCTCCTTATAGAACATTTGGAAATCATTTAGTAAAACAACATTAGATTTTGTTACTTGGGAAACACAAGCATTTCCTGACTCAGATAACCATGATGACAGGTATGTCAACAAATGATGACAGATCCTAACTTTCTGAACACGTAAATTGGGTTTACCAAGAAGGCTTGTCCCTATGTGGACCTACTGTGATTTAGAGAAGGCTTCTCCATGGTATGGGAGAATTTAAAGAGTGTTAAACCATGTTGGGAAAAGAATTGTATTTTTTTGGTAATTCATGGTGTTTTTAGTGACTGACTGTTGGAAGTAGATTGCTAGGTTTTTCTCTTTGCTTTAAAAAAATTTTTAATTAATTTCAATGAGCTACAATTAACGTATCATACAATTCAATAGTTCAATCATATTAAGAAGGGCCGTGCAATCCTCAGCACAATAAACTTTGGAACATTTTCTTCTTTCTTGTGCCCACTGGTGTTGACTTCCCATTTCCCCCACCCTCCTTTTATGCCCCAGGTAATTCATCTTTGTCTGGAAGTTCTACTGAAACCCGTTCAGCACCATAATAACACACAAGTCTCCATTCACAGATAGGTAGTGGCTGCTCTTAAGGGGCAAGGAACCCAGATATCCTAGGTCAGTGGTTCTCAACCTTCCTAATGCTGTGACCCTTTAATACAGTTCCTCATATTGTGGTGACCCCCCAACTATAAAATTATTTTCTTTGCTACTTCATAACTAATTTTGCTATTGTTATGAATCATAAAGTAAATATCTGATATGCAGAATGTATGTTCATTGTTACAAATTGAACATAATTAAAGCATAGTGATTAATCACAAAATAATACATAATTATATATTGTGAAGTATTTATTTCTAATTACAAATAAATGAAATTTTGTCTTGAAGCATGGTGTAGCATGGGTAACAGTCTTCATACCAGATACTCATATATGGACGTATCTGCATGTGGGCAGACCCACTTGGAGGCGGATAGAGGAGCGGTGTCCCAGTTCCTAAGACCATTGGAAATATGTGTTTTCTGATGGTCTTAGGCGACCCCTGTGAAAGGGTCGTTCGACCCCCAAAGGGGTCAAGACCCACAGGTTGAGAACCGCTGTCCTAGGTGAAAACTCTACCCCTAAACCAGCAGATACTATAGTTAGAAATTTCCTGAATCTGTAGCTTGTATATTTTAAGACAAAAGCATTAAATAATAAAACATTTAAATATGTCACCAAAATTATAAAATTATTTGACCTCACTTTGCATCTTATAATGTTAAGCTATTTCTAAAATCTATAGCTTTACTCATTATAACTAAAATTAAATATTTCAGCATATAAAGAAGTAATGTCTTATTTCTTAAGGAACAAAAAAGGTTGGGTAAATATAAATGCTTTCCACTCTTCCTCATTATTATTTTTGTTTCACTATTTTTATTGATATAAGCAATTTGTCTATGTCCTATTTAAATTGTAGTTAATGATGATGGTCCATGAATATTGCAAAGAGTAACTAATTTGATCATTGTTCTCTCTAATTAACCTCCAATACACTTGGTCTTGACTCTCAATCTATGTATTTATACCTGTTGCTATCCTTTCCCTAAAAAAAAAAAATACATTTCTTGAAGCCTACTTTATGGTTGATAGTGATCTTTGGGTTACTAAGACTAATGTATAGACTTCCTCATCTCAGGGAACGTAAAGTCCAGTTATGGAGACAATTATACCACAGTCGGTAAATCAGACAACAACAGTATACAAGACCCTTCATGGAAATCCATGAGGGGGTAGGTAATTATGGCTAAGGAGTCAAGGTAGAATTAGACTCGGGCTATGGAAGTTAGGTACACTTGCTCCTCATTTATCACTGACCTTGTTGTTTGACATTTTGCATTTATGACCATAGTAAAAAGTCTACTATTTAACTATTTTGAATATTAGCAATGTACACTTGGTAGTGTATGAGGTATGAAACAAAAGTAATGTGACTGTGATAAATAAGGTATATTTCATTTTGGCAGGGTCAATTGTTTGCCAGTTATGTAATGATATAATTTGGCAGTTATGTAATGATGTACTCAACCTCAATTTTGTGCTCTGATGTGATCATCCTCCCTGATTTTCACATCACAACTGTGCTTTGATACTTAACCATGTCAATTAGTGAAGAGTGTATGTAGGACATTTTTAGGTAAAGGATGGGAATGATATCATTCCAAAAAGAAAAAGAATTTAAAAAAGTCAGACATGTGAGAAAAATAATAAGAACATGCTTTGGGAACAGTAGATAATTCTTGATAACTAGGTATCTTAGCTATCTTTGCTGGCTAACAAGAGTTAACAAACCATTTCATTTTAGTGTTTTATAATAGTAAAGATTTATTTTCATGTCAGTTCCGTTGGGCTGCTAACCACAAGGTCAGCAGTTCGAACTCCATGGGAGAAAGACAAGCCTGCCCCTATAAAGATGAACAGTCCTGGAAACCCACAAGGGCAGTTCTCTGTCTTACAGAGTCACTGTGAGTTGAAATCAGCCTGGTGGCATTGGGTTGGGTTTGATTATTTATGGCCCTGAACTTGGTCTACAACTTAATAGCACCTTCATTCTGAGATACTGGCTGAACAATGAGAGTGGAACATGGTTGGGTAAGAGAAAAAGTAATGGCAACGTTTCTTGTGGCTCTTAAAGAAAGGTCCTGCTAAGAAGTGGCACGGATGTCATCTGCCTGGTGGTCAGACCTGATCTTAGTGGTGTGGGAATAGGATAGCTTTCTCACAGGGCAAGACAGCACGGAGCAGTCTGCTATCCCAGTTGTCAAGAGGAAACAGAGGGAAGGAAGTAGCAGGAAAACCTACACGATGGATGGACCCCTGCAGCCATGCGAAGGCATTTGACTTGGTCTCTTGACACTAGGTAGTTTTTAGAGGGTTTTAAGCAGCAAAGTTATGAGGTCAAGTGTATGTTTTGTTTTAGCATGGCAATCAGAGTAGAAAGAAGAAAATGCCTTTTCTGTTTTAAGGCATCATCTCACCTCCATATCTCAAACTACTGCTGTTACATTCCTGAGAGCAGATTGGGTGGGGGCGTCCTTAACAGAACATGAAGCAAGGCAGTATATGGAGCCAACAGCACCAAGTGTTCACTGTAAGTCCCAGGTCCAACTTACGACAGGGTCAAAATCACCAATTTAGCCACTAATCAGAGCTTTATATACCGTTAAAAAAATCAATGGGAGATATTTTGCATGGGAAACCCATACTCCATTATATCTGACTGTCACCTTGCCTAGATCAATCTCTGTGCTTTTGCTTCTGCCCATACTGGGGAGAATGCATCCTGCCAACTGGTTTGTAACTTAGTCCATGAGTCATATGGCCCCCCAGGCTATGTTTTGCCATTTAACAAATCTATTTTGCGAATGGTATGTCTTCCTTTTAGAGGAGCAATCTATCTTTATGGCTCGGGATATTGTCTGTCTTCTGCACAGCATGCACTTCTAGGCGGGTCATCTCAATGTGAGGGTCTTACTGGACTATTGGGAGAACTCATTCTTTGCAGCTGCATCTGAACAATTTTTCCCAACAAAAAGTAAGTTGATGAAGAATTTCAAACTTTATTTTTGAGAATTGACTTAAGAATTTAATTTTAATCAATACACTTTAATTAAGGATAAATCTTCTATTGAGGGGTAGTGGTGGTTGAATTGTAGCATTCTTGCCTTCCATGTAGGAGATCTGTGTACGACTTCTGGCCAGTGAACTTCATGTACATGGACAGTGGCTTTCACGTTGCTGTAATGCTGAGCAGGTTTCAGCAGAGCTTTGGGGCTAAGTAGAAAGACCTGGTGATTTACTTCCAAAAGTCAGCACAAACCTGCCCCTCCACAAATGAAAACAAATAAACAAACAACTTCTTCGATCATAGTGGCCCTGTCTGCAAGGCACCATGGAGATGATGTAGTATCTGGCAGCATTTTATTCTATTGTGCATAGAGTCCCCATGAATTAGGGACTGTCTTTTTTTTTTTTTTCAGGGACTGTCTTTATGGCAGCTAACAATAACAAAAACAATATACCACCAATTTCTCATCTATGGCCTATAAGTAAATCTAGGAGAAAAAGTATGTAAGAACAGGTCTGGGACTTCTGTCTTATGCTAACGTGCCTCTGTTTTATATCTTCTGCTTCTGGTTCACTTGCTGATCCTCATTGCTTGATCCTCATTGGTACCAATTAAGGTTGTCGCAAAAAAAACCTTTTGGCCAGGCTCTCTGGGTAGAAAGGAATGACCTTCTTTCCTAAGAACAAAAGAAGCTCTTAAGGTTGAGCAGAGTAAGACTCGGGTAGGGAGTGAGCTCCTCGGTCGCATCTTTTTAGGTCTGTGATTATAGTTCAACCGCTGTCTCTGGTTCATGTGGTGGTCGGTTTTTTCAGAGTAGATCACCAAGCCTTTCTTCCAAGGCAATTCTGGGTGGACTCAGACCTTCAACCTTTTGGTTATCATTCAAATATGCTAATAACTTGCACCATTTAGGGATTTCACGGTGCAAATTATTAACACACTTGGCGGTGGACCCCTGGTGGCATAGTGGGTTATGTATTGGACTACTAACCGCAAGGTCAGCCGTTTGAAACCACCAGTCGCTCTGTGGGAGAAAGATGAGGCTTTCTACTCCCCTTAAGATTTACAGTCTTGGGAACCCACGAGGCCATTCTACCCTGTTCTATAGGGTCGCTGTGAGTCACACTTGCTCAACGGCAGTGAATTTGGTTTAGTTTGGAGGGACTCCATGATTAATAATCTAATGCACCAAATTCTTGATATAAATACGTGGTTTTCTTCTCTTTTCTATTTTCGTTTGTGTTTAGAACCTCCCCTTCACGTTCTTTTGCCATTGGAGGTATATGGAATCCCGAGAGTCCCAGCCCTACGGACGCACCAAACTGTACAACCGGGGAAGCAGATGTTACGTTCTTTACTCTGCTCAAGGTTGGTATCTGGATTGTGCAATTCAATCTCAACAGGAAGCGGCTTCTGAGTTTTTGAGAGAATCATCTGTGGGCAAACAGCCCTTGGAATCTTGTAGGGAACAAGAGGGTGTTTTCCTATCCTCTGGCGCTGCTCAGGCAGACAAGAATATAACTGGCATGCGTGCCTGCAATAAAGGAACACACATGTGAAACGTCTTCAAAAGCGCCATCCCTAGACTGTTAACTTTGCCGTCTAGCTGGCCAGACAACACAGCAAATTCCCATGGCAGCCAACGGAACAGCATGAACTTCTCATCATAATGATTCCAGAAGGTCCTGATAAGCCACCCACCTTGGTTCCAGCTGGCTGCACTGTGGCCCTCTCTTGAGAGTAGCAGGCACCTAAAAGTTACCTTATTCCCCATGGCATCTCACTGAATGAGGAAGGGGGGGATTTTGCATAATTTACAGAATGTTCCTGAGACTGCAGCCTCATGCAGATCCCCTGTGAGTTTGCTTTTTGACACCAAGTACTTATGCAAGAAAGTAGGCCGCGGGACAAGCTCTCAGCTGTTATTAACTTCTTTTTCTATTTCAGTGCAACTATTCCGCAGTGGTACTCTACAGCTTGAAAATGGAGAATTCTGGTTGCATCATCAAACTATTGTGCCCTACAGAGAATGTGGTCAAGAAACTCGCTCCTGGGGCCTGTCTGCAACTGACCACTGTTAAGGCTGGGGCCTGCATTGAGGCAGTGGGACCTGTTCAGGACAGCACCAAGCACCCAGCCTTGCTCCTGTGGCCAACTTCATACTTCCTTGCCTTCCTCAGAAGGTAAGGTAGAGGCAGAATAAAGGCCATTAATCCTTCTTGCTTGTAATTCAGAAGCCCTGGTGTAATTCAGATGATGGTGGTAGCCTCAATGTACAAGACTTTGGCCGTGTGAGCTATTGGCTTTTCTAGTTTCTTTTTGCTTCAAATTAAGCAGCTATCCAGACTGAAGACGTGTGTGATCCTATTTTTAGTGTGGCCGGTACAACACATTTTGAGAAGAGGGAGCAGGTGAATGACTCATGACATACTGAAACCCTTTTCGTTGTCATGAGAGTCTTTCTCTGCTTTTTATCCTAGTTTATGCTAGTTTTATTCATGTCAAGAGTTAACTGTACTAGCACCTTATAGATCATCCTGAAATAGCTTTCTCAGGGTCAATGATGATCATGTCAGCCTGGACTACTTATTCACCGCATCGAGAATTATACATACAAAAGATGGCACGTACTCCTTCATGCAGAACATTTTATCAAAATACATGAGGTAGTGACTTTGGGGAGATCCAAGCTTTCACATCATCCATTCACTGGTGTAGCTAGAAGAAGGATTTTAACATTTTCACTTATCTCCCTCTCTCCTGGGGGCTCGGTGAGTGAGCAGGTCTGGATCAACCAAAACCCAAATGCATTGTCAAGTTGATGTCAACTCGTAGGTTCCTGTAGGGCAGGGCAGAACCGCCAGCTGTGAGTTTACAAAATTGTGACTCTTGATGGGAGTAGAAAGGACAGTCTTTCTCCTTCAGAGAGGCCGGTGTTTCCAAACTGCTGACTTGGCAGTTAGCTCAATGCATAATCACTGTGCGCCCAGGGCTCCGGCCCAACTGGATGGGCCTTGAGAATCTGTGGATATAACATGCACCCAGGTGCTGCCGCCCACCCTGAGGTTGTATAGAGAATCATTCGTGAAAATAATTTGAAAAAGATCACACAGACTTCACGCCCCACCCCACTCCCAGCTGTCTCCTGATAAGTTTCCTTCCTCCTGCTGATCTCATGGGGTAGGGAGTGGGGAGGATGTGGTTTGATTCTGCTGGTGATCTTGTGATTGTCTGACGTCTTTTCTCTTTCTTCCACAGCACCGGAGAAAGTCCTCCATGTGCTTACCACGCTCCAGGCCTCTCAGCGACCCAGCCTGGGTTTAGGAACGCTTACTTTCTCACTACACACCCTACTGAGGCCATCCCTACTGGAGGTCCCACTGTTGTGGTGACTCCTGTCACCCAGTGTTTCCCAGCAACAGACACCTGGACAACTCCAGTTCTGGGATTGCGAGTTCAAATGGCTTCGGAAGGGTCTGTTTTCCTGGGGATAGATTTTGGGGACGATTCAGGAGTCCAAATGAGGATCCAAAATGTGTCCGGAGAAATCTCAGCCACAGCCTGTCACCAGTACAGGGAAGGTATGGCACACACCTTCATTATCAGTAACGTGGAAGGAAACACCAGAGCTGGGATGGATAAGCAAGCAGTGCTTGGGAAGGAAGAGGCAAACTATTGAGACAAAAAGGAAATCCTTTTTCTAGACTCCTCTTAACATTCTTGCTGTAACAACAGTAGCTCAGGAACATACAGCGAGCACTTGTGTGTTCTGTGTGGTGGTCTGTTCTGTGTACACTTTATGTCATGTAATTCTTGTATTGTGAGTAAGACGTAGGTCTGTTCGTGTCCATTTTGGGGAGGAAGAGGAGGAAACGGAGAGGCTAAGCCATTACTTAGTAATGGAGTTACTTCTTATAAAGATAAAATTTCTGAAGCAAAATTACTGTTGGAACTTCCTTGATTTGCCCTGCAAGTAAGTAAACACAAAAACAAATATTTAAATGAGCTATCTTTCCTTCCATGCATCCATCCATCCACCCACCCCCGACCCACCATCTATCTATCCATCTGTAGCTAAAATGTTCTACCTTTTGCCTTTAGACCAAAGGGAGGAGGAAACACAGAAACAAAAACATCTTTCTGGCAAAGTGCTGCTCTTCAGAGCCTCGTGCTTACACAACACCAAATCCCTCAGGAGGACGGAGACAGAACGAGTGGACAGGATTTGATTGCAAGCAGGAGTTAACTTCTTTCTTTTTCCTTTTTAAATGAATGTCTGAAAAGGGCTCAGCCCTTCCTAATGTAGAAAGATGTACACTCAAAGATCTTCCTCCCACGAACTTTCCAGGTCCCTTGCCCAGAAGCAACGATTGCTTTATTTCTTCCATCCTTCATCCATTTAAGCAAATATGAACATACGTTTCCTTCTTTGACACAAATGATAGCGTGGAATACAGTGTTCTGCTCAATTACGTATCCATATTTATAGATAGTCCCACATGGATGCTAAAAGAGCACCGCTGTTCTTTGTATGTTTCCTTGTTGTTATGTCTTGGATGACATCTGGTAGGTTCCAACTCACAGTGACCTTGTGCAACAGAAGGAAACGCTGCCGGGGACCTGCACCAGCATCACAATTTTGGTTGCGTTTCAGTTCTGTTGAAGCTGTTATGTGTTAAGAGTCTTCTTCTTTGTGTTTTTCCCATGGATCCTCTACTTTACAAAGTATGAGACCCTCTCTAGGAACTGGTTCCTCCTGATACCATGTTGTATAATATACCATTAAATCAAACAGTTTCTAATCTGCCAATATTACAAATAATATTACAGTAAATAATCTTGTATTTATTATTACTTCCAGTTTTTATATTGGATTTATGTCATTTGCATATGCTTTCTCAGAAATTAGGAACCTTGCTGATTTCAGTCACTCATTTTTCAACTAGTGACACGGTTTTAGGCAGTTGTCTTACACTTTGCTTTGTGATCCATCTGATCATCTTTATTTTAAATCATAGGTCCCCAAACTACTTGGCCTACTGCCCTTTTTTTCAGAAAAGGGAAATAAAAAGAAGATCACTATTGCCTCCCTGGCATTTAAAGACTTTTACATGATAGCCCCTGATCAAAGATAAAGTATAGGTATCTGCTTTTTGATCATGCCAGCACCCCCAAGAATGTTATCGTTCTCTTTAGAAAACACTGCTTTAAATAGATGTTTAGTCCATTTCTATTTACTGAAAATGACAGATGCTTGGCCCAAGTTCTGTCATATTTTTCAATTATGTGATCTTTGTAAATGTTAAGGCATCTTTTATTGAGTAACTCTGTTTTCCTTGTGCAGGTTTGTCTGGGCTGGTGTTCTAATAACTGCAAGAACCGCAGTCTTGATTTGCTCATCCATTTTATGTAGGACTCTAGTAAAGGTTCTTTATGATTCATCACTCTCTCCAAACAAGAATGAAGTTAGTCTATTCCCTTCCTCGTCTTTAGTACCCCATTTTAGTAATTGAATTATTGGCTTTCGTATTCCCCGTTGTGTGCTGAAGTGTGCGTCTCGATCAGTTTTCATGGAGTCCATTCTGATTTCATGGCCAGCCCTTGTGTCAGGGTAACACTGGGCTCCAGGCTTTGCAATGGTGTCCTTTTTTATTGGATTTAGACCAGGCCTCTCCTCCAAGACATTTCTGAGTGGTCTTGAACATCCAATTTTTCAGTTAGTAGCCACACTTGTACCACCAGGGAACTCTAAATATGCTTGTTCATTGTTCTTTTAAGTTTGCATAATACTATTTTTTTAATTATTGTGAATTGGATGAGGGTCATAGAAGAAATCGGTTTCCATTCAATAGTCTATACACATCTTGTTTCCTGTCATTGATTGTAATTCTTACTATGTGCTATGCCTCGTCCCACTTCTTTCCTGTGCTTCTCCTTTCCATTCTCCCTTCTTTGCTAAACCTTCCCATCATCCGAACTTTATCCCTGGGCAAACACTACCCTCTGCTATCAAATGGTTGTTATTCAAAACTGTGTTTGCTTCCCCCCTTTATAGACCTGTCCATAATTTATCTAAACATCGAGGTGAATTCATTTCCATACCTGAATGGGGACTGACAGCCATATGCTTAGGGGCTCCACCCATTTTTATTTGACAAGTGTGTTGGGTCTTTTTTATGATTTTGAGTTTTGTGCCACATTTTTCTTTCACACTACCAAGGACCTTTCAGAGCAGTTGGTAGTGGTGGCTGGGTGCCACATTAATTGTTTCTGGTTTCAGGGTAGTGGAGGCTGATATTTGGGTGGTGGTCCATTAATCCATTGAATTAATTGTCTACATGTATCTTCAGTTTCCTTCACTTTTCTTTGCTTTGGATGGGGAGAGAACAATAGTTCCACTTTTGATGGCTGCTAATCCACTTCTAAGACCCCCATTGCTACTCACCAAAAGTCAGATAGAGAACATTGTCTTCGCGAACGATGTTAGGCCAATTGACCTTAGTGTCTCCCAAACCCCACGTGTTATCATTTGATGTCTAGCAGTTACATAGGAGGTAATCTGCATTATCTCGCTACTTCCCACCTTTTTATCTCCTTTTCTCCCAACATGTTATTTTTTATGAATTTTACATTGTCAGGATATATAATATTCACATTTTTTTTCTGTGACGTGTTTTCCTATATTAGTTTTAGTTCTTTTTCTAAACTGAAATATATTCCGTCCTCACCTGAAGTTCTTTGTCATAGTTTTCCCATCTGATATGCTGAAATTTATTCTCAAGTAGATTTTTTTTTTAGGAAGACACATGAAAATCATATCTCCTGAGTTCCTGCATGTCAAAACTGTTATATTTGGATGACAATTTACTGATTCTTAAGGCCTTGGTCACATTCCTCCCCCTTTGTGGACTTTTCCCACTCTACTCACACACATAAGCGGCCCTCCACTGCCAAGCACATTCTGACTCACGGAGCCTTGTAGGACAGAGTGGAACTGCCTCACAGGGTTTCCGAGGCTGCAAACTGGACGGAGGCAAACTACCACTGCTTTCTCCTGGAACGCAGCTGGTGGGTTTCAATGGCCAACCCTTGGCTTAGCAGCCAAGTGCCTAAGCATTCACACATTTAAAACCCACTGCCGTCAAGTGTGACTCTTGGTCAGAGTAGAATGGCTCCATAGGGTTCTGACCCTGTAAATCTTTCAGGGTGCAGCCTGACGTATCTTTTTCCCAGGGAGAAGCTGGTGGGTTTGAACAACTCACCCACCCACAGTTCCACCAGGGATCCTTATCAGGGATCCTAAAACAGCATGTTTGGACCAACAGCACCAACATCATCTGTGATTCATTTGAAAAGCTAATTCTCAGACCCCACCTGATGTAGAAACGCTGGGCATGGAGCCCAGCAGCTTGTGTTTTAACCAGCCCTCTAGAGAGTTATATATGAGGGGGCTTAAAATGTTTGTGGGGAAATTCTATTTTAATTCTTTTTCCACAAATATTTCAAACTCCCTCATATACGTTCTTATAAGTGTAGTGATTCTCAGGCTGACCTCTTTTTTATTCCCTTTAAAGGTGACTTGGTACTTTTGTATGATTGTCAAAAAAAAGTATTTATTCTTAAAGTCTAGAAACATTACCAGTGTATATTTCAGTGTTGACTATCTTCATATCTTTAGTTAATATCTTTAGCTAATACAGGTAGGTAGTTGGATTTTCCTCTGCAATGCACTCTTTTATCTTCTAGTGCCACAGAAGCAGGTACTTCTCAAATATAATTTATATAACTTGTCTGTATGATTCTTCAACTTCAAATTCATCCCCTCCCTCTCAAAAATCCTCTTGTGGGGGAAATACATATTTTACATTCACGGATTCCCCTCTTGCTAACGGTACCATGTTTTATCAAATGAACAAAGGAGGAAGTTTATATTTTTAACTGCTGTTTGCCTTGTGGCTTTGCAATTAGTTCCAAAAGCTTCAGTGGAATGCTGACTATATCTCCATGTTTACATTAGAATGTACTCTATTAATTTAAGGCATCTCTAACTTTAATATTTGTAAACTGATTTCTTTGCTGCTTTAAGAATGATATAAGGAATTGGTGTAACATCTTCCCAATAGGGAGTAAGTCTAAAGGTAGCTTGTGAAATAAAGATGTATAAGAATTTATCACATGCCAGGAGGCAGAGTCCCAATACCAAATGCATCTGCGTCCAAATTATCACAATAAACCACCTTATTTAATATTTGGTGGCAGAGTACATTATGTGTTGAGCTGCTAAACACAACGCTGTCAGCCACTCCACCGGAGAAAGATGAGGCTTTCTACTCCCCCCAAAGTTACCGTCTCAGAAACTCCCCAGGGGCAGCCCTGTTCTGTCCAACAGGCTCACTCGGAGTTGGAATTGACTGGAAAGCGGCGAGTTTGAGTTTGGAGAAATCTTCCGTTTAGATTAAAGTAGGAGAAAAGTATTTGTTTATTTAAATCAATTTCTTGGGGGCTCTTACAGCTCTGATCACAATCCATACATTCATCCATCGTGTCAAGCACGTTTGCACATGCGTTTGCACAGCATACAGCTCGTGATTAAATCCTGGTCAGAGTGATGTGGAGCTCTGCTTGAGCATCCATTTCACCTTCCGCTTTTTGAAATTCAAGTGCAAATTTGTTCAGACACAGACACGAGGGGTGTTATGAGACAGAGAAGTCAGTCTCTGTACGCGAGGTCTCAGCATTTAAGCTGTTGCTGCCAAGTTTCTGTAAGTTTCTTGACTATGCTTAATATGGTCTGCGCTCATCACAGCACTCCTAAATCTTCCTGCATCACTACATGTTACTCTTCCACATAAATAGGCTTTTACTGTTAAAACTAATTTTCTCATTTCTATTTCTTATTTTACTACTGTTTGCAATTGTCTCTAATCCCATGTCTTTATTCAATATAATTTGGATGCAGAAAGCAAAATGCGAAAAGTTTTCTTAATTACCCCAAATGAATTTTTTAATCCCTATGAGCTTCAATTTTTCAGTGTGCAAAATTCTATTGTTCATTTGAGAATCATTCATCATCTGTCTATTATGTAATCTGTACTGGTGTCTCATGAAAAGGAAGACACACAGTGTGTTATTCCCCAAAAGAGAAACACAACCTGAGTTTTACGGGCCAAAAGCTAAATACAGCCACCAATTCTGCCTAGATCATTGAAAGAGGTTCTGGGTAGGTAAGAATTGGCCGTGTAGAGACAAGAGGAAAGATTTGCAAAGACGTGGTATTGTTATCGAGGATAGAGGACTGAGAGATGGAGATGGCACATGCAAGAAGGGTTGAGTGGGAACAGATCAGCTAAGGGGAAAAGGCTTGGGTCAGGATTTCATCCTGTGATACTTCAGGAATCCTGTGGTGTTTTAAAGTTAAGGAATGACCTAGTCAAATGTACAATTTTAAAATATTGTTTTAACAGATTAAGGTTATAGAATAGCAAAAGATTTCTTCAATGCAGTGGAATTATATCAATTTTGCTGCATAACAAACCAACCTCAAAATTTACTGGCTTAATGCATAAACGTTTATTTAGCTTACAGTTCTGCTAGGGGCTCTTCTGGTCTGTGCTGGTCTCAGATTGACTTAATTATTTATATACCTGGGTCAGCTGCTTGCCAGCGAAGGGTCTCTGCTGGCTATTCGTATGGGTGGTGAGGGTGACGCGGTCATGTGATTCTCACTCTTTAGAAGGATAGCCTCCGCTTCTTCTCATGGCAAAAATCCAGGGACTACAAGTGCGGAAATAGACTAACTTGATAACCTGTCAAGTCACCTTATCGTCATAAGGGTACAGAAGCAGGGAGAATTTGGAGTCACATCTGTAATCTACCATAACTGTTCTTATTACATTTAGTTGTCTATTTTAGTCATCTTTTTGCCTAGATATAGGAGGGCCAACATTTATTTTCATCCTTGTGAAGATTTCCTACCATACAGATTAAGCAAAAAACGAAAATGCAGCAGCCCTTTTGAAAGTGAATGACAATCTCAGAGTGGTGATATCAAGATATTAAACCAAATGTGACCCTCTCTGAGTGTGGGACCCTGGGCAAATGTGCAGGCTGGATGCTCATAAAGCTGATCATGAGACTATAAAAGATTTGAAAAATAAATGCCTTTAACAATACAGGATCTATTTAAAAAACATCAGTTCCCATATGAGTATCCCATATAGCCCTTCTTACACCTACTGTAGTCACATGTCAAGTGTCGTGTCTTCTTTAACATTTTTACTAAATGGCCATTTTTCTCTTTTTTCCAGAAGGTGTTTGGACGCTCAAGGCAGTCTTGTATAATGAGAGTTACGGGACTGAAGTGGAACTTGGACCCTATTACCTGGAAATTGGTTGTGAGATTGTGTCTGTGTTCCTGAATTCCAGCAGTGTGCATGAGAATGAAGTTATTCTCTTTGCTGACTCCCATACAGATCAGAAAAGTAAGACTTCCATCTGGAGCCCGAGCCACCATTGTCAGCTATGAGGGAAACACAAGTCTGTGTCTGCTTCAATTGCAGTTACAGCAATTCAAACTCACGCACATTATTCACCACTCACTCTTCTTTTCTTAGAAGCTATTTGTTGCAGCATCCTGTGGTCTGGGGTCATGGAGAATAAGTCATACAAAGTCCTAGTTTCGAGGAGTTCATAATCTAATAAAGGAATTAATATATGCAACTCAAAAATAGGACACAGAACATAAAATGCTTTTAGGATATTGCTAAAAGGCTGGGAGGTTTTAGGAAATGGGGAGAATTATGCCAACTGGGAGGGGGGGAAAGAATATTTCATGGATGAGGTGGTATGTGGGAGGGGCCATGAAGAGGGAGTTGAACATGAGAAATGGGTGTGGGAGGAGGATTTCAAACAAGCAGCATACAATAAGCAAAACCACAAAAATTTTAAAGTGCAATTACTTGAACTTATTGGCTAGGACAATGGGCCCTAGGGGCTTAGTGGTTATGTATTGGATTGCTAATCATAAGGTCGGTAGTTCAAAACCACCAGCTATTTTGTGGGACAAAGACGGGTTTTCTACTACCACAAAGAGTTTCCACTTGGAAATACACAGGGTCAGTTCTACCCTGTCTTATAGGATCGGTATGAGTCAGGACAGACACGTGGGCAGTAAGTTACAGTGGGCATGTCTGCTAAGTGCTTTACAAACACGACCTCACTTTGTAAATATTCACACCTGGGAGGAGGAGCTCTTTTCGTCGAAAGTTTCATAGAGCAGAAAGCAAGCTCAGAGGCCAGTGAGGTGGGAATGGGACCTTCTAGTCAAATATTTTCCTGAAATCTAATAGATTGATGCTGGACAAATTATCCATCCCACTTTATCACTGTTATAACTGAACATTTTCTCTTTATGAAAAGAAAAATCATGAACAACAACACCAACTTTTATAAGGTCCTTTTATAGCAGAGGAGTTGTTTTAGATCTCCTAAGATACCAGAGTTCTCTTCTAGACTTTAACAAAATGCTTTTTATCTGTGTATATAAACTTGTGTGTGAAGCTTTGATAAACCATGAGGGCTGGACAGCTTCATTTGAACCTGTTTTAAGAATTCCTGTGAGGCAGAAGACTATTTAGTACACATATTGGAGAAATGTTTTTAAATGTTCATGATTTCCCGTATATGAGATCCAGGAAAGGAATATCTATAGAGACAGTAACTTGATTGATAATGGTCCGGGGGCATGTGTAGTATTAAATTAAATTTGGGAAGGGGTGTGGGGGGGCCAGCCCCCACCGCTAGTACTACTAATACTACCCACAATTGTACAGTTGAGATATATAAGTATTATATTAAAGTCATCGAGTTCCTGTGAGGCAGAAGACTATTTAGTACACATATT
>NW_022103904.1:17773943-17793770 GCF_000313985.2 Echinops telfairi
CCTCTGTCTTCGTATAATGTGTCCTTCATGTGTCAAAAACCAGCGGGTGACAACCAAGCCTGGCCCGGTGTGACTGTTCGGTATAAGATGCAGCGTACGTTTTTGCTCAAATTCCAGATTTAACAACGTCTAATGCACACCATCAGTTGAGTTTTGACAGCTACATTTAGCATGATGCTCTTTTTCAGCTTTCCCCGAGCCTCTCATTTGCCCTTGAATCAACTCTTCATTGACCAACTACTTGTGCTAGAGTTGTACTAGAACTCATAGGCTTGAAGTCTCCAAATTACTGGTAGGAGATGCTAGTTTATTAAGCAGAATTACCAGTCCGTTCCCCCAGACCACACCCCTTTAAGGAAAACTCCTAAAGGAGTTGGTCATCTCACTTTATGAGGTATTATTTTGATGAGCTTCTAACTTAGCTTATAATTGCTTCCTGGGCCCCGAATGCTCCCATCGCTGCCCACATGACCTGGCAACCATATTCCTAGATTCAATAGCCATGACTTAGACTCATGACCGAACGAGGGGAAAGTAGCGGTGCCAGCTTCTACTGTATGATTTGAACCTTCTGTTCTGAAGTATTGATTCCTCCTTTCCTCACAGC
Source organism: Echinops telfairi (assembly GCF_000313985.2). Classification (NCBI taxonomy): domain Eukaryota; kingdom Metazoa; phylum Chordata; class Mammalia; order Afrosoricida; family Tenrecidae; genus Echinops; species Echinops telfairi. Next base: position 17,774,551 of record NW_022103904.1, read on the forward strand.
TGTTTCCATCTACACAAACGGAACTGTGTTTGCCACAGATGTGGACATCACTTTTGTAGCTGTTACCAAGGAAACAAGTCCCCTGGAGTTTGAGTGGCATTTTGGAGAAGACCCACCAGTGAGGACAACTTCAAGAAGCATTGGAAAGAGACTTCGCATGCCCCAGTGGTCCGTGAACATGCTGTGATGGGCAAGTGGGGCTAACACAGCTTTAGCCCCCTCTGAGCATTATTCAACTACCATTTACATCACTTTGAGGATGTTACAATGCTTGTAATGGACCATTAAACCTTTCTGGAAATTGAGTTCAAATATAGATTAGCGTGCTGAGGGACTCACTTCCCCTTGGTCTGAATTGGGTGTAAAGGCTTTGAAATTCAAAGCACCTGGGTTCAAACCCCATCTTAGCCAGCAGTGTGACCTGGGAAATTTTCTCCTTTTAAATAATAACGACACCTTCCCCATTCACTTTGAGATGTGAATTAAATAAGAAAGGCGTTCAACTGTTTTTACTCTTCCATCTTTTCCTTCCTTCAGTGAAGATGAAAATTCAGCTAATTAAAAGCTGTGAAAATTCCTACAAAGGAAAGCCTAAATTCTCCAGCTGTTTGATCTCTTTGAAGTAATGTGGAGATTCTCTCTGACTTTGTTTCCCTCTTGTCGTTTATCTGACTTTCCTGATATCTGGGTCCTCATCTCACAGGTACCACGTGGTGGTCAAGGCTTCCAATGGGATCACTAGTGTGGTCTCTGAGCCCCACTCCATCAATATCCAGAAGAAAATCATCGCTAACCGTCTCTCATCGATCTCCTCTGCGCTGGTTAATGCGAGTGTGACCTTTGAATGCAGGATCAATTTTGGCACCGATGTTGCTTACCTGTGGAACTTTGGAGACGGTACTATCAGTCCTGGAAATAGCACCCAAACTCACAGCTACACGAGGTAAGATATGCTAGGTACAGCATCAAGGTAAGATATGCTAGGTACAGGTAAAGAGTTTCATATGACAGTGGCTGGGATTGACTTTTTATGCTATCTGATCTCAGGTTCTCAAGAAAATGGCTGAGATAGTTAAAGTTTATTGTGCCAACCTGGCCAATAAACACATGTGGGATTAATTGAAGGGCGGAGAGATAAATAGCTTGGTGAGCCTCGCCTTTTGAGTTCTCAGGTCTCTTGCTTTCTGGTGGTCAGACCAGGGTGCAGCTGCCTTAGCCAGTTCCATGCTTCAGCTGGCAAAGCTCACTTCCTGCACAACATCCCCAAGGAGAAGCCGCATGGACCTACCCCGATGCAGCCCTGGGTGCTGGAGCAGCCCTGTGGAGACCCCTGCCAGCGCTGAGATGCTTACATGCTCACCGATTCGGCTTTCCTCCTGCAGTCGGTGTCATAGAGTGTGTTTTGTGAGATGGAGGAGGACTTTGTGGATTGGTGTCAAACATATGGGTTAATGTTGGACTTGTGGGCTTGGGCAGCACTGGGTTTGGATGTTTTCTTGATGTGCACTTACCCTTTATATAAAACTCTCTCTTATACATGAGTTTCAGTGGATTTGTTTCTCTAAAGGACCAAGACTAACACACTGGCTTATCTTTTGGTCAATATAATTGACAGATATTGTCTGGAGACAAATAAAATCCAGTTATTATTCATGAGGAGGTCAGACCCCCAGGGAAAGACACCAAAACAAAGTCACCGCCATCAAATCGATGTTGACCCATAATGACCCTAACGGACAGGGTAGACTGCCCCGGTGGGTGTCTGAGATGTACTTCCTGATGGTAGTACAGAAAGCCCCATCCTTCTCCCATAGAGTGATGAGTGGTTTCAACCTGTTGATCTGACTGGTTAGCAGCCCAGCTGGTAACCACGATACCACCAGGGCTTCTCAGCGAAAGCCACGGGTGGGAGAAAGTACTTCCAGAACAATGGCTGAGTCCTCTAGAGGAGGTACAAGGTGTTGTGCGAGCACTCATAATTCTTTGTAAAATTGGTACTTGTTGAAGATGAACTCTGACTGATAGCTTCAAACCAAAGGCAGAGCTGGGCAGGAGAGTCCCACAGAGACAGCCTAAGTGGGGGCTTGAGAAAACGGTACCAATGGAAGGCATGTGGAGGAACTGAAAGTAGTATGGAGGGACCGGTGTACAGTGTGGAAGAGACCGGTGAAGCCAAGAGCAAATGAAACTAGAAGACATGCGGGGACAAATTACAAAGGGTCTCGGTGCCACAATGGAGACTGTGAGTGCTATCCTTGAAGTTGGCATTTACTGAGTAAACGATGTTTCCCTTGGAAACAGATATGAGAAATAAGAAAAAGATATGAACACATTTTTCCAAAATAAATTTGGGGGAAGTAGGTACCCTGGAAAACCTCCGGTGGAAATTCCAAGACTGCTTAAGCTGAGCTTGAGAGAGCACTGGGCCCCCTTCTGACTTCTCCCTGTTCTTCACATCTGAACCTGCCTGTGATAACTCCATTCTCTTTCAGGCGTTAAGGCCCATCATAAGACTTGGACCCTGGGCCTACACCCTCTATCTTAGGGATTTCTGTCTATATTTAGGATTCATTGGATTGGTCCCATTCCTAGGTTTCCCTGAGAATTTGAGCTCTTCCTGATTTGATGAGTCTGTGTACTTAATTTTCCTTATGATGATGAATTTGTCTACTTGGACCTTCTCCAATGACAAGAACTCTAGCAGAAAATACCCTATTTCCCCTTGACACACTTTCCTGTCTGGGTCAGGAGCCTTTCTCCAGAACTGAGTGATACCAGACCATTGTGAGTACCCACCTGATCCCTGGAATTGGGCCCTGGCCACCTTCCTGGGGTTCAAGCCCTCCCTGGACTGGCCTCTGCTGAGTTGTTGGGAGACCTCATTTCCATACGGACTGACTTTGAACAGACTTTCCATACCTTCCTGGGATTTGCTCCTTAAGGCCCAATCGTGGCAGGTGGCTAGTGCCTTAGTCTGGTGCACTGGGCTTTAAGGTCAAAGATCGGCTCTGCCACATTTTACCTGGGTAAACCGGAGAGCTTCACTTTTCTTCTCCTGAGTTATTTAATCTGTAAAATGAGGTAGGGATGCCCGTCCCACAGGCTTCTGAAAAGCACCCAAAAGCTACTATGGATAAAGGGACCCACTTAAGTGTCCCTTCGTCCCTTATTGTCCCCAAGTGCGGGTCTACTGCAGATCTCAGTCCCTCTTCCCCAATAACACCACCAGGAATTGCTTCTTCCATAGTAGAAAGAAGAAGCTGATCAGAACCAAACTCCTTTCGTACGGCCTGGCTAAGAGCATCAAAACTGTGTGGAAGCCTGGGTGGAACCGATGGTTAAGTACTAAACCTGACAGATGCTCAGTAGTACTCAACCGCTAAGCACAGTTTGACAGCTTGAATTCACTCAGAGATACCCGCCCCTCGCCCCCCCACCCCCCCCAAAAAACAAACAAACAACCGATCATCTCCTTACTTTTAGAAGATCAGCAATTGAAAACCCTATGGAGAAAATTTTGACTTTGACAGAATTGACTCAACTACAATTTAAAAAAAAAATTTGTTTTCTTTTTAGAAGCTTATGTGAAGTTATTGAACCTTCCACTCATTGCAGTATCAGAAGCTACTTCACCCAACTCTCTCCAGCCAGCCTGGCCTGGTGCCCTGGCCTTTTTTTGTGTGTGTTTGCACCTTGTCCCTAACAGGACTCTTGGATTCAGTCTCTGCATCCATGCAAGGCTGCATTATCAGTATTTGCCTACAGTCCCTCTACTGGAGACGCTCCATTCCTAGTGTTACCAGAATTGGGCTCTGGTCTTTTAACAAGCGAAAGAGTCACTCTGGTCAATCATAGAAACAATGCTAGAGAATTTTATTAAGGTGTCCAGAGGATAGCCATGCCATGGCCTGAAAACTAGGGAGGTCAAAGAACAAAAATGGCTAAAGTCATACAAGTTCAGGAGCATTTTAAAGGCTTCTGCAGGGCCTGAGAACTATGGGAGCTTCAGTCTAATATGCTCTCTGCTCACAAGATGACCTGCTCACAAGATGAGATGGGGCTTCTAAGGAAGGTAGTCCACAATCTGGTGCTGGTCCTCAGTCTCGGAGGGGATAGCTGTGAACAGTAACTTATGTTTTATTAAGAGAGTGGTGATGCTCTGTTGGCAAGAAATTCTCTGAGCTCTTGTCCCTTCAATTACACAAGAAAACCACTGATCTCAATATCTCTATTTTGTTCTCTTACTTTTGCTTCCCTGTCTGGTTGCATTTGGTCTAAGCCTACCCCTTCTGAACCCTATTCTCCTTCAGCTTAGAAAAGCATGCGTCTTTAAACCTTGAGTTAGTCCTCCATGCAAGGGGGACACTTAACCTCAGAGAGTAAGGCCAGTTTGGAGGCAAAACACACTTTCTTCAGCTAGGGCAGCAATAGCCCTACAGTTTCCAGGAGACTCTGGGTGAGAGCCAAGTGGAACTCCCAGACAGGATCCCAAGTTTGGGCAAGGATGCTCCTGGGCAGCTTACCAGAAGGGCTTCAGGAAATAGAAAGGCCAAAAACCCTGTCTCAACCTGGACCAGGGACATATAGCTGGGGACAAACTGTAAGTCTGTAGGATGGGGTCTATGGTATGGGCCCATGGCTTCTCCGTGCTGACCTTCTGGTCTTTCTTCTGCCTCTGCCTTCCTCTTGGCCCCTGTATTGATCACACCAGCAGCCTCTGTGCTGATTTTCCCACACAAACATCACCTATGGCCACTTGGCACTCTTAGGTCTGGGCTTACTGGCCATCTTAGATATGATGCCTTTGTGTAGCTTTCCTGTGCTGCACTGAGCAGACTTGCCTCCCACCACAGAGCTCTCTGAGAGACTGAAGGAGCCTTGGTGGTTGCCCGCTGCTTATATAGAAGCAATCTGCTTTCCCATGGATTGACTGTATTTCTTATATAATAAGCAACAGCAATGTAAGAGTTCAGCCACTGTCCTGGCCTATGCGGTGGTCTAGGAATAGGACACGAAATGGGCATATTTCATGGGGAAACCAACCTCAGGATCTTCGTCCCACCTGTCCTTATTTACCAAATTCACGTCCATCACTTCTTGTGATTATGCAGATGTAGGATAGTTGTGAGGAATGGATGAAGATACATACAGCAGCATCACTCTCTTCGTTTCTCTGCATCTGTTCTAGGGAGGGAGAATTTTCAGTGGTGGTCCTTGCCTTTAATGATGTCAGCTCCGCCTCGCTAAGAAAGCAACTGTTCATTGTGCGGACACCCTGCCAGCCGCCACCTGTGAAGAACATGGGGCCTGAGCAAGTCCAGGTAGGTGTCACAGTCTAGTTCAGCCTTGCCTCTGAGCTGAGCCCAGATTTGGGGAATAAAATGACAAGGGCATGCCTGTGGAGGGGTTCTGGGAGACAAGCCCACCCTGCCTAGGGTAGAAGGAAAAAACTTTACTTCTGCCGGTGGTTAAGCCTTTCACTCAGCTGTGTTGCCTGGGTGCCCAGCACAGGAAGCTTGAAGGAAGTCTTCTTAAATTATTTTTTTTAAATCATGCAATGCACTGCTACCTTCTGAAGAGGAAGAAAAACTTGATTATATAAAACAACAAAATCTAAAAAAATATATATAAAACAACAAAATCTAAAGAAATGATAAATTGCTTGTTGAGCACCTTTCATAGTGGCAAGTGACGTTCGTGTCCTTGGACAATCAGGTTTGGGGTTGCAAACTATGGTTTTTGTGTTTGGTAAAATAGTGTTCCAATTTTTTTTTTAAGTTTCTTTGAGGCCTTAGTCTTGCTACTGATTTTCCTTATCAGGACAAAGCTGATCAATGAACAAATTGAAAATAAAATCTAGGACTCTGTAGTATTTCCTGTAATGTTTTCTACGGTATTCTCACTCTCTGAGGTCCTTTGCTAGCCCCCTTTGGGTCTTAGGTGCAGCTCCCAGGATGAGGGTGGGACAGTAGAGACAAGTACGTCATGACACCTCAGAGCCAGGCGACAAGTGTGTCCTCTTGGGAGCTGCGCTGATCGAGAAGCACAGGGATGGAGCGCCGTGTGCATACCATGTCCCCTGCCAGCCGTGTGCATACCATGTCCCCTGCCAGCCGTGTGCATACCATGTCCCCTGCCAGCAAGGGCAGAGCAAGGAGCACGGCTGGCGCAGCAGGTGTGAGGGTCATATCTTAGCAGGGAGCAGACGGACAGAGAAGGAAGGGCGCCCAAAGAGTGGTCACAATGCTGGCCACAGGCTTGTGACCTGACGGCGAACCCCTCAGTTAAAAGTGGGCAGATGACAATATCACAGGTTCAATCTATTGATTAACTATTCATATAAACTTACATGAATATATTTATATATTTTGTTACCTATGAAATGGGAAAGCAATATTTCTCTTACAGGGTTATTGTAAGAATTAAGTGAGAAGGTAAAGTTCAATGCTTCGGACATTGCTGAATGAACACCAGCTTCTTATTCCCTCACCACGTGAAGGGGCACCACACTGCTAGGGGTGTGGTGAACAAAACACTTGATGGCGAAGCGTGATAATTTTACGATGATTGCTTCCTTTTTTTGTTTATAAAACAATATGTTGATTTTAGAAAATATGTAAATATGGGAAGTATAGTGAAAACACAGAATCATTTACACTTCTATCAGGAAGAGCCACCATTAATAGTCTGATAAATTTATTTTTTGAGAGTCTTAATATGGGTTGTCCATGTTTGCTTATAACAAAATTAGGATAACTGGCTTAAAGTGTGACCACTTTCTCTTGCTATTAGTCTCCTGACCATGCGAGAATGGAAAACCTCTCTGTCTCTTTTAGCATCATTGATTTAAAAATACTAATATTATTCAATCAGCTGTAGATATATGTTTCTGGTGCTTACTTGGGCCTATATGGGGTTTGGAGCACATTCGTAAGGCTGGCTACCAGAACATTCATCCAGGACTTTTGGAAAGCTTCTTTCTTCTCGGACATTGCAACTACCTCAACTCTAAAATTGGCCATGCTTCCGTGGATTCCGAGGTTTAAATTTTCAAAGAAGATTTTTTTTCACCTTACTCCCAAGATGGGTTCAAAACACCAATCTCTCAGCAGCCCAATGCTTACCCACTATATCACCAGTATGCCAAAGCCCAAAGGCCAAACTCGCCACGATCAAGCTGATTCTGAGTAATTCTAATTAAATCTGTCAAGTCTTGATTTCATATTGTTATTTCATATTCAGAAAGCATTGTTTATGCACTAAGTATGTTTATTTATTGTACGCTTACATACTAAATTTTGTTTCCTAAAATATTAACAGAATTAGCATTTTTCTTAATAAATACTTGAAATAATTATAATACAAACATTGCCACCAGAAAGAACACAACAGAATTAACTTTGATTTCTTTTTATCTTCAGGATTGTTTCCGTTAATATTATACACTCAAAATTATCTGTTAAAATCTTTTGAAATATTTTTCTAGATTATTTGTTTGAAATATGGGAACAACTCTTTCCAGTTTGTAGGGATTGATTTTTTTCCTTTTTGATTAATTTAATTTAGGATGCATAAACACTAACTGCACTACTTGTCGGTCTATTTGTATGGTGGGAGCTTATGTGTTGCTGTGATGCTGGAAGCTATGTCACTGGTATTTCATATACTAGCACCCAAATGAGCATATTTCAGTAGAGTTTCTAGACTAAGAAGAGACTACAAATTGCTACAAAGAACAGATTGCAAAGTAAAACAGACCACCGATTGCTTATATGGAAGGCTGTCCCCTCTGGAGGAATTAGCTGCGGAAATCCTCATGGGTGGCATGAAAACGTTGTCCGATGCTGAAGGCCTAATGAACTGAAGCAGAGGGTTGTCAGAGAGAGTGCCAGAGGCTGAGCTCCTCGGGTTAGATGGCATTCTCAATACGACTAAGGCAGACCTGCCTTCTCAAAGGAGAATGGACCGTCATAACATGGAGTAGTGCCTTCAGGACCTTCATTTTCTGATAGAACACAAGCCAAAATGAGAGGGAACAGCTTCCAAACCTATGCATAATCAGAACATGCAATGTATGAACTATGAATCTAGGAAAATTGAAAGTCATCAAAAATGAAATGTAATGCGTAAGCATTGATAGCCTAGCTATTAGTGAGCTGAAATGGATTAGTATTAGCCATTTTGAATCAGAAAACCATTTGGTTTACTATGCTGGGAACGACAGAGTCAAGAGAAATTAAATTACACTCCTTGTCAAAATTAAGTAAAAACATTTTAAATCTATCTTGAAGTACAATGCTGCCAGTGATAGGATTATATCTATCAACCTTCAAGGAAGTCCAATCAATACAGCTATTATTCAAATTCATGCACTGACTACTAAAGCCAATGATGGAGAAATTGAATAGTTCTCCCAATGACAGGAATATGGAAACAAAGAGAAGAAACAGTACCTAGAAAATATGGTCTTGACGATAGAAATGAAGTGGAGCTGGCATGATATAATTTTGCAAGACCAATGATTTGTTCATAGCATCTACAGCAATTGTTCTGACAATATTTTTACCTCTTCAAACACTTTCAGGAATTGCATAATTCTGGGAATTTTTTAGAATGTTTCCCAAGAAATCTCAATAATTATTATTATCAATTTGGCAATTAAAATGGTCATTGAATGTAAGCGATTGTTCTTCATTAGCTTTCCATGAAACTCATACTTCTTCAATATTCCAGTAATCTGGTTCCAAAAAAATGGAGAAATTTATTCCTACCTTGAAATTGGCTACAACTTGCTTTTAAATGTTCGCAATCCATTAGTCATTTTTTTCAAACTTTTTGCAATGTTTTCTAGAAGTGTTTCCAAAAGAAGCCCTACGAACCAATGATTTTCTAGAAATTATATATATTTGAAAGTTTCTGAAGTAATTAATTCAGCTTTTGTTTTCATATGGACTCATATTTCTTTTGGTCCATTGTGACCTAGGTTTCTATTGGTTTTAAAGATCAGGGATCAACAGCACACTCCTAATATCTTGTAGGAATTTGGGGCATAGCACAAAGCTGAAACAAGTGACAGCATTTCCCCCCTCTCATGTTATATGCTTGTTTACTGAAATAACAAATTCAAGAGAATAAAAATGAGTAATTTTTGAAATGAATAAATAAATATTGTAAGCGTAGTTCTGCCTAATTTTTTATACCTATGGATGGAATGAACATTACTGCAGTGCTTAGAATGCACTGTTGTGCAGATGAACATTAAAAAAGAATAAGGAAGGTAAATTTGTGATTTCCATATCGGGCAACTCCCCAGCCACCCACTATAGAGAGAATTCTGATTACAATTTCCATTTTAATAACTAGTTTGCAAACTCAACAAACAGGTAGGTATCCAGTTCAGCGGAACCAGTGCAAACTGGCCGGAATCCCACCAATGAGTAACATCATGATAGATGGGGAAAAGATCAAAATTGTCAAGATTTTATCTTGCTTGGATCCGCAATCAATGTTCATGAAAGCAACAGTCAAGAGATCAAAGGTCATATTGCTATGTACAAATCTCCTGCACACGACCCCTTTAAAGTGTTGCAAAGCAAGGAGGTTACTTTGAAGACTAAGGTGTGTCTGAATCAAGCAACGGTCCTTTCAGTTGCATCACATGCATGGGAAAGTTGGACATCGAAGAAAGAAGATGAAAGAAGAATCAATACACGTGAATTGTGGTGCTGGTGAAGAATATTGACGGTACAATGGACTGCCACAAGGACCAACACATCGGTCTTGGAAGAAGTAGGGCCAAAGTGTTCCTGAGAGGCACGGATGGTGAGGCTTCAGCTCATGTCCTTTGGGCGTTTGTCACGAGAGACCGGTTCTGGAGCAGGATATGATGCTTGCTACAGTACACGGAGAGTGGAAAAGAGGGGGGCCTCAACAAGATAGATGGACACGGTGGCTACAACAAGAAGCTCCTACATAAGAACCATTGTGAAAGTGGCACAAGACTGGGCACTTTCGTTGTGTTGTTCATGGGGCACTATGAGTTGGAACCAACTTGATGGTACTTAACAACAACAAAAACCATAACAACACAACAAACTGATGTGATTTAGTTTACATAGTCAACTGTACACAAGAAGTATATTTGTATTTTATATTGTGAGTGGCCTGTATATATCTTTGTTCATTTTCCTAATGGCATATTTTAAATTTTCTAAGTGATTTCAAAGAATACTATTAATATTGTACATGGTTGCTTTTCTTTTTGTTGTTTGCTAATTAAAATTATGTATTGAAAAGACTTAAATGTGTGCAATCAAATCTATTAACTATTTCCTTTGATAGGTTTATATTAGTTTTTATAATTTAGAGGTTTTTAAAATTTTCATTATGATTATCTAAGTAGAAATATTTAATTTTATATCTTGATTTTTCTCTTGTCTCTTAGAGAAATAGAATATTTGTTTTGTTATTGTATAGAGTCCACTCTTAAGAATTCTACATTGTCATTTTCACAAACAAATACAGTAAAGCCTAAGAAAACTTGAACCTGTGTAAGACAGAAACATGTGTTTCTGTCATAAAAGGAAGCCTCAAATATTTTCCATTATTAAAGAGTGACATAAAAGTGGTCAAACTGTACCCTGTCAGAGGCAAATATCTTGCGGGACCTGGGGAAAAAATTGAATTCCAAGCCTCATGCGTTTCACTGTAATTGAAGTCGGTCAGTTTTCAGTAATCCATTGTATAGCGGGAATTTTCATCAAGTATCATTTCCTTTTCAATGCTTAGGTCTGGCGATCTCAGCCAGTGAGACTGGGAGTGACATTTGAAGCTGCCATTCTTTGTGACATTTCCCAAGGCCTTTCTTATACCTGGAGTTTTATGAGGTCTGATGGCTCCCATGTGTCCCTTCCCTCTGCTGTAGACAACCATAAACAAACCATTGTTCTCCCAAGCTACGCTCTGGATTATGGAAACTATACTGCAGTTGCTAAGGTCGGTGAGGTGATTGGAAGGTAATATTGTTAAGTTTACTGTACAATGTGCACCCTGAAACATTTTAGCACAGCTCAATATTTTAGCTCTTTAATATATTCTGTCCAAAAAAAATCCTACATTAAAAAAAGGATTTCAACAGAAACAATTCGAAAGAACAAAATATCTTCAAACACTGGCAATGTGATTAACAGGACCTTTTAAACTCTTCTTTCTTGATTAAACAAAACTTTTATGCGCACCTAGTAGAATAAGCCAATGTGCTTGTAATGGGGATGTAAGAAGACTAGGGGTTCCTCATCCAGACAGAGAGGCTACCAGTCCAAGAGCAAGTCCATGGAAAGGTATCTCATGAAGCGCCTCAACTGTTTTTCAGCGTATTGTGACTAAGAGTATGTGGAGGGCAGGCACGGCTTCACGAGGAGAGGTCCAGAAGGGGATGTAGGGAGCGTACGTTCATGAGGATAGGATGTGGAGGAGGCGATAGTTGGGGCTAAGTCTGGGGCGGAGAGCAGGCCTGTGAGATGCCTAGAGCAGCTGGAGGAAGCCTTGCATAAGGAGTTTGGAATTAGATTGTGTAGGTGGTAAAGGCCAGGTTGACAAGCTGGGGTTATGGACCAAACTAGTGCTCCCAAACTATCTAAAAGGGGAGGAAGTTTAAAAAATCTGTTGTGAAAGAATGCACAGTCCCACTGGTATCAGGAGCTGCTCAGGCTTCAGATTATGTGATTTACAATCCTTCAGTCACTGATGTTGGTATGCTTCTTCCATGTGGACTTAGTTGACATCTCACTCAGATGGCTGCTTGTTTGAAAACAAGCCTTTAAGACTCCAGATGCTATGTTATCTGGTAGCTGGGCACCATCTGATTTCTTCACCACACTTTGCTGTAGCAACCATATCGTCTGTGTTCCATTCCTGAGGTGAGTTTCAAGCAGGGCCAGGTTGTAAGAACTGATTGTTCTTAAATTGGAGTTAGGATTTAGTGTGAACCCCAAACTCATTGATTTTGGCAAACTTGGTATTCTGCTGTTGGAAAAATAATGAAATTTTTCTATGTAGCCATTAGTTAGAGCCAATGATGAGACTCATCGATTTTCTTTCTAGCTTTAAGAGAAACATCCAGCTCTATAATACGTTCTGTTTTATTACTATCTTTGTCTCCTAGTGTTGCTGTAACAGAAATACCACAAGTAGATGACTTTAAAGAACAGAAATTTATTTTCATACAGTTTGGAGGCCAAAAATCAAAATCTGAGTCTTGGCCCTGTCAATTAGTTCTTCTTGCTGGTAGCACCAAATACTCCACAGTGCCTTGGCATACGTTGGCTAGTAGATGATCCTCATGTGGTGTCTATTCTCCTCAATATATGTGCATATCTCTGTTCTGTTTGTTTTATTAACATGTTCTTTGTGTGTGTGAGTTCATTTAAAAAAACCTCATTGGCTATGGAGTAGGGTTGGCTGCAATTTTTATGGGAGCTGATCTCCAGGTCTGGTTCTTCCAAAGTGCTATTTGGTGTGTTTGAACCACCAACCTTTCCATTAATAGCTGAGTGCAGATCATTTGCAACACTCCGGTCTTTTATTCTGTTCTTCTTTTGTTTTGTTTTAAAACTTTTTTTAAGGTTTGTTTTTTAAACCATTTTATTGGGGACTCATAAGGTTTATAGAACTGATCATCAGCTTTACATTCCACAATTCATGTACACTTTTTTCACCTTATCCATTGCAGTGCCCTCAGTGGACCACCATTCATCCCATTTCCTCCCCGTGTTTTCTCTTTACAATCTTCCATCTTTCTTAATTTTGTGAACTTTGTGCTTGCATTAAAAAAAAGGCTGTTCTTTAAAAAATTAGTTTTGTTGGCATATACTTCCCATATCATACAATATAATCATTCAGTCAAATTAGGAAGATTTGTGCAATCATCACCACAATCAATGTCAGAACATTTTCTTCTCAAAATTTTAGCATCCCATTCCTTCCCATCCTCCAATGCCATGTCCCTATTCAGTTACTGTCTCTGTAACTGGATCTACCTATCCTATCTGGATCTACCTATCCTGGATTTTATACACAGAAAATCATATTAGATGGAATCCTTTCCTTTTTATCTTAAGTGGTTGATTATTTTACATGAAGGCGAGCTCGGTTCTAGACCAGAAGTTAACGAAGTCAACAGTCTTGGGAGTCCCACCAGTCTATATGTCCAATAAAATTGGTCTCTTTTATGATTTTGAGGTGTGTGAACATTTTACCCCCATTTATTCAAGACCTTCTAATGGGATTCTTTTCAGAGAAGTTGGTCATAGTAGCTAATAATCACCTAGTTCTTCAGGGCTCAGGGCTCAGAGATCTGCATGGTCCGCCAGTCCACTGGGCTTATTGTTTCCATATTCCTCGCAATTTTTATCACACACCTTTCCTTCAAATGAGGAAAGACCAAGAGTTGCACCTTAGAGAGTCATGAGCTTTTAAGACCCCAGTTCCTGCTCACCAAAGTAGGATGTAGAGCATTGTCTGCACGAACTATGTTATGCCAATTGCCCTTTATCCTCTGTATGCTCCATCACATTCATGGATATAATTGCAGCAAAGGTAAATAAACATATACAAATAACCATCATCGAACTTATGTATATTCCTATACTCCTATTCATCTCCCCATACCTCTTCAGCCTACATATCTATACAAAACTGACTCTTGTATCACCTTTACTGCACAGCTGTTTTTATAACAATATTTGCATCTATCACCTTTAACTCTAGCAAACCCCACAATATCTTCCTCAGCTGCCATAATTTTTTGTCAACCTACTTTTTATTGTATATACCCTCCCTTTCATTGAACCTATCACTTGTCTACAATCTATCCCATAATTTCCCGTTCTCCCTCTTTAAGGATGAAAACATGAACTTCACATGTGTAATAGTACTCTTATGCAATATTTGTCCTTTTGTGATTGACTAATTTCACTCAGCCTAATGTCTTCAAGGTTTATCCCTATTATGAATATTCATTGTTATTCTTGTTATTCTTTAACATTGTCAAGTATTCTAATATGTGTCATGTACTACATTTAATATAATCCGTTCTCCCACTCATGAACATTTAGGTTCATTTCCTTCATTGTGCTATTGTGAATAGTGCTGTGATGAACATGGTTATGTGCATATCTCTTCATATCATGGCTCTCATTTCTCTAGGAGAATATATATATATATTAGAGGGATTGTTGGTTCATAAGGCATATGGTTCCTAACTGTTGGAGGAAGTAGCATACCACTTTGCACAGTGGTTGCACTGTTTTCCTCTCTCACCAGCAGTGTATGAAGAGTCTAGTTACTCTGCACCTTTACCAGCAATTGTTGTTTTCTCTCTCTTTTTTTTTTTTTTTGAGTTTTCTATTAATGCTGGTATTGTTTTGCAGGAAGTAAGGGTATGCTTGGGCCACGTGGGTATAGTTGTTGTCTCTGAATGGATGGAACAAGAAAAAAAATCAGCTAAAAAGAAAATTTTAAAAAGAGGAAGTAAGTTAAAATCAAAGTTAAAAAGAGGAAAAAGAAAAAATTCAATAAGCAAAATTAGGTAGGGGACAATAGAAAAGTGCAACGAGTACAGTAATAAGAAAGCCCTAAGAGTAAAAAGAGAAAGAAAGGGGGAAGGGAAAAAGCAGAAAAGAGAAATAGGGGGGAAAAGGAAAGTATAGATACAGAAGGGTAAAAAATAAGGGAAGTAAAAATAAAAGAAGGAAGTGGGGAAAGAGAGGCAGGACACAGTCAGGAGAAAACTGTGGAGCAATGGGGTATCCAGCATGGATCAGGACCCCCATCCAGCCAAGGAACTCACCAGGTAAGGGGGCGGGGATGTGTTGTAGGAAGCCCATCATAGATGGATTTCTTGTTGGCTAAGCCCTTATCTGAGGTCAGGACCTAAAGTGGAAGAAGTCTATGCAAGCTCAGATGGTTGACGTCAAGATGTTTGTTCAAAAAAAAAAAAATCCTGTAAAGCTCAGAGGGCATCTGGGAGTAAGGTTGGTGGTTTGGGCAGGAATCTTGAGCACCCAGGGTGGCCAGTGACAAGCAGCTTACCTGGCACTGCCCTTTGGTTGATCTATTGAAGTGGAAGCAGGCTTATTGCACAAGGAGCTGGTCCCCCAGTGCAGCAGGGGCTGTGCAGTGAGTGTGGAACCCAGCTGCTGGGATAGATGTGTTTGGGAGGGGGCCATTGCACTGGTTTCCAGGAGGGTTTGGGGAGCAAAGGAGAATCTTAACTTACTTAGTGTCAGTTGTCAGTGTGTGTGCTTGTGCTGGTCCTAAGCAAGTGGAGCTGCTAATGATTATGCTTGTCAGGCCAGCTGACAATTTACCCGTCTTTCTCCTCTCGGCTCCTTTTGTTCAATAACTTCTCATCAGGCTTCTCGGTCCTTTCCTTGGGAGCTGGGCATTCCAGGGTCGGCCTTTACATCTGTCTCATTGGCTCTGTCATGTCTTTGCTGTAGAGGGTAGGTGTAGCATAGCTCCCTATTCTGCCATCTTGCTAAAAATCCTATTTTGGTTTTTCTAATAAGTTCATAGTGATTCGTTAGAACCTACTATTTTTAGGTAAGATCTAATGAACACAAGATAGAATAATCTGTTTCCAAACAGGACCACACTCATAGGTAGAAGGCCCAAGATTCAGAACTTATTTGGGGGGGGGGGTCGGTCACAATTCAAGCCCTAACAGCCACCCAGGTGACTGTTCTGTGGTTTCTGTTACAGGTTCAAGTGGAAGGCAGTGTGGTGTACAGCAACTACTCGGTGGGGGTAGATGTTCGAGCCAGGGCTCCTGTCAGTGTTATCTCGGAGGGCACTCACCTTTTCATCTCTAGGACCCCATCTTCCACCATTGTCCTTAGTGGATCCCAGTCATATGACCCCGACGATCAAGGCACACCTCTCAGGTAAGTACCCCAGATAATGTGCACCCACTTTATTATGTGCTCGCATTTATCTAAACCTTCCTCCTCTAAATCCAGGCTTTGGAATTCAAAATTGTTGGTGTGGAAATCACACTAAAATATGTAGATATTAAAATTGTACCGTCATCAGGTCAATTCTGACTCAAAGCAATTCTATAGAACAGAGCAGAGTTCTCCCTTTGTATTTCTGAGACTGAATTTGTATGGTAGCGGACAGCCTCATATTTCTGTTGTGGAATGCTAGTGGGTTCAAACCAATGACCTTGCTTGTGTCAGCCTGCCACGTGACTCGCTGCATCACCAGGACTGTTTAGGAGAAGCAAGGATATGGAGCAAGTGGGGGCTGAGCCCAGCCCTCAAGCAAGGTTGTAGAATAAGGGAAGTGCCATCTTCTCCTGGTCCATGCTTTCTCTTTGGGAATCCTAGGGAGCTTCTGGATGAGATGCAGTGGCCTTGGAATCAGAGGTCTTCCCCGGGTTTCCCCCTTAGGTACCACTGGAAATGTGCACCTGCTGTAGCTCCTTCACGCTCCTGCTTCCATGCTCCAGCGCCTGGGGGACTGAACACCACAGCCCCCATCATCTCCTTCTCAGCAACGGATCTCAGTGCTAGCTATGACCAGTTCCTAGTGACCCTGATGGTGTCCAGCTCCAACCGAACCTCCTCGGTATCACAGGTGTTCCTGTCCCTCCACTCAGAACCAGCATCCAGGTATGGCCCGTCTAGCTCCTCGGGGTGTCTTCCCCTGGTGCATGGTGCCTGATGGCACTGAATCAAAAGGGAGAGTCTGGGGTATGGAAAGGGACATGGCATGAAGCTAACCACCAGATAGATTCCTTCCTCATGAGGAGGGGAAGGAGTGCTCACAGTGAACCCTTGGCAGGGTACAGAGATCAGAGCAGGTATGGGGGTAGAGAAGACAGAAAGGTGGTCTTTGAAGGAGAGCTGGCCATGACGCAGTCATTACAGAGCACAGAGAGCAGATGCCCCTGATCTTGCACAACGGCTGCAGGGACCAGAGTAAGCCAAAGCTGTCCATCGTTAGCCCGTTGTGGAAGTGCAGAGACAACAGCACCATCTGAAACTCCGAGGTGGGAGGGCGCGAAGGAATGGCTGACTAAAAAAGATTCAAAGGCAAAATAAAACCAACCGAGCCAAAATAACCAACCAAACAAAGAGCAATGCAGGAGCAAGTCGCATTAAGGATCATATTTGCCCCACAGGCACTGACCCAAGGTATGAGACCAGAGAACAGTGCTGGGACAGGTGGACCGTGGATGTGCACTCGCCTTCCCTCTGGAGGCATTGTGTCATGAAGACCAGCAACGGGACAAAGGCCATGCCCTGTTGCTTTCCTGCTTTGCCTTTCAAGTCCAGCAAGGGCAAACATGGGGCCAGAACCCTCGGGCCCAGCTCTGTGTGCTGCCTGAGCAGACAAAGTCTGGTTCCTCTCTCTGGACCAATGAAAAGGGGTACAAAAAATACAAACAAACCACGTAACTTAGAGGCTGACTGAATTTCTGATGCCTTCCTAAAGGGGTAACACATTAGCTGTGATTTACGGATCAACAGGTTTCCGAGACCCATGAAGTCAGAGAGGAGAGAGGCAGAGTGGCGCTTGAGTCAGCAGGCCCGTGGTGAAGGAATACACCCTTCACCTGCATTCAGTTTCCATTTGGAAGTGTTATGAGGGACGCCAGATGTTGGACCCCAAAGACTCTGCAGAGGTTTTCAGTCCAGAAAGGTTTAGGCCACAAGCATTTGCTTTCTATGGCTCCAGATATAAAATGGATAAAAACTATTTTTTAAAAAGTTGCAATTGGGGTATAATTTAGATCATTATATTGAACAAGTAAAATATTTTTACTGTAAAATACAATGTATTATATAAGTCAGCTAAATCCATCTTGACTAGGGTCTTCCTCTTCTTCATTGCCCCTCTGCTCTACCAAGAATGATGCCCTTTTCCGGGACCGCTCTGTGTTGAGAACATGACAAAAGTAGACGAGATGAACTCACCATCCTTGCTCTCAGGAGCAATCTGGCGTGCCTTCCTCCGAGAAGGATTTGTTTGTTCTTTTGGCAGTCCATATTGTTGTTGTTAGTTGTTAGGTGCTGTTGAGTCAGCTCCAACCCATCGCAGCCCTTTACACAACATAGCACGACACTGCACGGCCCTGTGCCATTCCATAATTGTTCCTATGCCGGAGTCCATTGATGCAACCACAGTGTGAATCCATCTCATTGAGAGCCTTTCTCTTTTTGCTGCTTTTCCACTTTACCAAGCGGGATGTCCTTCTCCAGAGACTGGTCTTTCCTGACAGGATGTCCAAAGTGTGCAAGATGAAACCTTGCCATCCTTGCTCTAAGGAGCCCTCTGGCCTTGCTTCTTCCAACACTGATCAGTTTGTCCTGTGAGCAATCCATGGTACTTTCAATATTCTTCTCCAGCATCATAATTCCAATACATTGATTCCTCTAGGATCTTCCTTATTCAATGTCCAACTTTCACAGGTAATGATGCAATGGAGAGTACCATGGCTTGAGTCAGGATCACCTTGGTCTCCTCAAAGTAACATCCTTGCTCTTCAATACACAAAAGAGGTCTTGTGCAGCACACTTACTTAATGCAATGTATCCTTTTTTTCCCTTCTCTTGACTGCTGCTTCCATGAGCCTTAATTGTGGATCCAAGAAACACAGAATCCTTAACACCTTCAACCGTTTCTCCTTTACTATGACATTACCCATTGGGCCAGTTGTAAAGATTTTGGTCTTCTTTACATTGAGTTGTAATGCATACTCAAGTAGCAGTCCATGGTACTTTCGTTATTCCTCTTTAGCTCCATAATTCAAATGCATTGATTTTCTGCAGTCTTTCTTACTCTGTGTCCAACTTTCACATGCACGAGTCAATTGAATAAACCATGGCTTGGGTCAGGCGCACCTTAGTTGCTTCAATGTGAAAGAGGAAGACCCTGAGCAAGATGGATGGACAAGCGGCTGCCACAATTGGGGTCAAACATAAAATCAGCTGTGAGGATGGCGCAGGACTGGCCAGCGTTTTGCTCTGTGGCACATAAGGTTTATATGAGTCGGAATCAACTTAATGGCACCTAACAACAATAACATTTTAAAATAATCATTCGTTCAATTTTATTTATTTATTTATTTATTCCTTTTTTCATTATTTTATTTAATTAATTTATTTAAACAATTTTATTAGGGGCTCATACAACTTTTATCACAACCCATACAT
>NW_022103904.1:17795785-17800184 GCF_000313985.2 Echinops telfairi
AAAAAAAATGGGCATGAGTATTAGTGCATGTTTTCCCCTCACAGGATCGTGTGGCTTTAGATAAGATTATACTGTGCTGAGCCTGGCATAGAGCTGACCATAGCATAAGAGCACAATAACATTGACAGTGGTATTGGTATGAAATGAACATAATAAGGATCCAAGGGAGGACAATTTAAGCAGAGTGAATTTGAAGCCCCTGGCTGATGCAAACAGCTAAGTGCTCAACTACCATTCCACCTGGTGGCTCCGTAGAAGACAACCCTGGTGATCAGTTTGCAGCAAGACTACAAGCAGGAAACCCCAGGGAGCGGGCCCACGCAGGGCTACCGGGAGTCAGAATGGATTCCAAGCACAATGGGTTTGGTTTTCAGTATATGAGTGAATGTGGACAAAGAAACCTAATACTATTTTCCTTACATCTCAAACCTAGATTCATCCATCTTTCTCAAGTCAACTTTAAGAACAATTTTGTTAACTGGAATGAAGAACTTTCTCTTCGAGCTGTATGTGAACGCTGTGACGATATGTATAATCTGTCTTATTCCTGGGACCTCTTCTTAGTCAATGCAACAGAGCAGACTAGTTTGGAAGGTAAAACATAAATATAATTTGTTGACTGAGGGGGGAAAGGAAGCTTATTTTGTGATTGTTGAAATTTTGCAAAATTCATACAGCCCTGAATTAAGAATATTTAATTATCACCTCTGAGTTCTGGTGCTTCCCGAACTCACTGTGGATCTTTGTGATAACACCAGGAAATACTCATGATTCATATTCTCTTTCTAACCTTGTTGAGAATCTGCAAGTCTGGATCTGATATTCACTTAGACTTTTTTTTAAGTGGAAATGACATGTGCTTTGACTTACGGTTCGATGGGCCAACATCGCTTTATGATCTTGTTTGCCCTTTAGGAGAGCTGTGCTTGAGAGACTGTGCAGAGAAGCGGGAGTCTAAGGACCCTGTTCAGTCCTGGTTCAGCCTTGCTGAAGCAATTCTCTGTGACTCTCTTTCCTTGGGGTGAAAAGGGAGGATGACAGTACCTCACAGGGTGGTGATAAAGTAGAATTAAGTGTAAAAAAATGAGCTTCCACCAAGAGAGTGGTTATGTTCTCATTCCGGGATCTGAAATCCTATTTGTAACAAGACAGATCTCTGAATGGCATACAAAGGGGCTTTCAGTCCTGAGCTAGATGGTAAATTCCATCATCAAAAGCTTGTGCCTCCTCTCCCTTTACTGACCTTTTAAACTTAATTTTCCATCTTTTCAAAGAGGCCATACAAAGGCTTCTACAAGCAGAGCTCCAAGTATAGCTGACCTCAGTGATTAAAGGGGTGTGAAGACAGACACACGGGACAGTGGTGCCAGCCTTTGTAATAGGGAGATTCCTATATTCTTTTAAAAAAAAACATTTTATTGGGGGCTCTTACAACTTTTATAACACCTAGATACTCTTAAGGAAAATGAATTTATCTAATTTTGAGCCAATGTCAAGTGTATGAGAGGAACTTTTATTAGAATTATTGAATTGTATGATATGTGGAAGAAGTGCTAATAAAACTGTAAAAAAGCAAAAAAAAGAGAGAGAGAAGAGAGAAAATTACATACGAGGGGTACCACACAAAAAACTGATTTTTCCCCCTTCCCCAAAGCTCTGTATTCAAAAATTTTAACGTTACTACCCCCAAAATACTCTCCATTACACTTGATACCTTTGTCAAATCTGCGATTCCATTCTTGGAAACATTTTTCAAACTCATCTGTCTGGGTGACTGACAGCACCTCCCTCACTTTTTTCTTCACCTCTTCAACATCGTCAAATTGCTGTCCTTTCATGTCCTCTTTATTTGCAGAAACAAAAAGAAGTTTTAGGGAGTGAGGTCAGGTGAGTAAGGTGCGTGGAGCAAGAGAGGCATGCTGTTTTTTCCAAAAAACTGGCACACTGAGATGGCTGAGTGAGAAGGTGCATAGTGGTGGCAAACCAGTCCCCTGTCTGCCGCAAATCAGGCTTTCTTTGTCACATGTTGTTGCGCAATCATTTCAGAACCTCCAAATAGAAAGCTTGATTAACAGTCTGACCTGGTGGAATGAACTCCAAATGCACTATCCTTCTCACATAAAACAAAACAAAACAAAAACAAATGAAGATTGTTGTCTTTTTTTTTGGGGGGGGGGGCGGAGTTTACCTCCTCATATATTATCCAGTGCCTAAGATTCCAGACTAGTGATTGTCCCTACATAGATGGGCCTTGCCCTCCTTGTCTGTCATTGACTTTTCCAGTGGTTGAAACTAAAGGCTTACTTTCAGGTGTCATTTTTAAGTCAAATGAAATGTTTTGATATTAATTTTTAATAGAATTCCCTTTGAAAAAAATAACTTTATTGACATGTAATTCAAATATCATTCATTTCAATAGTTAGGTCATATCAAAAAGATAACGTGTCTAAAGTTTGTGAAACAAAGTCTTACAATCTTTACTTGCAAGGAGCATCCTGGTTGTATTTCTTCCAATACAGATTTGTTGATTCTTTTGTCAGTCCATGGTCCTTCCCACACTCGCCACCAGCCCCACAATTCAAGTGCATTGATTCTTCTGCAACCTTTGAGCATTACTCAATGCCCAACTTTCACATGCAAATGAGGCAATTGAAAATACCCTGGCACTTTTGTCCTCCAGGTAACATCTTTGCTTTTCAACACTTTAACGAGGCTCTGTGTAGCAATCTATTGATTGCTTGACTGCTGCTTCCATGAGCATTGGTTGTGGATCCAAGCAAGACATAATCCCATACAGCTTCCATCTTTCTCCCATTTGTCCCTATTGGAATAGTTGTGAGGATTTTTGTTTTCTTTATGTTAACTTGTAATCAATCCTGAAGTCCAACATCCTTGATCTTCATCAGCAAGTGCTTCAAGTTCACTTCACTTTTAGCAAGCAAGGATGTATTATCTACTGGTCACTTGTTGTTGTTAAACCTACTTCCAATCCTGATACCACATTCTTCTTCATATAATCCAGCCTTTCTGATGATTTGCTCAGCCTATTGATTGAGTAAGAATGATGAGAGGATACCACCCTCATGCATACCTTTCTTGATTTTAAAACATGCCATATCATTTTATTCTGTTCCCATAATTTCCTCCTACAGGCTTTACATGAGCCTGGTAAAGTGTTTTTAAATTCCCATCCCTAGGCATTAGTGAGCTAAAATATACTATTATTGGGCTTTTAAAAAATCAGAAACCATATAGTTTACTAGGTCATGATTGAAAAATCCAGGAAGAATGGTATCACATTCATTGCTGAAAGGAACCTTTTAGATCTACCTTAAAGTACAGTGCTTTCTGTGAAAGCATAACATCAAGACCCCTACAAGGGAGATCAGTAAATACAATTATTATTCAAATTTATGCACCAGCCATTAAAGCTAGTAATGATGAAATTGAAGAATTCTGCCAACTTCTTCAGTCTGCAATTGATCAAACATGAAATCAAGATGCATTGGTAGTTATTGGTTATTGACATGCAAAAGGTGGAAAGAACAGTAGTTAGAAAATATCTAGAAAATTGGTGATTGAAATAAAGCTGGAGATTGAATGATAGAATTTTGCAAGATCAACAACTTTTTCATTGTAAATACCTTTTTCCACAAACACAAATGGTGATTATACATGTGAATTCGGTTAGCTGAATACACCGAAATCAAATTAACTACATCAGTAGGAAGAGATGATGAAGAAGCTCAGGATCATCAGCCAAAACCTATGGCTGAGTGGCTGAAAGAGACTTGGCTTCTGGCTGAAAAGAGGAGCTGCTGTGAACCAATAACCATACCCTTGTTGTTTACTGATCCTGACTTGTGGTAATGTGCTCACTTACCTAAGAAACTCCATAATTGTGAGGGTTTTTTCCTGTGAGTTCTGGATGGCTATTTCAATGAGTTATTGATCCGGGCAGAAAAGCAGTGTTATGGGTGGAATGGTCGGTGTCAGAAAGGGTAAAGAAAGACGGATGGTGGAGACGTGTTTCCCCTGCTTGTGGCAATAAAAAAGTTAGAGGAGGTTCTATGTGAACACCCATGATGATTCCTCATGTGTCAGAGATTTTTATCTTTTGGTCTATCTCATGCATATCTTTTCATATTGCATTATTTTAGTGGGTTTTTCACAAAGTTTTGACAGTTTTTTCTGTGAGTTTTATTGTATCTTTCTGTTCTAGAATTCTGATCACACATAAGTTATTACTTTTGCTCTTGTACCAAAGAAAGTCTTTGGCTTTCTTTATTTTTTGTTCTCTTTACTGATTGTTCCTTTACAGGTTAGTATTACAATATATGTCATTAATTTGTTGATCTGTCTTCCATTAATTTAATTCTACCCCATTGTTTTTCCAATG
>NW_022103904.1:17800577-17801517 GCF_000313985.2 Echinops telfairi
TTTTATGTTTATTTTGCCAGTTTTTTCTTGTAATTTTTCCTGAGTGCTTCTAGAATTTTGTCTGTGTTTTCCTTAATGTTGTTTGTGTGTTTCTTGATCTTTCGCTTCATCCATTAAGGAAGAGTCTCTAAGCATAAATTTGTTGAATTCCTCATAGTTGCAATAACTTTTATTCAATATGAATGATTTTTGGTCCCTTATTTGAGCCATCAACATGTGTGAGGCACGTTTTTTGTGTGTAAATTAGGTTGTCAATTATCTCCAACATATTGTGGTGGTATTGTAATGTATTCAATAGATGATTGCATGCTGAAGTGTTTCACCTAGCTGTTTCTGTTCATTTCATTCTATCTTGATGTATCTGGGTATGTGGGAAATATAGGCTATTCTTTTTGTTAGTTTGTCTATGCTTAGATGCTTAGTACCTGTCACCTGGCGGGTGTGATAGAGAATGGGAATATGTATGTATCTCTCTGTTTATTGTTTATGGAGAACAATTAAAGGCAGCTGAGCTGCTGTTGACCTTAGTCTTTTACTGATCACATGGTACAGGAGTGGGGGTGGGCCTATAAGTGTGACTCTGTAGTGTGGACATGGCTGCTATCTCCTGCTAAGTGGGACAAAACAAACAAGCAAATAAAACACAGGAAGAAAAACAAAAATGTTTAAAGAAACAAATAAAAAGTACAAACAGAAACCCAAAAATACTAGGGAAGAAAAATAAAGGATAAGAAAATTATGCAAAGAAGAAAAGACTAAAACAAAACCAGATAAAAAGAAAAGTAAAATAAGAAAATTTAAAAGAGGGCATGGAAATCATTTATAGGAGAAGTAGAAGAAAAGAAAGGATCTGGGGAATAAATGGAAGATCTGAACATTGCTTGGAACATTTCAAAATGGCCATCTTGTGTTGGGCTGGTTGATAATTCACTGCTTTGCA
>NW_022103904.1:17801617-17803611 GCF_000313985.2 Echinops telfairi
AAATGTACAAATGTGCTTGACACAGTGGATGTATGTATAGATTGTGATAAGAGTTGTATGAGCCCCCAAAAAAATGATTAAAAAAAAGAGCTTTCTATTCAATAACAATTGAATATTGAACAAATGTCCCAGCTTAGCTCAGATAAAGTCCATAAGTCCAATATTAGACCAATACCGATCTATAAAGTCCTCTTCAGACTCACAAAGCACATGAAATGATGCAGAATGCAGGAAGATCACAGGTCAGTGGGTGGGAAGTCTTGTGGATCCAGTGGCAGTGTAAGCATCTCAGTGCTGGCAGGGGTCTCTACATGGCTCCTCCAGCTCAGGGGACTAGTGTAGCACCATGTGTCTTGTCAGCTGGAATGCCTCCCAGGGAGTGTCTTTGTGTCCCACCTCCAGCAAGCTATTTATCTCTGTGGCACCTCCACATGAGGTCATTAAGCTGTGACATGATTGACAGGCTAGCCTCTACTCCTTCACTCTTAAGTCTCAAACTGACAACAGATTATGTAACTTATTGCAGACCCTAGTGGGCATCTCAGTAAGTTTATAAAGGCAAACACTCATTTACTATTTATCATGGATTTGTGCAAGCATATGACAAAAGTAGAAGGCAAAATTAATGTTAATATTCTTTAGAGTTAGTGAGCATTGTATGGTACAGGATTGATTATAACATCAAAAAGGAACAACAAGATTAATCACAACGTGTCTGGATCTTTGGACCAAAAAAGTACATTCTAAAATAAATCGCTAATGGGGCTTTCCAAGATGGGAGGGAGAAGGAGGCTTTTTGGTCAGTTTGCCTCACTACTGACCAAGGTGGTGAGCAGTGTGGCTGATATGGTTCAACACCTTCTACCAGATAAGGAGGCCATCGCCACCCAGTTCTCAATAGTACATTCAAATAGAAAGCATATGCCTCTCAATGTGGGGGTGACATGTACTCAAGGCCTGATTCAATAGGATACACTGTCAGGGATATACAGACACTAACAGCAAAGTGTGTGAAAGTGGGGGATGACCAGGCTTTTGGTCACCAGAGGATCTGGGGAATAAATGGAAGATCTGAACATTGCTTGGAACATTTCAAAATGGCCATCTTGTGTTGGGCTGGTTGATAATTCACTGCTTTGCATATTTTCTTGTTTGCTCTTTTCATTTGCTCTGCTACACAATATTAAATTTAATTCTTTACCATTTCCTTTGAAGCCCAGGATCCAAGGATTATCATCTGCATCTATTTCACTTTATCTTATATTTTTACTGTAGAGGGTCTGGGTGGTTTGTCTACCTAGTCAGAAATCTTGCTAGAAATCTCTAGTTTATAAAGTTAAGAGAAAAAAACAAATATTATTTCTTTATCCATAATTAATTCTGTTAAATATTTAAGTTCCTTTTTGTAGAGCAGTGGAGCTGCTGGATTCTTCAAGATTGGGCACCATTATGAATTTATCAAAGTCAAACCCACAGTTGGTGAAGCCAAACCCAAGAGATCCAGGTGTAACAATTGGACCATTCTCCTGGGAGCATCCACAGATGACAATTGGCCAATCGGCCTCTTCAGCCATGGTGAGACACTCTCAGGCGTCCAAGGTCAATAGGCCCCAGGCTGTTGCTGCTGTTGTTGAAGCTTCAGGACAAGAAGATGACATAGGAGAAGCAGAACTGTCCCAGGATGCAGAGTTCTTGGAAGAAGGATCTCCAGTTACTAGCCCTTGGGAGACCAAACAGCCATCAGGAAGTTCATTACCACAGAACATCTCCTTCTACCTCTCTGGTAATAACCACTGTCTTTCCAGGATATCTCTTTTGTCTGTGCATCAAAGTTCCCTTTGGAAAGAATGATTGTGGTGGCTTAGGTATGAAACCACATCAACACAGGCCTTTTAAGTTAAGCATGAGATTGAAGAGCATGTATCACACCTGCTAGGATTAGTATGTCTGATTCTCAGTTTCCTCATTTCCAAAATTGTAAAATAATGGTGTCC
>NW_022103904.1:17803711-17814579 GCF_000313985.2 Echinops telfairi
AGGATCTGGGGAATAAATGGAAGATCTGAACATTGCTTGGAACATTTCAAAATGGCCATCTTGTGTTGGGCTGGTTGATAATTCACTGCTTTGCATATTTTCTTGTTTGCTCTTTTCATTTGCTCTGCTACACAATATTAAATTTAATTCTTTACCATTTCCTTTGAAGCCCAGGATCCAAGGATTATCATCTGCATCTATTTCACTTTATCTTATATTTTTACTGTAGAGGGTCTGGGTGGTTTGTCTACCTAGTCAGAAATCTTGCTAGAAATCTCTAGTTTATAAAGTTAAGAGAAAAAAACAAATATTATTTCTTTATCCATAATTAATTCTGTTAAATATTTAAGTTCCTTTTTGTAGAGCAGTGGAGCTGCTGGATTCTTCAAGATTGGGCACCATTATGAATTTATCAAAGTCAAACCCACAGTTGGTGAAGCCAAACCCAAGAGATCCAGGTGTAACAATTGGACCATTCTCCTGGGAGCATCCACAGATGACAATTGGCCAATCGGCCTCTTCAGCCATGGTGAGACACTCTCAGGCGTCCAAGGTCAATAGGCCCCAGGCTGTTGCTGCTGTTGTTGAAGCTTCAGGACAAGAAGATGACATAGGAGAAGCAGAACTGTCCCAGGATGCAGAGTTCTTGGAAGAAGGATCTCCAGTTACTAGCCCTTGGGAGACCAAACAGCCATCAGGAAGTTCATTACCACAGAACATCTCCTTCTACCTCTCTGGTAATAACCACTGTCTTTCCAGGATATCTCTTTTGTCTGTGCATCAAAGTTCCCTTTGGAAAGAATGATTGTGGTGGCTTAGGTATGAAACCACATCAACACAGGCCTTTTAAGTTAAGCATGAGATTGAAGAGCATGTATCACACCTGCTAGGATTAGTATGTCTGATTCTCAGTTTCCTCATTTCCAAAATTGTAAAATAATGGTGTCCACCACAGTGGGTTCTGAGAATGAAGTGATATCATATGTATAGTATCCACAGTATGTTTTGGTGCCATGTTGTATAATACGCGAGCTATAGTAAGTGTTGAATAAATCATCTCTCTCTACTTCCCTAATAATCAGTTGGTTCATTTTATCATGGGTCATTGGTTTTGGGTTGGGCCAAAGCTATTTCTTAAAAAGCTAGAGAAAATTTGTCAGTAAGAAAAAGTGAGTTAGGCAATGAATGTACAAATGCGCTTTACACAATTGATGTATGTATGGATTGTGATAAGAGTTGTATGAGCCCCTAATAAAATGATTAGGAAAAAAAAGTAAAAAAAAAAAGAAGAAGAAGTGAGCTATTTTTCCCTTTGCTGTCTCTAGCATAATGACTTCATGAGATTTTTCTGCTAGCGTAGGCAACAGTGCTTTCTTTGTTCTGTGTGGCTTCTAAAGGCCATTATGGTCGAGGCTCCCTGCTGGGGTTAAATGGAGCGCAGGAGCTCTCTGGACATCTCGGCCTTTGAGAAGGAGGACTGAGGAACAGAAATGTGGCATTTGCAGCAGAATGCTCTTCTGTTTCTCTTCTGTAAAATGAAGAGAAAAGTATGTGAATATTTAGAGAATAATGATGGCAGCATAGGTACAAAGATGCTTGATACAATTGATGTCTGGATTGTTAAAAGGGCTGTAAAAGTCCCCAATAAAATGACCTCAAATATAATAAATAAGTATAGTACAGAATCCACAAACCTAAAAAAAAATGAAGAGAATAAGAAGTATTTTCTAAGAGAACATTGAAAAGCATTGTGAAAAAAAAGAGAGAATGTTGAACCTAGAGTCAAAAGGGTTCAGTTCGGTGTATGGTCCTCTTACTTAATAGCTAGCATATTTGATTTTGATGTTTATTTATGTGTTCATTAGTTTTATTGGACTATAATTCACATATCACACAATTTAATAATCTAATCATATTAAAAGGAGTTGTACAAGTATCCCTACAATCAATTTCAGAACATTTTTTTCCTTCTCACATTCATTGTTAGACACTCACCCCCATTTTCCTACAATACTACTGTGACCCTAGATTTCATGTGCAGAAAATCATATGGAATATAATCAGCAAGGAGAAAAATGACAAAGCAAAACATAGAAAAATCTCAATCAAAAAGAAAGAAAATATTAACACTGAAACGACTTTAAAATGGAAGAGAAGGAAAATCAAAGAATAAGATGTTACATTTTAATCTAACACTACAAATTAAATGGATGGATCCTTCTTCAGTCTTCCTTATTCAGTGTCCAAGTTTCACACACATATGAAGCAATTTGAAATACTTGCTCTTCAATATGATAAAGAGAGGTCTGGTGCAGCAGGTTTACCTAATGCAATACACCCTTTGATCTCTTGATTGTTGCTTCCATTAGCATTGATTATGAATCCCAGAAAGACAAAATCCTTGACAACACCAACCTTTTCTCCATTTATCATAATGTTATTAATTGGTCCAGTTGTGAGGATTTGGGCCTTCTTTACATTGAAGTGTAATCCATACTGAAGGCTATGACCCTTGATCTTCAGCAACAGGTGTGGTAGTTACATAATTTCATGTCAACTTGAAGATATATAAAAGTGTAGGGGTGGTATTCAACCTGTCAGTCAGATCACAGCCTGATGTTGCCTCCTTGTGGGTGTGGCCTTCTCATAAAGAGCGTCCAGGGAACCTCCCCTTCTCTCTGCCTTTACCTTGCTGGTGGCCGATCCTTGTTGCTGCCAGAGCCCTGAAGATGTGACCACTGCCATTGGATCCATATGACTATGCATCCACCAACCTGTGATATTCCTGCATTCTGCATTGTTGCATGAGTCATTGACTTGAGTTGGACTGGGCTGAGATGTTTTCTCCATAAATAATTACTTCATGATATAAAGCTCTTTCTTATACATATATGAGTGTCTCTAGGCAACCCAGCCTAGAAACGAGTGTTTCTAGTCAACCAATAGGTGATTGTGTCATCTGCATATTGCCTTCCTCCAATCCTGATGCCTCATTCTCCTTCATATAATCCAGCACACAGATTGAATAAATATGGTGAAAGAATACAGTCCTACTACACCTTTCCTGATTTTAAATCATTATTCTCTTGTTCTGTTTAGAAAGCTATCTCTTGATCCATGTATAAATTCCACAGGAGCACAATGAAGTTTCTGAGATTCCCATTCTTCTCAAGGTTATCCATAGCTTGTTGTGAGCCCCACAGTTGAATGCCTTTGGCATAGTCAATAAAACTCAAGTAAGCATCGTTCTATTGGTCTCTGCTTTGGGTCAAGATCCATCTGACAGGCATTATATCCCTTGTTTCACATCCTCTGACCTGAACCCCTGATGGCTCCGTGTCGATGCACAACTGCAACCTTTGTTGGGTGGTCTTCAGAAAAATTTGACTGGCATGTGATATCAGTGACTTTGTCCTATAGTCAGAGCATTCTGTTGGATCACCTGTCTTTGGAATCTGTACAAATATAGATCTCTTTCAATCAGTTGGCCAAATAGCTGTCTTTCAAATGTCCTGGCATAGAGGAGTTAGTGTCCCCAGTGCTTGATCAGCTTGTTGAAACATTTCAATTGATATTATAGAAATTCCTAGAACCTTCTTTTTGGCAAATGTTTCAGTGCAGCTTAAACTTTGTCCTTCGGTACTGTTGGTTCTTGTTCATATGCTAGTTCCTGCAATGTTGGAAAGCCAACTAGTTCTTTTTGGTACAGCGACTCTGTGTTCTTTACATCTTCTTTTGATGCTTCCTGCATCGTTCAATATTTTGCTCATAGAATCCTTCAATATTGCAACTCAAGGCTTAAATTATTTTTTTGAGTTAAGTTTCAGATCTGCTGAGCATGTTCTTCCTTTCTGGTTTTCTAACTCGAGGGCTTTGCACGTTTCACTATACTATTTGGCTTCGTGTCCCCAAGCTGCCACTTGGAATTTTCAGTTCAGCTCATTGACTTCATTTTTGCCTTCCCTTTGCCTTAGCCACTCAACAATTCGGAGAAAGTTTCAGGGTTTTTTCTGACACCAACTTTGTTCTTTTCTTTCTTTCTTGTCTTTTTCATGACCCTTTGCTGCCTTCGTAAGTGATGTTCTTGATGTCCTTCCTACCACAGCTCCTTGGGTCTTCTCTCATTAGTGTCAGTATATCAAATGTGTCCGTGAAATTCAGGTTGGGGTAGCCTCGGGTTGTACTTTGGCTCTTGGGGGCTTGCTCTTATTTTCTTTAGCTTTAACCTGAACTTATGTATGAACAACTGTTTGTCTTTTCCAGTCAACCCCCGGCCTGCTTTTATTATTAATATTGAGCTTCTCCATCATCTCTTCCCACAGATGTAGTCTATTTGATTTCTATGTATCCGTGTGGAGCAGTCCATGTGCATAGTCACTGTTCATGTTTAAAAAAGGAAGGGTGTATGTTATGGACAATTTATTAGTCTCCCATAATTCTATCATGTGATCTCCATATGAATTTCTATCACCAAGATCATATTTTACAACTACTATTGTTTCCTCTTGGTTTCCAACTTTTCCATTCCAATCACCAATAATTAAAAGAAATCAGTTTACTGGGGACTCGTACAACTCTTATCATAATCCAGCATACATCCATTGTGTATCAAGCACATTTGTACATTTGTTGCCATCATCATTCTCAAAACATTTGCTTTCTACTTGAGCCCTTGATATCAGCTCCTCATTTTCCCTCTCCCTCCCTGCTCTCCACCCTCTCATGAACCCTTGATAATTAATAAATTATTTTTATTTTGTCATGTCTTACACTGTCTGACCTTTCCCTTCACCCCCTTTTGTCTTTTTGTGATGGGCTAACTTCACTCAGCATCATGCTCTCCATGTCCATCCTTGTCACAAGGTGGTTCAGCATTGTTTTTAGTATTCCATTGCATGGCTGTACCAAAGTTTCTTTATCCATTCTGCTATTGATGGGTATTTATTCTGTTTCCAGCTCCTTGCTGTTGTGAACAGTGATGTAATGAACATGGAAGTGCATATGTCTCTTCATATTATGAGTCTCACTTCTTTAGTGTATATGCCCTAGCTGAGCTATTTTAGAAAACTAAACACTCACTTGAAGCACTAATTCTGTCCTGGAGGTGTGGGAATGATTCCTGGCTCCCCCAGTGGTCATGATGACAAAGTGAAACACTGTCATGGAGGATATTTTGTAATCCGGAGGAGAATAATACAAACTCTAGAAATAGGCCAGCCAATGAAGATTTAGTTTATCAGGATAGCCAATATTAATTTCAGTGGATTCTGTTCTTTTAAGTGAAATATCATTCTTTTATCCTTTCACATAGATTTTGAAGCTTATTATGGTGATATACAAGAAGCAGTACCCTCAAGCGGAAGACAACCAGGTAAATATGATTCTTATGTTACCTCTTTCCTTAGCCATATGTCTGTTCTTCCTCCATTCCCGTATATCTCTGTTTTGAAATCCAGACTTCGTATGCCACTTACTTTCATCAAGCTTACTGGCAGCTCCCTAGACTCAGAGGGAAAATTGTTGACTCCTCTTCATGGTGTGGTGGGTATGAGTTGAGCTGCTAACCGAAAGGCCAGCAGTTCAAAATCACCAGCCACTCTGTGGGATAAAGATAAGGCTTTCTACTCCTGTGAAAGAGTTGCAGTTTTAGATGCCTGCAGGGACAGTTCCACCCTGACCTATAGGGTTACTGTGAATCAGCATTGACTCAATGGCAGTGAGTTTGAATTTGAGTGAGTTCATGGCACAACCTGACCCAAACCTATAACCTATCTCACCTCCTTCTGCATTTGCTACACCATGTGCTTTGCAAACCCAACAGAAACCCCAGACCCAAAGTGAGGCACACTCCCTTTTCCATGACTTGGTTCAAAGATTTTCTGCCAAGAGTTCCTCTTTCATATTCTTCTCAATGTGACTGACTAGTGATTTTCCTCTCTTGAGGTCTGATTCCCTGGCCATCTCTTTTGCATGATTGTTTTCCTCTTTTCTTGTAATTCCTATATGTTTATCTATTGGTGTACACCCAGCGTAGAAATAGGTATTCTCATTTTTTTAAAGCATGAATTTTTATTGTAAATTAGGGGAAGGTTTATATTTGTATCACCAACTTGTAGTCAAAAGTTTAATCTACTAATAAAACTCCCCAATAGTTTATCCCTCACACAGTCCTCGCTTTATCTTCTCCTTCTTGTAGATTCTTGTTATCCATTTCACTCAAGTCAACATCTGTCAACAGTCTCGCCCAGTGCTTCACCTTCCCTCCCTTGCCCTTTGCTACTTGGCAATTTCAAAGTCTATCCTCTTTGGGGCCCTTCTTTACCTTTCCTTTTATGATGAAGCCAGACCTCACCCCTTGTAGAAAAACAAATTCAAGGTGACTCAAAGACCTAAATGTAAAAAACAGAGGTATAAAAATTACAAATTAAAAAATAGGGACAACCTTAAGGTAAGGGCCCTATTGCAAAGCATAGACACCATCAAACATAATGAAGGGACACACAGTAGATGACAAAACAGATGACTGGGACCTACTAAATATGAGGCACATATGGACATCAAAGAGTTTATCAAAAGAGTAAAAGAAATGCCCACAAAGTGGAAAGAACTTTCGACAACAACACAACAGACAGGGACCAATCTCTAAAATCTCTATAGAAAACACCTCAATAAAAAATATGAATAATCCAATAAAAAGCGGACAATGGACACGAATAGTCAAAGATGGTATTCATATGGTCAACAAACATGATCACTATCCATTTGAGATAAGCAAATCAAAATGATAATACCACCTTGCACCAATAATGACAGCCAAGTTCTAAAAAACAGAAAATAACAAATGCTGGAGACAGTGTGAAGAGATTGGAACCCGAATTTATTGCTGGTGGGACTGTAAATATGTACAACCACTGTGAAAAGCAATATCAAGCTACCTCAAACAAGTGGGAATAGAAATTACATACGACCTAGAAATCCCTGTACTGGGTATGTATCCAAAGAAGATATATATCTTCTTCTGCTGGGTATATATACTAAGGAGTCTCCACACATACATTTACACACCATGTTCAGTACAACACTTCACAATAGCAGGAAGATGGAAGCAACTTAAAGCCCATCAGTAGAAAAAGGGATAAAGATACTTCGTACAGTAGCATTCCTGGGGGATAGGGTGGGGGAGTGGGGAGATGGTGGGTAAAGGAGAGCTGATATCAAAAAGTTTGGGAAGGAAGAAAATGTTTTGAAATGGATCGTGGTAGCAATTTACAACACTGCTTGATGTGATTGAACTATGGAATGGTACGGTGTCTGGATTAGCTCCTAAGAACGGGGTTCAAAAAAGAGAGGAAACTTCAGAACGTCCACACAGTGGAATATTATACATCACTAAAAAGCAATGATGAAACCATGAAGCACCTCCTGGCCTGGGTGGACCTGGAGAACATGATGTTGCATGAAAGTATCCAATCACAAAGAACAAGCATTATATTAATATCATGTAAAATCATTAATAGAATAAGATTGTTACTCAGTGTTTCTCATTTTCAGTCACTGGCTTGATTTATCTTCTCAGGGACTAATATGAACTTTCCTGAATCAGAACCAAGTCAAAGTGATGACCAGAACCCTGAGGATGGAGATAACTTGCTTGACCCATTTCACTCCATGGGCAGTGCTATACCCTTACTGATGATTGATTGGCCTAAGTCCCTGATTAGTCGGGCCATTTTCCAAGGCTACACTTCAACAGGTATGGGCCCTTTCTGCATACTGGAAATGCAGAATGCAGCTGTTGAAGAAATAGTGGTTTACACATTAGTCCTTCAATTCCTTCTGTAGCTTAATTAAAAAAATACATGCATTTGAAATCATTGTTTCTAACGATTATTTGTTGTATCTTTCACACCTTTCCAGCTTGAGTTTATCGTCAGCATAGAGTTGGAGGCACTAGCTTTACTAAAGGCAGATTCGCCTCTGTCCTTCAGAAGCTGCTTGTGTGTAGACAGAAATGGAGCTCCAATGCAAAGCGGAAGAGCCCTCCTTCCTGTGCAGACTCAAGAGAATAAACTTGTGCTGCACATGCCTCAGCACCCTTGTGGACACACGTCCCTGCTCTGACCGCATGCAGTGCATATGAATCATTGCTCTATATTGATCAGAACAAGCCTGCTCCTGAACGCTAGCTGGGTCCTTAACCCAGTTTCCTAACCGCAACTTATTAAACGACCCCTTTCATAATAACACATGTGATTGTGGCACAACAGCAAACTTCTCTATGGGGCTCCGGGCCTCACAATGTCATTAGATGGGTTCGTCCTCAACGTTTTCTCAGGATACACTGTTTTAAAATTGTGTTGTTAAAAATTGATTTTATTTAGACAACCAATCTTGTATGCAGATCTTTCCTATTTTCAGGGAAGTAGAGAAGATAGACCAAGATCAGTCTTTCCTTTCTGAGGAAGTAATTCTCTTACCATAAGGTCAATGTTTATACTCAAATTTAAGTATATTTTCATAATCAACACCAGGCAAGTCTTAAAATGGTTTTAAAATAAATTAATTCTATTTCTTGGACAAGCTAAGTTTAATAAAATAAGCTATTTGACTATTCAACTTGATTATAAATTTAAAAAACATTCTCTTGTTGCTTGTGAAATTAGTACCATTTCCTAGCCAGAGAAAACTAGGCCATTCTTAGGATGGCTCCTATTGAGAAGGGAAAGCCTAGAGATGAACCATTACCTTTTAAAAATCTGAGCTCTTAAAAATCTGTTCATGAATGAAATAAAGGCAGCTCCCAGCTCAAAGCGGATTTACTTAATTTGTGCCAAATTTTACCTAAACCTTTAGAATATGGGTAAAATTAGAATGAAAGACCTTGCCTTATCTCTTTATTGAGTCATCTTGTCTCTGAGTCCAATTTATCATTCCTTTCCTGTGCCTACCTCCTTTTCTGTAGGTGTCGTCAAACGAACTGTGACGATAAAGCCATTTTCACTGAGAAGTGGAAAGACGTATGTCATACAAGCATCTGCAGGTAAGTGAAACTTCCCATCGGACTCAATTCAGAGAAGACAAAGCATCTATCTTTCACACCACACACATAGTTTCCTCTGGAAACGGCTCTTACCCTCTGAAGCTCCTGACTCATCCCTCCCTGGCTACCATTTTGCTGCTCCTTCCAAACCAAATTCACTGCTATTTCATCGATGTTCACTCTTGGCAACCACACGCGTCAGAGTAGAATGGCTTTTCAGAGTTTCAGAGATTGTAAATCTTTATGGAAGTAGACAACCTCCTTTTACTTCTGCAATGCAACTGGTGGGTTTGAACCCCCGAATTGGCTCTTAGGATCTCAATTCTTAGCTCATGGTACTACTAGCACTCCTTTTGCTATTAATTACTGTTTATTTATTTTAGCGGGTAGGAGAAGCGCCTAGCAAATCTCTGTAAATTGCTTTTCCTCATAGCCCCTGGTGGATAGACCTGAGCCATGCTGCATTTTTTCATTCTAATTTTTTTAAATTACACATTTTATTTGTGATGAGCAACTAGATAAATTTATTATAAAGTATGGATAAATTTATTCCATACTTGCAAATGTGCCCATAATTTCTATGTATATTTTAAACCAAACAGCGTAGTGTTATTATTGCTTGTACAGTGGGTGTTCATTGAAATTTTCAAACACGTTTATTCTTTCCAGTGCTCTCTTTCCCTCTGGCATGACCATGATTCACACTGAGTTTGTTACCTTCGTCTTCAAGAAATAGCCCTTAGCTATCATTTCTTTTAGTTCAGATCTGTCCATTACAATTTCTCTGAGTCTTTTGTCTGAAAACACATTGAATTTGCCTTAATTTTTGAAGGAATGTTTTTTCTTGACCTCAATGTAGACTTGAAGGCTGGCAGTTGTTTGTTTTCAGCATTTTAAAGATAACACTTCCTTGTCTGCTGGATTTTGTTGTCAGCTTTGAGATATATTATTGTTTATTTTAAGGAAACTAATCTACTGGCCCCCTGCCCCTTTAATGTTGTGCCATTAAAATATAATCCTGTGGTACTATAATACCTTATTAAGAGTGTACTATTCATTTAATCTTTCTCTTTAGCTTCAAAACACATCTTTCTAGGTAAAGCTCAGCTCTACTTAACGGTCAACAGAGTCCCCCAGAATGTAGCATGTCAGGTACAGCCCCATCGAGGCCATGAAGCCCAGACCATTTTCAGTGTTTTCTGCATGTCAGGAGAACCGGTACGTAATGGTAATCACACCACCATGAAAGATCAAAGGCAGTGGAGGTGATTGAAAGCACGTTTGATAAGTTCTGAAGAAATGTGAAACATTATCTTTCTCCATCTGGGAGGGGATTTGGCTTAAAGTTTATGCCAGAAAGTTGCGGAAGCCTATGCAGATCCCCATCCTTTCTCTGCCCTCTGCTCCACAGTGAGAGGCATAGAGAACAACCCCAGGAGGAGAAGGAGGCACATTTGGAGAGGTGGCAGTTTGTGCAGGGCCAACACAGGGCATCGGGAGAGCATAATGTCTG
Source organism: Echinops telfairi (assembly GCF_000313985.2). Lineage (NCBI taxonomy): Eukaryota > Metazoa > Chordata > Mammalia > Afrosoricida > Tenrecidae > Echinops > Echinops telfairi. The sequence goes on from NW_022103904.1 coordinate 17,814,265, forward strand.
TAGGTGACAGGGTGACCTACAGGAATACCAGGACACCACTTTGGTCATTCGTGATTATTTGGCTTGTAAAAACGTGTCCTCTAGTACCATGAAGGGTGTATTCATGTCATATGTATTGGTGATGTAATTCCCACTTTGTTCATCTATATTATTTTTTCCTCCTATGGAATGGATTTTAGGACTTTCATTATGAATTTAGTTACTGGATAGGAAATGGAACTAAACGTACTTTGTACCATGGAAGAGATGCTCAATATTATTTTGCTTTGCCTGCTGGTGAGCCACTGAACAATTATAGAGGTAAGTCAGAGTGCA
>NW_022103904.1:17814679-17835182 GCF_000313985.2 Echinops telfairi
ATATATATATATATATATAAACATTTTTTTCTTTAACTTTGTGTTCACGTGTGTGAGAACGATGGTTGAAAGTTTACAGAGCAAAAGAGCGCATTGGTTTTTCATTGAATGATTCATACACATTTTGTTTCATGCTATTGCTTGCAGTCCCTACAGTGTAATGTTCCTTATTCTACTTCTTCCCTGTGCTTCTCTTTTCATTCATCTTTCCTCCCCAGCCCTTTCTGGCTTCAGACTGTGTCTTGGAGCAAATGCTGCCCTTTGGATCTCAAATGGTTTATTATTCAATGGAATGAGGAATGCATATCTACTTTGTGTTATTGTTCATGTTGTAGACCTCCCTGTGTTTTGGCTGAAAATTGAACCGTGGTGGTGAGCTCAGTTCCAATCTGAACAATGATTGAGCCACAGCTGTAAGGAAATCCCCAGCCTCTATTCAACGAATACATCTTGTCCTTTGTGTGATTTTGAGTTTTGTCTCACATTTTTCTACCATTCTTCCTAGGACATTCTAAGATCCCTTTCAGAGCAGTCAGTAGTGGTGGGGGCCCTATTCTGATTCTTGTCTCAGGCTTGTGGAGGCTGAGGTTCACATGGTCCATTTGTCCATTGGGCCAATTGTTTCCAAGTGTCTTCCGTTTTATTGAATGTTTTCTCCTGACTGCGAGATCCCAATAGTTGTACCTGAGATGACCATTCATTTGTTTGTAAGGACTTAATTACTAATTACTGACGTAGGATTTAAAACACAGTCTTTTTAGGCTATGTTATGCCAAGTGAGCTGCAGGACCTTGAGACTATGGTCCTATCCCCCTCCACCCAGGCCCAATGGCAAAGATGTTTTCATAACTTTGCTCCCTCTGTGCTCTATTACATATGTGCAGTATAAGTAAATATGTATGGAGAAATAGTCTGTAAAAACTCTATTATGTATGTAGTCCCAATCTTCTTCCTATATATGTTTAGCTTACGTATCTGTGGATCAACTGATAGATTGTTATTAAAAGATTGAAAATATAGTATTTATCTCTATTGCTGTTAACTCTTGTACTCTGTGCCTTCATAATTTGGGTGGGCACCTCCCTTTTATTATATAATGCCTTCTCCTTTACCCAAGTTAATTATTACTCAGCTATATACGTGTAATGACTTCATTTAGGCTGCTTTCTGCTTAGAGGAGTCCTGGTGGTGTTGTGATTACATGTTGCGCTGCTAACCACACAGTCAGCAGTTTGGAATCACCAGCCACTCCATGGGGGAAAGATGAGGCTTTCTACTCCTGTAAAGAGTTCTAGTCTCGGTCACGCACCGGGGCTTTGCTTTCTCTGTGCTCTACTATATGCATGGATATGTTTACCCTATCCTATAGGGTCAACCGTGACTCAGAATCAACTCATGGAAGTGAGTTTGGCTTTCTAAATGGTAGTTCAGGAAGAAAATTAGCAATATGACCAATTAATTAATTTTTAGATATTAAAGTTCAACTTGGGGAAATTTATTTCCTCTGTAAACCTTCATCCACGTCAGAATAAAAAGGTTTTTTAAATGTTTAGCTATAATTTGATATACATAATAGCATTTTTCTTCCTGAATTAAAAATTTTCAGATGAGAATCTCTTTTAATCACTAATGAAATATGTCATATCTGATAACTGTTGCATTTGATATAGTCTAAACCAACTCAAGATACCACTTCAAAGAAGAAAATATGAGGGTAAAGGAACATCTCAGGGACATTGGAAAACAAAAGGGAGCTAGCACAGAACAATCTCAAAATAAAATTAACTCCATCATGTTAACAACTTTCTTCTCCTACCTTCAATATCATATACAGTCCATAACTACAAGGGAACTGTCCTCAACCCCGCACATAGCAATGCAGCCATTTCTGCAAGTTTCTGCTACTTCAGCACCCAACGCCTGTTAACTTATGGCATCCGGGGGTGAGAGTTTGCTTTAGATTTCATGGTTCCACGTGCAGCTAACGTTAAAAATCAGGGATGTAGAAGTTTCACGGGTCTGAACTATTAAGATTATTTTTGCCCAGCTCAATTACTTTTTTCTTCATGAAGCATTGCCTGATGCCCCTCATTAGAACGACTCAAATCATCTTCTAGATTTGGCTGATTCAGTTGAGCAAAAATTTACTGGGCAGGGTGTTTTATAATTTTTGAAAATTAAAACAAACTTTGTTTTTGTTGAGCATGTTTTTGTGTTAGGTGCTATCCAGTAAGTGACGACCTATGGCAACACTATGCGCAACAAAAGGAAGCATTGGCTGGTGCTGCCGGCACCATACCTGCAATTATTACTGGAGTTCATCGTTGTGATCATTGGGTCAGTTCATCTCCCGGAGGCTCTTCCTCTGTTTCTCTGACTCACTGCTTTTCCAAGCACGATGTCGAGGGACTGGTCCGTCCCTCCTGGTGACATGTCCAAACTAGAGGAAAAAAATTTGACCAAGCTCACTTCTAAATAGGTTGCCATGAGTCATAATTGACTCCGTGACAGTGAGTTTTTTAGGTCACTTCTATAAAGTGTCCTGACTAAATACACTTCTTTCAAGAAAAATCAGTGTGCTCTTCTGGGGGTGTCATTGTTATTGTTAGGTGTCATTAAATCAACTCCAACTCATAGTGATCCTATGTTAAAACAGAACAAAATACCGCCCAGTCTTGTGACATCCTTACAAGAGTCCTTCGTTAGAGCCACTGTGCCGATCCATCTCACTGAGATCTTCTTCTACTTTAGCAAGTGGAATGTCTTTTTTCCAGGGACTGTTCTGCCTTGATAACATATCCAAAATATATGAAGTGAATTATCACCATCCTTGCTTCTAAGTAGCGTTCTGGTTGTATTTTGTCTAAGTTAGATTTGTTTGTTCTTCTGTCATGGTACTTTCAATATTCTTTTCCAAAACCATAATTCAAATGCATCAAATTGTTCTTGTTATTTCTTATTCATTATCCAGCTTCCACAAGCATATGGGGTGATGGAAATACCATAACTTAGGAACCTAAGTTAATACCTAACTTAGGTTAGGAACATCTCAGTCCTCAAAATGACATCTATGCTTTTTAACACTTTAAGAGAGGCCCTTGGCAACAGATTTCCCCAGTGCAATACATTGGGTTTATTTTCTTTTTGTTTTTTCTGGGTATAGTGTACTTTATTGATGGTACATGACAAGGTTGGGCCCTCTAAACCCCTCCCATTCCTTCAGGGGGTCTGGATGGAATATTTTCAGTGTGTTGGGGGATTGAGTTGGGGGCAAAGAATCACCAGCAGCTGAGGGTCTCTCTTCCTCTAGTGCTATTGTTGGGGCTGGTGGTCCAGGGGGCTCTGACTCCTTGGAGGCCATGTGGACCATGAGGTCCACCACTCTGTTACTGTAGCCAAATTCATTGTCATACTAGGAAACAAGCTTGACAAAGTGGTCACTGAGGACAATGCCAGCTATCAGAGGTGGAAGAGTGGGGGTCACTGTTGAAGTCACAGGAGATAACCTGGTCCTCAGTGTAGCCCAGGATGCCCTTTAGGGACCATCGGTTGCCTGCTTCACCACCTTCTGGATGGCAGCTTTCTCCAGACGGCAGGTGAGATCCATTACGGACACATTGTGGGGGTGGGGACACGGAAGGCTATGCCAGTGAGTTTCCCATTCAGCTCCGGGATAACCTTGCCCACAACCTTGGCAGTACCAGTAGATGTGGGATGATGTTCTGGGCAGCCCCACAGCCGACTCCCCAGAGTTTTCCAGAGGGCCCGTCCACGGTCTTCTGGGTGGCAGTGATGGCATGGACTGTAGCCATTTAGTCCCTCCACAATGCCAAAACTGTCATGGATGACCTTGGCCAGGGGGCCTAAGCAGTTGGTGGTGCAGGAGGCATGGCTGACAATCTTGAGGGAGTTGTCATACTTCTCATGGTTCACGCCCATCACAAACATGGGAACATTGGAAGAAGGGACAGAGATCATCACCCCTTTGGCACCGCCCTTCAAGTGAGCCCCAGCCTTCTCTAGGGTTGTGAAGACACCGTGGACAATCCGACATACTCAGCACTGGCTTCACCCCCCTTGATGTTGGAGGGATCTCGCTCCTGGAAGATGGAGATGGCCTTCCCATTGACGATAAGCTTCCCGTTCTCAGCCTTGATTGTGCTATTGAACTTGCCGTGGGTGGAATCATACTGGAACATGTAGATCATGTAGTTCAGATTAATTAAGGGGTCATTGATGGCAACAATCCCCACTTTGCCAGAGTGGAAAGCAGCTCTGGTTACCAAGCGCCCAATGCGGCCAAATCCGTTCACTCCGACCTTCACCATCATGTCATGGGGATGCGGCTGGGACTGCACAGGAATGGGAAGGGGCAGCTGCCTGTCGCACGAGGAGGAGCAGAGAGCCCATTGGAGTCTTTACTGCTGCTTCCATAAACATTGATTGTGGATCCATGTTAAAGGAAATCCATGAACACTGCAGTCTTTTCTTCATTAATCATTTCGTCTATGGGTGCAGTTATTAAAACTGTTATTTTCTTTACATCGATGTGTAATTCATACTGTAGTCTTTGAATTTCATCATTTTTTTTAACTTTCTGCAAGTAAGATAGGTGAGTCCGGGTAGATTAGAGAAACAAATCCATAGAAATTCACATGTGTACAAGAGAGCGTTTTATATAATGGGTAATTGTACATTAAGAAAGCATCCCAACCCAGTCCAGGCCAAGCCCATAAGTCTGATATTAGCCCATATGTCCGATACCGATCTATAAAGTCCTCTTCAGACTCATGAAACACATGCAATGACACCAAATGCAGGACAATCACAGGCCAGTGGGTAGAAAGTCTTTGGATCCAGAGGCATTGTAAACGTCTCAGCACAGGCAGGGGTCTCTACGCGGCTTCTCCGGCTTCAGAGGTCTGGTTGCATCAGGGTACATCCATGTGGCTTCTCCAGCTCAGGGCACTAGCCTAGTTCCATGTGTCTTGTCAGCTGCAATGGCTCCCAGGGAGGGAGCTGAGAGTCTCTCCAGGCTCCAAGGAGGGGAAACCAGATTTCCCAGAATCCTCAGGAGAAGGCCATGCCCATACAGAGGCCTTATTGGCTATGATCTGATTGACAGACTAGACTCCAGCCCTTCACTCTTAATCCTCTCAAGTCTCAAACTGACATCAGATTATGTAACTAGCACATAAGGTCTTGTCATCTTCATCACAGGTTCCTTCTTCCAGTCCTGATGCTGCGTTCTTCTTTACATACAGTCCAGCTTCTTGGGTGATTTGCTCAGCATACATATTAAGTAAGTGTAGTGAGAAGGTACACACAGAACACACACCTTTCCTGAGGAAACTAAGAGGCCGTTAAACAGACAGGAAAGAAATAAAAGGGAGATGTCAGAAAAGACTCCTAAACTTTCCTCTGGGTGTTGAGTAGTTAAACCAAACAGAAGAAATGAGGAAGTAAAAGCTTAGACAAGGCAGAGTAAAATATTATCATGAAATGTGCAAATACATGGATTTAGAAAAACAAAAGGGAATAAGACATTTGTCATTTCTTTTTTTTTAAATCATTTTATGGGGGGCTCATACAACTTTTATCACAATCCATACAACCATGCATTGGGTTAAGCACATTTGTACATTTGGTGCCATCATCATTTTCAAAACATTTGCTTTCTACTTGAGCCCTTGGTATCAGCTTCTCATCCCCCACCTTCCCCCACCCTCCCTGTTGAACCTTTGATAATTTATAAGTTATTATTATTTTTTCATGTCTAACACTGATCAATGTCTCCCTTCACCCACTTACTGGTGTCTCCCTTCACCCACTTTTGTCTGTCCCTCTGGGAGGGGGTTATATGTAGATCATTGTAATCGGTTCCCCCTATCTCCCCTCACCTTCCCCTTCCCCTCCTGGTATGGCTACTCTCAATATTGGTCCTGAGGAGTTTATCTGTCCTGGATTCCCTGTGTTTCCAGCTCTTAGCTATACTCACGCATATGCTCTGTTCTACCCAGATTTTTAAGGTAGAATTAGGATTATGATAGTGGGGGGAGGGGGAGGAAGCATTAAAGAACTAGAGGAAAGTTATATATTTCAATGGTGCTATGCCATTTGTTACTTCTTAAGCTGAAAAACAGAAAAATCAAAGCCTTGAGTTGAAATATTGATGGAATCTCTGGTGGGAATAATGCAGAAAATAAGAAAAGGAATACACAGAGTTACTGTACCAATAACATCAATATCAACCAATTCAAGAAGGATTTAGAACATTGATCAAGACCCAATGGTACTAAAGGAAAAAGTCCACCCTGTACTGACAGCATTGGTGAAAAGCAATCCTCCAAGAATTGACTAAATGCCAATTTAGGTAATCACACAAATGAATGTAACTTTGGTAGCACTTTCATTGTTGCCTAGCTAGAGTTACTGAGCTAAGGGAATCATATCTGTGCCCATTCCAAAGAAATGTGGGCCAACAGAATGAGGAAATAACCAAATAATACCATTAATACCGTTTCTTACACTGAATTCTCTAGAGAAGCAAAATCAGTGAGGCCTGCCTATGATTATATATGGAGGGGTTTATATCAAGGAAATGGCCCACAAAGTGTAGACTGGCAAGCTCACAGCCCCTGGGTAAGATGTTAGGCTGTAGTCTTCTCCTGACTCATGTAGCTGCAGGGGTTGATGAGCCCAAGATGGGCAGGAATATGGTAGGCTTCTGGCTACATAGGTAATTAATCCAAGGCCAAGAGGTCAGGATTATAGCCGCAGAGGTGAATGAATCCAAGGTCTGTATTTAAGAAGGCAGTCTACTCCATGTCAAGAAATATCTACCTAGGATCAACTTGACAACAGCAATTCCAAAGACTTAAGGGATAGTTAGTTTGGGTTAATTGAAGAGAAACAAATAAGACAAAGAGAATAAGGATTGTTACACAAATAGAAGGATGTTATCAATGTCAATGACTTATGAATTTAGAAACTGCTGATTGGACAATCCTTTGTTAACACATATCCTCAACATTTAGTAGTTTAGCTAAAATATTATTTGAATATTTTTGGTTTAAGGCTTAAAGTTTACCCCAGAGCAATAGTTTCAGCGGTTCGTTCAATCTTCATGACTCGAGGAAGTCTAGAGTCCAGGACATCTTGGAATTGTCTTCTACATTTTCCTCTTTTTCATCAGAATTCATCTACAGAATGTGGTTCAAAATTCTCAGTAGTAATAGCCAGGGGCTATCCAGCTCTGGAAAAAAGAGGTAGTTTTTTTTTAATTAAATCATTTTATTGGGGGCTTGTACAGCTCGTATCAAAATCCATCCATCCATCCAGTGTGTCCAGCACATTTGTACACTTGTTGCCATCATCATTCTCAAAACATTTGCTTTCTACTTGAGCCCTTGATATCAGCTCCTCATTTTCCCCCCTCCCACGCCACTCCCCCCTCCTTCATGAACCCTGGAAGCATTAGCCACCCAATTCATTTCCTCTTTCTGTCCTGGTTCTCCCTCTTTCTCTGTTGCTCCAGGTGAGCAGAGACCAATTGTTGAATCTTAGGTGCCCCCTTGGAAACCTTTAAGACCTGAGGGACTGTGCAACAAACTAGGAATTGATAGTTTATTCTTTGTGGGTTTCATGGTCTCCTTACGTCTATGTTGGCATTCTTCACATCTTTAGTATTATTCCAATAATGAACACACAGAAGTGCTTGCAGGCACACTGATCCTTGTCACCTGTGACATCTCAGCAGCAGTCTTTTGCTGGTCCAATGAATGCGCGGATGAGAGCCTTGGAATGAAGACTCATTTCCTAACGCAGCAAACAATGGTCTCCTCTACTTCTCGTTCTTGGAATACCTGCAGTCTACTCCAATCTGTTTGGCACTCAATATCTGGAACTGTTGAACTGTTTTATTTTTTATGCCTATATGTTCGTTCCCTTAGGCCGATGGAATAACCTTAAGTTCAACTCAGGCCTTGCTTTTTTTTTTTTTTTTAAATTAATATCCCTTCTATCATCTCCCCTTCGCTAATCTGGGCACATAGATCTACTCAATATGAGTTCAATTTATTGATTTTATGGTATCCCGAGTGTAAGAAATTGGAAGGGAACGCAGCTTGCAATTTTATCTCACCCTTAGCTGTGCCAGAGCTGAGCTCATCCTTACATGCTGTCTAATTGGCATCTATACAAAGAAACGTTCCTGCGGTCCATATGTCCTGAATGGTTCTGTTCTGCCATGCTTTCTTACAGTCATGGTTTCCACTGAGATCACAGATGGGGAAGGATCCAAGTCGCAGCCTTGTGTGGTGGCAGTGACCGTGCTGCCTCGTTTCCACGAGAATGCAACCCCGGCCGATTCTTGCCCAAGCGAGGATCTGTGAGTAATGCAATGGCACAGCGCTGCATCCTGGAGCAGGCTTAATTGCTCCCAGATAGCTCTTTCCCAAACTGGCCACACGGTGGTGAAAGAGTGGCTGAGACTCAGAATAAGAAAAAAAAAAAATATGGGTTTACCACTCTTCTCCTAGTAACTGGTGTTTCTAGCGTATTTGTGAATATGCTTCCAAAACCCTTTCTTCTTCCGTTTTACAACTTTAAGATGCTATTTACATAGCATATGGTTCGCCCATTCAAAGTAGCTTTAGTATGTTTGCAGAGCTATGCAATCCTCACCATAGTCTAATTTTAGAACATTCCCTCATCCCCAAACTTTTGTCCTCATACAGTCATTATCCATCGTTGAGAAACTGAAGCTCAGTTGTTTAATTACTTACTGTTATTAAGGCCAGACAGCAAGGAAATTGAAAAGAGAAAGTGGCTTCACAAACAAGACGCCTTACACTATATCCTGATTCCCTTCCATGTCCAAATAAGTGACATAATGCAAGGTTTTAAACAAACAATTCAATGAATAAATAAATAAATGGCCAGTGACTATAAGTGGGAGTTTATATTCAAACTGTAAGCACATTGAGATATCAAATCTATTACAGGTTTCGGTACTGCCTGCCGGCTTCAGGAACTTGTGGTCAGCTACAGTCATATCTTTGTCTGAGTCTAGACCACATTCATTTGCCACAATGCTTCTATGTCATTCTTTGCTCTGTCTTCTTGCTCCCATTCCAGTGCTGCTCCAAGTAGCTGGATAGAATACTGCAACAGGAGGCAGGAGAAATGAGTGCTTTCTTGATCTGTCTCAGAGTCTCTCTTCCATCCTATTGCTCCGAAGGTCTTTGTTCTATGGTTCATTCATATCCCCCACAATGTTTGCCTCGCCCTTTTCCCTACAAGCTATCCAACTACAGCAACGGTTACCTGACCACATCTTTGTTCTTAACAGCTCCGTGATTATTTCGTGTAGGTTGTACATGGAAAAAATAAGCGTCTCCTGAGATTATAGTTGAAAAATCTGCTTAGGCATTGTAGTCACCCTGGTGCAGGAGCTGTCCTGAAAATACAAACGTTATGGGTTTTTTTTTTTTTTCAGATATAATTCCAGTTTGAAAAACCTATCTGCCCTCCAGCGGACGAGGAGTTTCACGGAAACCAGGAACTACATCATCATGATCACCAGGATTCTGAGTCGTTTGGCCAAGGAGGGCAGAGGCCCCTCATGTGGCCACTGGTCAGCAATACAGGATGCATTCATTTCTTCAGTATTCAAACTAGATTTTGTTGATCAGGTAGGGCCCAGAACAGTGTGCGATGAATGCTTCTGGGCTTGTTCAGTAGAAGAGGGCCTATGACTGGTTGGCTCGCTGTCAAGAAGTTATGCTTCAAAAAACAAAGTCAAAAATAAGACCAGTAACCCAGTCAGTTTGGTTTTGCTAAGTGGCTGTGTCCGCTCCATCCTGTTTCTGTGTTTCACAAATGAAAGCTACCGATGTATAACAGAGATAGACTGATTGACTATAATCATAACAACTAATCATTCTGCTAAAATTGCTATAATTATTAAAATCGAATCTGATTTTGTCTTCATACCAGAAACATTTCACAAAATCCATTTCATAAGCATGTGACATTTTAAAAGAAATGCCCACATTTCTAAATCACGGTGTCATTTAACCATTTCCGGCACTTCTCTTTCTTCATTGTTTTGAACTAACATGTTTACTGCCTCCATCATTCTCCATGGGTCTTTTTGAAAATGTCACTGAATTCAATCCCCTTTACTTGGGCCAATTGCCTGGGTGTGTGGTGACAGGACATAAAGGGGCCGACACTAGAACAGTAGTGTAAACAAGAGGTCAAAATATCGGCCTACCTACAGAATGCCAGCTCCTGTGAAAGGTTGGTCTTGGAAACCCCCAGGGGCCGTTCTGCCCCATTCTATCTGGTCACTGTGGATCAGAAGTGACTCAATGATGTGAGAAGCATGGCTTCTCATTTATTTCTATAATAGCAAGCTCTATATGATATAGCTTTGAACTAAAGTAGTAAGCTAACTTTCCTCCCCTCCCTGCCCCCTCCCACCACCCCTTCTCTTTTTGATTGCATCTCCTGCTCAGGAAGAAATCATCGATTCCGTCCTTATGCTGCGAGATCTCATAAGCTTCCCTAATGAGGTGAGTTCTAGTTTTCTCCCAGTGTATTTTTCTGCCTTTTTGTATGATTAGGAGGACACTAATTCATTTTTCAAGAATATGTTATGAAAGTCATGCTGTGAAACTTAGATTAGAAATAGACATTCTCCAAACAATTGATCTGACTGGCCCTGCCCATCTCAAATCACTGGTGAATTCCTTTTCTAATGTACAAGACTGAAACCTCAAAATAGAAATGAATAAAAACATGGTGTCTACATAAGTTTAGAAAGGGAATGTCCTTTATTATTAACTCCTGGTATTGAATTGTCTTGTTTCATAATTTCTTTCTCGTCACATCTTTAGCACCATTCTCTTACGCCCCCTTCATGCCATCTTCTCACTGCGTGGCTCTGAGTCATCGCCCATCAACCTGCCAGGCCAACTACAGCCACAGCTGTTTCCACAGCCATACGCTGCCGTCAGAGAAGGGGTTCCCCTGCTCCCAGCAAGAACCTGGCTCTCCACTGGTGTTCAGCATTTCACCTAGACCATGTCATTGCACCTCAGCTCCGTCTGTCTGACTCAAGTTGTGCAGCACTTAGGCTGTGTGGCTCTAAGTGTTGGTTCTACCTCTTATCCCATTTTGCCTTCTCCAGAACATTCCTCCTTTAGTTTCCAATCTCCTTCATGTATCTTCCATTTAGTCCTCTCTGCTTACATGATCATCAACATGTTTACCATCTCTCTTCTTAAAAAACAAAAAGCAACACTCTCAGAGGCCCATCTTGTTTCTCTGCTCTTCCTTACAACAAAAATATTTATAAAGTAGGTCTTGTCCTTGCCTCGCCTATACTTGCTCTTTCTCATGTACGTTGAAACTATCAACATCTTGTTTCCATCTCCATCTGGACACTAACACTGCTCTGCTCCTACCAAAGTCATTGAAGGGCTGTGTTTCCAAATTCACTGACAGCCATCTCGCTCCTCTTCCTCTTTCAGTGGCGTTCCATGGAATGCCCATTTTCCTTCTGGTAGCACTGCTCTTGTCTTGGTTTTCCGACACTCGTTTCCCAGTTTCTTTCATTTGACCTGTTTAGCCACTCCTCCTCTCCCTGCCATTTCAAAGTGGAGGCTGTCAGGATTTTGTCTTGGGTCTCCTTGAAGTGATCTCTTTACATGAATTTAGGTCTTTAATGCGTGATTGTCCCCAGAGCTTTTGCCTCAGATAGATCCAACTACCCATCTTTATGATTATGTGCATCCCAACTCCTTAGGCCACACTTGCAACCTGCCCTGTCAAATCCCATCTCTATTTTCTCCACTTTAGGCAGGAGCACCCCTTCCCTTCAGAATCTCAAGTGCAAAGTCAGGGGTTATCTACGCTTTTGCAATTTTCCTCAACAAAATGTATCCAAACGATCCCTCCTTCTCGATTATTCCCTACACTAATTGAAGGAAACATCATTTCTCATCTTTGCCTCTTTTCTTGCCACCTCATAATAACAACGTACAGAAAGCAGAAGGGCAATTGTAAACATTTGAATCAGCTAATGTTGCTTCCTGTTTTAACACCCTTGGCTTCTCATCACACTTATGGTAAAATTCCAACAATGTATCATTGAATGCATGATTTGCTTCCATCTTCCAGTCCTTTTCTCCTATGTTGTTCTTGCTTCTCCCTTCTAACCGTCCTCCACACACCTGGTTCAGAGCCATGGTGCTTTTCCCCCCTCCTTTGGTAAACTCTCCTTAGGACTCCTTTTATAGCTAACATCTATCATTCCTTTCTCAGCTAAAATGGTGTATTGCAGAAAAGTCATCATTGGTTCACCATCTAAAGATGCCTTTTCTCCTATACCAACACAATTAAATGTTCTATAATTTATACCGGGGTTCTAATATTCATTGCAATGTCTTCATAGATTTTCACAGAAAGAAAATTCATTATTAAAGGGTTTATTAAAGAAGAATGCTCAGGCTGTTTGATGGCCAGGGCAGGCGAAGCAGCTTCAGGTCTGCTATTCATGTCAAAGAGGCTATACCACTCTGTTAAAAGCCTTAACCCAAACACATTCCACTCAAGCTCCGTGGGTCAGCATCCCAGTTCCCTGGAGGAACCACAGCCTAGTAAGCCTCAGTCTGAAGGCATTCCACGCCACTTCGGTGGGTCAGAAAGCCCAACCTCTCCAATTAAGTGGCCACAGGAACCCCACTTTGTAAGTCAGTGTCCTGCCCAGAAGCACTCCTCTTAACTTGCTAAGTGGGTTAGGAAGTCCATCACTCCATGCCATGCTCTGGCTGCTGGTTCTGCTGCTGCTCCTGTGATTGTGTAACTGTCACCTGGATTCAGGAGAGTTACTGCACGTTAGAGAGTGCACTTTACTCCTGGTACTAGCTGGTAATTAGATCCATCTTCTTGCTTCTCAGAGGGGTCATTTTATACCCAGCAGGATGGCACTCCAGGGAATTCTGTTTGCAATTACACACCGGTGAATCCTATCTTCCCCCAGCTTCCTAACAGACCCACGAGGAGTCAATTTGGTGGGAGTTGGAGGTTTGGGATAGAAGAGTCACATTAAATAAATCACAGCCACTCTAGGTCACCCCCTGGCTCTTCTAGCCATTGTCCCTTTCATGTTGAAGGATTAACTCTGGCCCTGTCTTCCAATTTTTTTTTCCTTTAATTTTAGACCTAGCCTTAAGAGTTTGTCAGCCACTTCAAGCATTTATCTTCTTCCACTTGGAATATACATGTTCTAAATGGCCTGTTCCTAACAACCCAATACTGAGGCTTGATGTGATGAGTGTTCATTTATGGTTGGATCTCTGGCCATCTGTATGCATAAGAAACACTCAGTTGAAAGCAGGCCAATCATCATACCTGCGGCAATGTACACCAGCTCTCAAAGTCGAGCATCTTTCTCTTCATTTAGTCAGTCCTAGCCATCCATGCTACGTCAACTGGTACCAGCTGGAAGCTTTGGCAGTCCCAATACACCTTTCTACACTTCAGTATAGCTGGCCACTGGGACTAATTCTTACTCAAAAGCTCAATACTCACACAACTTTTTAAACATCAGATCAGCCAGCCCTTCCTCTTCTCCCATCATTAGCCCCAGTGGAGCACGTCACTGGGTACCAGTGAGACATATCCATATAAGCCCCCCCACCCCCCCGCAACCGTCATGCAGGAAGTGGATCCAAGTGGTTGCCCCAAGGAGCACACCAAGCTCATCACTCTCTCCCTTTCAGCCCGAGAAGTGGACACTGACCTTCCTGCTTTGATGCCTCCAGTGGCAAAGTCCATGCTCAAAATGTTCACAAGCCAAACAGGCTTTTTCTCAGTGGGTTCTTCCCTTCAAATTTAAAATGCCTGTTTTCTCAACAGTTCTGGCTGGGCTTCAAGTTTTCTTTCTTAGTCCCTTAACTCCACCACGGCTTCAAAGAAAAAAAGAAAAAGAAAGAAGGAAAGACTCATGTTTTCATGGCAATTCTAAACTCTCCTTTTAGCATACCGAGTCAAATACAGGCTGACGGCAGACTAACAAGCTCTTCCAATCATGATTAGTTTCTTGTCATCATGGTTGATTTCCCCTATTACAACACCAGACTGGAGAAATATTGAGGATCAATTGTGAAGCCAAATAAGCAGATAGCTCCTTAGTCTTTTAAATAATACCTAACACAATAATCTCTGGGCAGAATGGTTCCAGGGAGGGAATGCTCTCCTATTAAATTTAATCACCCAGGCTCCCACCCCACCACCCCCCGAGCCCCAGGCCACTACAGAAGCAGCTGTTTTCTTCCCAGCTGCAGCATATCACTCCTTATATCTGTTACAAGTAACAAGATCCAAAATAGCCATTCTCAGGAGGTGACATTCATGCCTATTTACTTCTGTCTCTTAAAATACAAAACAAAAACCATACTTCTAAGATTCTGGAGCCATTGCAACCAATCACCCTTCTGATGCCAATTCCACTTAATTCAATTCCAATTAATTCATGTTCTGTAATTTCCCTCTTGAGAGACCTGGTGGCATAGTGGTTTGACGAGTTGTCTGCTAACGGCAAGGTCAGCAGTTTGAAACCAGCAGCTGCTCCTCTGGAGAAACAGGGATTTCTACTCCTAGGCAGAAGCAGAGTCTGGGAAAGTCACAGAGGCAGGTCCACACTGTGCTATAGGATGGCTATGAGTCACCATCGACTCGATGGCAGTGAGAGGAGAGAAGAGGAGCTAGGTGCTAATTATTAGAATCTCATACCATTGCAATGACTCCCGAACAACTCACAGACAGAATTCGGGATAAAAGAGCAGGAGGAAACCGTGGTAGTGGAGTGGGTACACGTGTTGGGATGTGGTCTGCAAGGTCGGCAATTACAAATCACCAGCAGCTCCGCTAGAGAAAGACTGGGTTCTCCACTTTCGTAAACAGTTACACTCTCCGAAACGCACAGCAGGGGGTGCTATGGGACAGCATTGGCTCTGTGGTAATGAGAGTTGGGCTAAGGAAGTTAGCAAATTTTAGTGCCAGTGACAGATACTCAGATTAGTTGTTGATCAAGAGATGTTAGATCTGGATTCCGGATGTGCCCGGCTCAAGGGTCTCGGTCCAGGGTATACACCCCGCCCCTGGTTCTATTAATACATAAGCTCCGTCCCTCTGCTTCTCAGAGGGCTCATTGTAAACATAGCAGGATCAAGGAGTCCTGTCTGCAATCTCTCGCAGGTGAATCATTTCAGTATCTGACCACCACCACCACCAGCATATTACCAGACCCATGTCAGGAAGGGTCGTTCTTTGGGAGTTAGACGCTGGTTAGAAGAGATACATTAAATAATACAATGCCTCTCATACCTCCTCATACCTCATATCTCTTCTTTGATATTTTCACACTATCTTACTTCTTTTTTTTTTGCCCAGTTAGACGCTGGTTAGAAGAGATACATTAAATAATACAATGCCTCTGTACCTCCTCATACCTCATATCTCTTCTTTGATATTTTCACACTATCTTATTTCTTTTTTTTTTGCCCGTCTTCCTCACTGGAATATACACTCCATGATGCAAAGGGCCTCTCATTCCTGCTCACCACATAATATCACTTGTGACACACAGCAGCAGTGCAGCGGATAGATGTGACCGAATGAATGACTGACTGACTATACAGTTGACCCTGCCACTTCCTTCCCAACTCTTGCCTTGATTTGTATCTCCATTATCTTATGCTTGTGCTATTACAATAACCTATTACAATAGATCAATAGGAAGACAATCTTCTCTTTGCACCACATCCTCCTCTCCGCGCCAGAACTAACCTCATTAGAAACGCATTTGGTCCCACCTTTCTTTTACTCTAAAAATACTTGATAACTCCCTTATCCTTTGAGGATACAATTCAGTTCTTCAGTTTATCATACAAAATTGGCTACAACCTACTCTCTTTATTAGGTCTTGTATATCTACCAACATAATGATCTCCCATTTTTCAGTCCCTCCGAATGTTCCTTACGTCCAAACATATGGTGTCTTCTCAGGCATCTTCAAAGTAGCACATTTTCCCTTAAGCCTAGAGTAATTTTACACTTTATTTCACTAGGGGTGAAATATTTTCAGTTAAGGCTAGATTCAAACGGCAACTTCTACATGGACTCTCCACAGAGGCTCGAAAGCAATGTTCTGTTTATTCTAGAGACATTGTCCATGGCTTTGTTAAAGTGAGTAGGAGCCCTGGTAGCATGTGGTTATGTGTTGGGCTGCTAACTGCATGGTCAGCAGTTCAAAATCACCAACTATTCCATGGAAGAAAGGTGTCTACCCTGTCCTATAGGGCCATTCTGAGTCTGCATCGACTTTATGACAGGGAGTTTGGTTTGGTTTGGTTTGGTTTGGTTATTAAAGGGCTTTCCCACCTTTGATTTATCATTGAATTTTGGACATCTATATTTCAGCTGTATAATACTTCATTTCTATAGATCACACACACTAGTTAAAGTAATGCGGACAGTTATAACAGAAAAACTCTAAAATCGCACTGTCTTAATTTTTTTTTCAATAGTACAGGATGGAATTGCTTCGTAGACTCTCTGAGACTATAAATCTTTAAGGATCAGCTTTATCCCCGAGAGAACTTGGTGGGATTGAGCGGTCAACCTGTGGGTTAGTCTCCTAATGCTACAGTCATGGTGCCACCTCGGTTCCGTGTGTTAGGGGGGTGTCTAGAGAAACACCTCCAGTGACAGTTACCGATGTACAAGAGAAAGCTTTCTGTCAAGAAGGCATCCCAGCCCAGTTCAACTCAAGCTTGATATCAGCCTATAAATCCCTCCTGCAGACTCACATTGCCACATGCCAGTGACACGGAAGTGTGAACTGTGACTCAGAAAGACCACAGGCCGGTGGGCGCAGAATCACGTGGATCCAAAGTTGGTGCACACATAGGAGAACACAGACAGCTCCCAGGTTCTCAACGGAGTCCCAAGAAGCAGGAAGCTGAAGGGACACAGAGAGATCAGTTCCCAGGGTGCTGTTCTCTCAGGCAAACAGGAGAAAACATCCAGGAAGTGTCATCAGGCTGTTTCTTGATTGACAGGGTTGACTCTATGCCTAGCCAGGAGGGTCCAGGCGACATAATCTCTAACTACCACACTCCACAGTACAGCAGAAGTTTGTTTCCTATCTGAATATAGCTATTTGGTGAGGTGTCTTCTACCTAGTGATTCAGGGATTCAGGCTGCTTTCAATCTCGCCTCTCCTGCGGGGATTCCTAAATTGAGGAAATAGAGCATGCGGAAATTGCACTAGCTTGTTGAAAGTGTTGTCTCCCAGTGACATAAATACTTCACCTGCCTCCCACTGGTAAACAGGGCTACCTGAATTCAAAGAGATTTGGGAGAAAGGGTTCACTTCCTATCAAAGACCTAAGAGAAGGAGTTAGGAGAATGAAGCTGGTGGGTAGCCAGACAGCTCTCCCCCAAATTCCTGCCTTATGTATCTCTGATCCCAGGCTAAGTCACAGCTCTTTATTCAATGCCCCCACTCCCTTCCCCACCCCACCCTGCCATCAAATAGATGCCGACTCATGAAGACTTTATAGGAAAAGGTGGAACTGCCCTGCGGGATGATGAGACGTAGCTCTTTACAGGTGTAGAAAGCCCTGCCTTTCTTCTAGGGGAGGCTGGTGGGCTCAAACTGCTGACCTTGCCACCAGGGCTCCCTTTCAAAGGGGCAGGCAAAACTGAACATGACGCTTTCTAGAAGTCATCCTAAAAGATTTTTGATTGACATATAATAACCAGTGTGAAAAGTAAGCATTCTGTGTTTTCAAGGGGCTTGTTCCGTTTTTTGTATAAAAGTTCATTCTTGAAGTTTTGAGTCCTCTTCACGCATAGGGCTTTTAAAATTAGTTTTACTAATAATTGAATTTTATTGTTGAAAGAGCTTGATTTTAGAAGGTATTTTGAAGGTACGTGTTTGTCAAATAAACATGAATATCAGAAAACAGAATCTACACTTCACTTGCATATCCTTTGAGTCCTTCGTGGGTAGAATACTAGCTGAGAAGTTGGTGGTTCGTGTCCATTAGAGGCAGCCTTGGGGATCTGTTTCTGAAAAGTCCCAGGCCCGAAAGCTTGTAGAGCACCTTTGTGTTGCGACACAAATGGGTTTGCCAGGTGTTAGAAGTAACAACAAAGATCATTTGGTTGGACATTATTTAGGACCTACTAAGGAGGATCTGGTGGAGTACTGGGTTACATGTTGAGCTGCTAACCACAAGGTCAGCAGTTCAAAACCACCAACTACTTCTCAAGAGAAACAGGAGGCTTTTTACTCCTGTAAAGACTTAGTCTTGGAGACTCACAGGGGCAGTCCTCCTCTGTCCCACAGGGTCACCAGGAGTCAGAATTGACTCAATGGCAGTGAGTGAGAAGCTACTAAAAGAGTGATGGTTTAGTTAATGTGATCAGCTATTAACCCAAAGTTTGACAGTTCAGATCCCCCCAGAGGTGTCTCAGGTGGAAGATATGGTAAGCTTCTGCTGAAGGGTCACAGCATGGGAAAACCTATGGAGCACATTGCTCTTTTGACAACATGGGGTTGCCTGAAGTCAGCACTGATTTGATTTCAACCAGTGGTTAAAAGCCAAAAAGAGGAAAATTATTCATCCCTGTCTTCAAGGAACTGGTGAAAAAAGCTAAATAGATATACTTTAATAAATGTGCTAAGTCCCATCATTAAGTGACTACCAAAATTCTGAAGAAACACAAACAACAGACACTAACGGTCTGCTGGGTATTTGTAGGTGGTTTTAAAAGACTAGTTGTAATGAAACCTTCTCAATTTGTTTGGAATAGTAATGGCATTGGGGGCAGACTTTTAGTTGGTGACCTATACTAAAGTATTCCTAGACAGAAATTATGCCTGACACTTGTTTTGGCATATTAGTATTTTCACATTCAAATGGGGTTTAGAAGAAAAAAATATTACCAATGAAGAATGATTGTTAATATTGGTAATGAGGACATCACACTACTATGCTACTTTTTTCTATGTTTGAAAATGATCCATATTGACTTTTAAGAGACAGAGATTAATTTTTCTAAGGAAAGACAGCATACAAGTATTCCAGGAAGACGGAATATCTATGGTATCATGCATACCCAAACCTCCAGTGAGACCACTGCCATTAAGTTAATTCCAATGTTCAGTGATCCTGCAGAGGATTCCCAAGACTGTAACCCTTTTCTGTAGCAGACAGCCCGATCCTTCTCCCTCAGAGCTACTAGGGGTTGGAAATGTTGGCCTTGATGCTTAGCAGCGACTAACACACAATGCCCCCATACTTCCATGGTAGAGACCTTGATTACATGAAAATAGAGACGTTCAGTGTGACTTTGGAATGGTTATGGGTAGTGGGAAAAGAGAATGCTGTAAAATAGGATGGGGCCAGTTTTTGAACTTGTTAGAGTTCAAACGAAATAATGTTTTAAAATACAAAGACTCCTGATAGACATAATTTAATTTTGATCATTTATGGATCAGGAAGCTGAATAACCAAGAGCAGACTGATATCTGGTGTTGGCCAATAATATATGCCTGCTAAAGACAAACCTGGACTTGAACCCAGTTCTCTTGAACCCTATCTCAGTAATGTAAAAAAAAAAAAAACAATCAACTTTCTTCTTAATCCCCCAAATGAAAAGTATGAGTCTGAGCATCCTGTCTGATGAAATGGATTACTTACATCTTTTCATATAGTTAACCTTCAGGAGTGGGAGTCTCATCATCAAATACATGTGGGCACTCCTGGCTCGAAGCCAGTTACTTGAGAGGTTTGTGACTGACAGAGAATTGATGTTGAAGCTCATTGGTCTGGTGTCTGGAGTCTGGCAAGTTTCTGAGCAAGAAAAATCAAGGACTGTGGATTATCTCCGAGAAGAAGGAATTAAAGTTATTTCACATCTATTGTTAGTAAGTGACACTTTTTTCACCCATAATAAGACAACTGTTCTCTTTCTGAAGAGATTAATTTGTATTTGCAATTTTAAAGTAATATATAATTAGTTTCTGAAGTACATTGCTCATAATTCTGTTTGCTATTTAAAATATTTTATGTAATAATTCTAAGTGTTTCATGGTAATATTATAACATTTTCAATGAAATTTTGCTTCTGTTTCATTTATTTTTGTTTTTACTGAATTTTTAAAAACCATTTTACTGGGATATAATTCACACATCATACAATTCAATAGCTTGATCATATTAAGAAGAGTTATACAATCATCACCATAATTTTACAGTATTTTCTTCTTTCTTGTACTCATTGCTTTTAGCTCTCCAACCTCCCCCACCTTACCCCCAAAAGAAACCATTAATCCAATTACTGTCTTTATAGATTTAGCTATCCTGGATTTCATATACAGAAAGCCATGCCAAAAAACAAAACTAAACTAAACTAA